>NC_080187.1:222387735-222736886 GCF_030028045.1 Hippopotamus amphibius kiboko | reverse complement strand
TGGGCAGATGAAATAACCAGTACGTATATGTCTCCCCAGGGAAGGACTAGCCTCATGGATCCTCCAGGCAGCACAAGGCCTGGCACCAGGTCTGCTTGGCGGGGGAAAACACTGGGGGTGTTTCTGGGGGGAATGGAGACATTCCTCTGGGCCCGACCCTGGTGTGGGCAAGCGTGTGCTGGCCGATGTCACACTCGGCTTGTCCATGTGCACAACACCCAGACAATGAGGCCTTTATGTCCCACACAGTGGACATTCACAGGAGCTGGAGGGAGCTCTCTTGGTAGGCAGTGACTCCCGTAGAGGAAGGCCAGCCCAAGAGATGCCACAGGCCTGTATCTGTATGCAGAACCCATGAAAGGGCCTGTCTGAGTAAACTGGCCTATCTGAGGGCCCATGATCCCTCACAGAGACCTGGGAAACCCCATTCCAGCAAGGGACCAGCCCTTCAGCTCTCACAAGAGCCAAGAGCATCTAGCTGCCAAGTCCCTGATGAAGGGTCCTTGTTGCCTCTCACCACCTCCAGGCCTGGCCCCACATCCTCCCAACCAACACTTCTTGGAAGTCACTCAAGCACACCCCACAACTGACCATAAGCTCAGTCCATCCTCGTGCTCTGCCTCGACATGCACAGAGATCTGCGTGGTTGCTCCCCAGGGCAACACGTCATGAAATGGTGCCTCCATGGTCAGTCTTACTACACTTCAGGTCAATCGAGTTGAATTTCAAGGCCCGCATTCCGATCTGGTGGATGGGGAGCCATGTCAAGCATTCCTCCTTGGGGACCACAGAGATTCCCAAACAGGGCCAATTTCTTCTGTGGCAGCATTCCCTACTGTGGCCCGTGCAAGGCCACCAAACAACAGCCATGCAGCTACGCCCTCCTCAGCCCACATCCCGGGACCACCCCTCCCCTTCAGGTCAACAGGGCCTCATGATGGACATGATAACGGGATGCCCAAGGGCTCTGCAAAGCCTTCATGGGGGAATGGACACCCAGAAGCCTTTTCTCCTCTGGAGGGGGCTCTCTGACAAACCAGTGGCTTCCGGAGAGGACGACCAACCCAGGAGAAGCTATGGTCCTGTGTATGCATGCAGACCCCATCAGAGGCCCCATTCGGATCAAGTGGCTCCAACAAAGCACCATGATCCCTCACAGAGTCCTGGCACAACCCCATTGAAGACCACGGCATGGCTTCCAGCCCTTGAAATAACCAGCAGCATCCTGCCTCCAAGCACCTGAGGATGGGCTCCTGCCTGCCTCTCACCATCTCTAGGCAGGGGGCATGAGCCTTCCCTACTGACAGGTTTTGGGAAGCCATAAAGCACACACCACAAGGGACCATTCCCTCAGTTGGTGATCATACTCTGGCGCTAGGTGCACAGAGGTCTCTAGAGATGTTCCGCCTGGGGCCAAGGAAGAAAACACTGCCTCGATGTGCTCTCTGACTAGAATACAGCTCTAATGAAGGCATGTGAGTGCACCAGATGTGAGCCCATAAATTTGGGGCAGCAGCAGACATTCCTCCTTGGTAGGCAGGAGGTTGCCAAAAGACTACCCTGTACTGCCTGCTGTGAGGGCGGCCAGCCCATAGTTCAAAATTCTCTGGGGCCTATCAGTAGCAACCAAAAGAGCCACTCACTGCGGAACATTCTGGCTGTGGTGAGTCCATTCCAAGGCTTGGCCTGAAACACAAAATTCAAAGCAGAAAGGCTTAAGGAAAGACTCCACCCATGGCTTCAGAACATGTGGGCCCTGGCACTATGGAGCAGGATAGAAAACCAAAGGTGGCAACACATCTTGGATATGTGGAAGCCATCTACACTGGGAGGAGTCTCAAGGGATTTCCTCGAGCGAGAGGCTGCTCCAACACCCACACCCAAACCCACACACACACCCACACCCAGGGCTCTGCAATGGACCAACAATGCAGGCCATCCTGCCCCTGGATCCCTCTGTTAGGCCTCAGCATAATCCTATTGAGCATGATTTTTTGGTCATCAGCTCTCTTCAGGACCATATGAGTTCTCATCATCGACCCAACTGAGGCCCTCCTCACTCACCTGCGCCCTGCCACATGTGAAGGCTTACCTCAGATGCTTCCTGGAAAGAAGGATGCCTGAAGGGATGTGCCATTCTGTCGAATCCACGTGCTGGGCCAAGGCTCATGGTGATTGCCCTAGGGAACATAGGCCAAACACAGATCTTCATTTCTCTGGGGACGATGGCTGCCAAGAGGTGAGAAGGACAGCTGTGAGAACTCCAACTCCATGCTAGATGCATTGGGGCACGTGTGTGCCACACGCTCATGCATCGAATGATGCTACAAGAAATACCTGCAGCAATACATCCAGGAACATAGGGCCCAAATGTACCTCCACGCAGAGACAGGAACACATAGCTGAAACGCATACAAACAGCTCCCTACATAGCTTCCTTCCTGCCTCCCTTCCTCCAGAATGCTCTAGCTCCCTCCCCTTTGACCCTCGTCCTTGGCTCACTCCCTCCATCCATCCATACTTACAAAGATGAAGGCATGAGTGGACAGGTGGATCAATGCCATCTTATGTACCTTAATACTGTGTCAGGGGCAGATGAAATAACCAGTACGTATATGTCTCCCCAGGGAAGGACTAGCCTCATGGATCCTCCAGGCAGCACAAGGCCTGGCACCAGGTCTGCTTGGTGGGGAAAACACTGGGGGTGTTTCTGGGGGGAATGGAGACATTCCTCTGGGCCCGACCCTGGTGTGGGCAAGCGTGTGCTGGCCGATGTCACACTCGGCTTGTCCATGTGCACAACACCCAGACAATGAGGCCTTTATGTCCCACACAGTGGACATTCACAGGAGCTGGAGGGAGCTCTCTTGGTAGGCAGTGGCTCCCGTAGAGGAAGGCCAGCCCAAGAGATGCCACAGGCCTGTATCTGTATGCAGAACCCATGAAAGGGCCTGTCTGAGTAAACTGGCCTATCTGAGGGCCCATGATCCCTCACAGAGACCTGGGAAACCCCATTCCAGCAAGGGACCAGCCCCTCAGCTCTCACAAGAGCCAAGAGCATCTAGCTGCCAAGTCCCTGATCAAGGGTCCTTGTTGCCTCTCCCCACCTCCAGGCCTGGCCCCACATCCTCCCAACCAACACTTCTTGGAAGTCACTCAAGCACACCCCACAACTGACCATAAGCTCAGTCCATCCTCGTGCTCTGCCTCGACATGCACAGAGATCTGCGTGGTTGCTCCCCAGGGCAACACGTCATGAAATGGTGCCTCCATGGTCAGTCTTACTACACTTCAGGTCAATCGAGTTGAATTTCAAGGCCTGCATTCCGATCTGGTGGATGGGGAGCCATGTCAAGCATTCCTCCTTGGGGACCACAGAGATTCCCAAACAGGGCCAATTTCTTCTGTGGCAGCATTCCCTACTGTGGCCCGTGCAAGGCCACCAAACAACAGCCATGCAGCTACGCCCTCCTCAGCCCACATCCCGGGACCACCCCTCCCCTTCAGGTCAACAGGGCCTCACGATGGACATGATAACGGGATGCCCAAGGGCTCTGCAAAGCCTTCATGGGGGAATGGACACCCAGAAGCCTTTTCTCCTCTGGAGGGGGCTCTCTGACAAACCAGTGGCTTCCGGAGAGGACGACCAACCCAGGAGAAGCTATGGTCCTGTGTATGCATGCAGACCCCATCAGAGGCCCCATTCGGATCAAGTGGCTCCAACAAAGCACCATGATCCCTCACAGAGTCCTGGCACAACCCCATTGAAGACCACGGCATGGCTTCCAGCCCTTGAAATAACCAGCAGCATCCTGCCTCCAAGCACCTGAGGATGGGCTCCTGCCTGCCTCTCACCATCTCTAGGCAGGGGGCATGAGCCTTCCCTACTGACAGGTTTTGGGAAGCCATAAAGCACACACCACAAGGGACCATTCCCTCAGTTGGTGATCATACTCTGGCGCTAGGTGCACAGAGGTCTCTAGAGATGTTCCGCCTGGGGCCAAGGAAGAAAACACTGCCTCGATGTGCTCTCTGACTAGAATACAGCTCTAATGAAGGCATGTGAGTGCACCAGATGTGAGCCCATAAATTTGGGGCAGCAGCAGACATTCCTCCTTGGTAGGCAGGAGGTTGCCAAAAGACTACCCTGTACTGCCTGCTGTGAGGGCGGCCAGCCCATAGTTCAAAATTCTCTGGGGCCTATCAGTAGCAACCAAAAGAGCCACTCACTGCGGAACATTCTGGCTGTGGTGAGTCCATTCCAAGGCTTGGCCTGAAACACAAAATTCAAAGCAGAAAGGCTTAAGGAAAGACTCCACCCATGGCTTCAGAACATGTGGGCCCTGGCACTATGGAGCAGGATAGAAAACCAAAGGTGGCAACACATCTTGGATATGTGGAAGCCATCTACACTGGGAGGAGTCTCAAGGGATTTCCTCGAGCGAGAGGCTGCTCCAACACCCACACCCAAACCCACACACACACCCACACCCAGGGCTCTGCAATGGACCAAAAATGCAGGCCATCCTGCCCCTGGATCCCTCTGTTAGGCCTCAGCGTAATCCTATTGAGCATGATTTTTTGGTCATCAGCTCTCTTCAGGACCATATGAGTTCTCATCATCGACCCAACTGAGGCCCTCCTCACTCACCTGCGCCCTGCCACATGTGAAGGCTTACCTCAGATGCTTCCTGGAAAGAAGGATGCCTGAAGGGATGTGCCATTCTGTCGAATCCACGTGCTGGGCCAAGGCTCATGGTGATTGCCCTAGGGAACATAGGCCAAACACAGATCTTCATTTCTCTGGGGACGATGGCTGCCAAGAGGTGAGAAGGACAGCTGTGAGAACTCCAACTCCATGCTAGATGCATTGGGGCACGTGTGTGCCACACGCTCATGCATCGAATGATGCTACAAGAAATACCTACAGCAATACATCCAGGAACATAGGGCCCAAATGTACCTCCACGCAGAGACAGGAACACATAGCTGAAACGCATACAAACAGCTCCCTACATAGCTTCCTTCCTGCCTCCCTTCCTCCAGAATGCTCTAGCTCCCTCCCCTTTGACCCTCGTCCTTGGCTCACTCCCTCCATCCATCCATACTTACAAAGATGAAGGCATGAGTGGACAGGTGGATCAATGCCATCTTATGTACCTTAATACTGTGTCAGGGGCAGATGAAATAACCAGTACGTATATGTCTCCCCAGGGAAGGACTAGCCTCATGGATCCTCCAGGCAGCACAAGGCCTGGCACCAGGTCTGCTTGGTGGGGAAAACACTGGGGGTGTTTCTGGGGGGAATGGAGACATTCCTCTGGGCCCGACCCTGGTGTGGGCAAGCGTGTGCTGGCCGATGTCACACTCGGCTTGTCCATGTGCACAACACCCAGACAATGAGGCCTTTATGTCCCACACAGTGGACATTCACAGGAGCTGGAGGGAGCTCTCTTGGTAGGCAGTGGCTCCCGTAGAGGAAGGCCAGCCCAAGAGATGCCACAGGCCTGTATCTGTATGCAGAACCCATGAAAGGGCCTGTCTGAGTAAACTGGCCTATCTGAGGGCCCATGATCCCTCACAGAGACCTGGGAAACCCCATTCCAGCAAGGGACCAGCCCTTCAGCTCTCACAAGAGCCAAGAGCATCTAGCTGCCAAGTCCCTGATCAAGGGTCCTTGTTGCCTCTCACCACCTCCAGGCCTGGCCCCACATCCTCCCAACCAACACTTGGAAGTCACTCAAGCACACCCCACAACTGACCATAAGCTCAGTCCATCCTCGTGCTCTGCCTCAACATGCACAGAGATCTGCGTGGTTGCTCCCCAGGGCAACACGTCATGAAATGGTGCCTCCATGGTC
This sequence comes from Hippopotamus amphibius kiboko, assembly GCF_030028045.1. NCBI lineage: Eukaryota > Metazoa > Chordata > Mammalia > Artiodactyla > Hippopotamidae > Hippopotamus > Hippopotamus amphibius. The sequence continues at coordinate 222,731,025 of NC_080187.1, read as the reverse complement.
AGTCTTACTACACTTCAGGTCAATCGAGTTGAATTTCAAGGCCCGCATTCCGATCTGGTGGATGGGGAGCCATGTCAAGCATTCCTCCTTGGGGACCACAGAGATTCCCAAACAGGGCCAATTTCTTCTGTGGCAGCATTCCCTACTGTGGCCCGTGCAAGGCCACCAAACAACAGCCATGCAGCTACGCCCTCCTCAGCCCACATCCCGGGACCACCCCTCCCCTTCAGGTCAACAGGGCCTCACGATGGACATGATAACGGGATGCCCAAGGGCTCTGCAAAGCCTTCATGGGGGAATGGACACCCAGAAGCCTTTTCTCCTCTGGAGGGGGCTCTCTGACAAACCAGTGGCTTCCGGAGAGGACGACCAACCCAGGAGAAGCTATGGTCCTGTGTATGCATGCAGACCCCATCAGAGGCCCCATTCGGATCAAGTGGCTCCAACAAAGCACCATGATCCCTCACAGAGTCCTGGCACAACCCCATTGAAGACCACGGCATGGCTTCCAGCCCTTGAAATAACCAGCAACATCCTGCCTCCAAGCACCTGAGGATGGGCTCCTGCCTGCCTCTCACCATCTCTAGGCAGGGGGCATGAGCCTTCCCTACTGACAGGTTTTGGGAAGCCATAAAGCACACACCACAAGGGACCATTCCCTCAGTTGGTGATCATACTCTGGCGCTAGGTGCACAGAGGTCTCTAGAGATGTTCCGCCTGGGGCCAAGGAAGAAAACACTGCCTCGATGTGCTCTCTGACTAGAATACAGCTCTAATGAAGGCATGTGAGTGCACCAGATGTGAGCCCATAAATTTGGGGCAGCAGCAGACATTCCTCCTTGGTAGGCAGGAGGTTGCCAAAAGACTACCCTGTACTGCCTGCTGTGAGGGCGGCCAGCCCATAGTTCAAAATTCTCTGGGGCCTATCAGTAGCAACCAAAAGAGCCACTCACTGCGGAACATTCTGGCTGTGGTGAGTCCATTCCAAGGCTTGGCCTGAAACACAAAATTCAAAGCAGAAAGGCTTAAGGAAAGACTCCACCCATGGCTTCAGAACATGTGGGCCCTGGCACTATGGAGCAGGATAGAAAACCAAAGGTGGCAACACATCTTGGATATGTGGAAGCCATCTACACTGGGAGGAGTCTCAAGGGATTTCCTCGAGTGAGAGGCTGCTCCAACACCCACACCCAAACCCACACACACACCCACACCCAGGGCTCTGCAATGGACCAAAAATGCAGGCCATCCTGCCCCTGGATCCCTCTGTTAGGCTTCAGCGTAATCCTATTGAGCATGATTTTTTGGTCATCAGCTCTCTTCAGGACCATATGAGTTCTCATCATCGACCCAACTGAGGCCCTCCTCACTCACCTGCGCCCTGCCACATGTGAAGGCTTACCTCAGATGCTTCCTGGAAAGAAGGATGCCTGAAGGGATGTGCCATTCTGTCGAATCCACGTGCTGGGCCAAGGCTCATGGTGATTGCCCTAGGGAACATAGGCCAAACACAGATCTTCATTTCTCTGGGGACGATGGCTGCCAAGAGGTGAGAAGGACAGCTGTGAGAACTCCAACTCCATGCTAGATGCATTGGGGCACGTGTGTGCCACACGCTCATGCATCGAATGATGCTACAAGAAATACCTGCAGCAATACATCCAGGAACATAGGGCCCAAATGTACCTCCACGCAGAGACAGGAACACATAGCTGAAACACATACAAACAGCTCCCTACATAGCTTCCTTCCTGCCTCCCTTCCTCCAGAATGCTCTAGCTCCCTCCCCTTTGACCCTCGTCCTTGGCTCACTCCCTCCATCCATCCATACTTACAAAGATGAAGGCATGAGTGGACAGGTGGATCAATGCCATCTTATGTACCTTAATACTGTGTCAGGGGCAGATGAAATAACCAGTACGTATATGTCTCCCCAGGGAAGGACTAGCCTCATGGATCCTCCAGGCAGCACAAGGCCTGGCACCAGGTCTGCTTGGTGGGGAAAACACTGGGGGTGTTTCTGGGGGGAATGGAGACATTCCTCTGGGCCCGACCCTGGTGTGGGCAAGCGTGTGCTGGCCGATGTCACACTCGGCTTGTCCATGTGCACAACACCCAGACAATGAGGCCTTTATGTCCCACACAGTGGACATTCACAGGAGCTGGAGGGAGCTCTCTTGGTAGGCAGTGACTCCCGTAGAGGAAGGCCAGCCCAAGAGATGCCACAGGCCTGTATCTGTATGCAGAACCCATGAAAGGGCCTGTCTGAGTAAACTGGCCTATCTGAGGGCCCATGATCCCTCCCAGAGACCTGGGAAACCCCATTCCAGCAAGGGACCAGCCCTTCAGCTCTCACAAGAGCCAAGAGCATCTAGCTGCCAAGTCCCTGATGAAGGGTCCTTGTTGCCTCTCACCACCTCCAGGCCTGGCCCCACATCCTCCCAACCAACACTTGGAAGTCACTCAAGCACACCCCACAACTGACCATAAGCTCAGTCCATCCTCGTGCTCTGCCTCAACATGCACAGAGATCTGCGTGGTTGCTCCCCAGGGCAACACGTCATGAAATGGTGCCTCCATGGTCAGTCTTACTACACTTCAGGTCAATCGAGTTGAATTTCAAGGCCCGCATTCCGATCTGGTGGATGGGGAGCCATGTCAAGCATTCCTCCTTGGGGACCACAGAGATTCCCAAACAGGGCCAGTTTCTTCTGTGGCAGCATTCCCTACTGTGGCCCGTGCAAGGCCACCAAACAACAGCCATGCAGCTACGCCCTCCTCAGCCCACATCCCGGGACCACCCCTCCCCTTCAGGTCAACAGGGCCTCACGATGGACATGATAACGGGATGCCCAAGGGCTCTGCAAAGCCTTCATGGGGGAATGGACACCCAGAAGCCTTTTCTCCTCTGGAGGGGGCTCTCTGACAAACCAGTGGCTTCCGGAGAGGACGACCAACCCAGGAGAAGCTATGGTCCTGTGTATGCATGCAGACCCCATCAGAGGCCCCATTCGGATCAAGTGGCTCCAACAAAGCACCATGATCCCTCACAGAGTCCTGGCACAACCCCATTGAAGACCACGGCATGGCTTCCAGCCCTTGAAATAACCAGCAACATCCTGCCTCCAAGCACCTGAGGATGGGCTCCTGCCTGCCTCTCACCATCTCTAGGCAGGGGGCATGAGCCTTCCCTACTGACAGGTTTTGGGAAGCCATAAAGCACACACCACAAGGGACCATTCCCTCAGTTGGTGATCATACTCTGGCGCTAGGTGCACAGAGGTCTCTAGAGATGTTCCGCCTGGGGCCAAGGAAGAAAACACTGCCTCGATGTGCTCTCTGACTAGAATACAGCTCTAATGAAGGCATGTGAGTGCACCAGATGTGAGCCCATAAATTTGGGGCAGCAGCAGACATTCCTCCTTGGTAGGCAGGAGGTTGCCAAAAGACTACCCTGTACTGCCTGCTGTGAGGGCGGCCAGCCCATAGTTCAAAATTCTCTGGGGCCTATCAGTAGCAACCAAAAGAGCCACTCACTGCGGAACATTCTGGCTGTGGTGAGTCCATTCCAAGGCTTGGCCTGAAACACAAAATTCAAAGCAGAAAGGCTTAAGGAAAGACTCCACCCATGGCTTCAGAACATGTGGGCCCTGGCACTATGGAGCAGGATAGAAAACCAAAGGTGGCAACACATCTTGGATATGTGGAAGCCATCTACACTGGGAGGAGTCTCAAGGGATTTCCTCGAGTGAGAGGCTGCTCCAACACCCACACCCAAACCCACACACACACCCACACCCAGGGCTCTGCAATGGACCAAAAATGCAGGCCATCCTGCCCCTGGATCCCTCTGTTAGGCCTCAGCGTAATCCTATTGAGCATGATTTTTTGGTCATCAGCTCTCTTCAGGACCATATGAGTTCTCATCATCGACCCAACTGAGGCCCTCCTCACTCACCTGCGCCCTGCCACATGTGAAGGCTTACCTCAGATGCTTCCTGGAAAGAAGGATGCCTGAAGGGATGTGCCATTCTGTCGAATCCACGTGCTGGGCCAAGGCTCATGGTGATTGCCCTAGGGAACATAGGCCAAACACAGATCTTCATTTCTCTGGGGACGATGGCTGCCAAGAGGTGAGAAGGACAGCTGTGAGAACTCCAACTCCATGCTAGATGCATTGGGGCACGTGTGTGCCACACACTCATGCATCGAATGATGCTACAAGAAATACCTGCAGCAATACATCCAGGAACATAGGGCCCAAATGTACCTCCACGCAGAGACAGGAACACATAGCTGAAACGCATACAAACAGCTCCCTACATAGCTTCCTTCCTGCCTCCCTTCCTCCAGAATGCTCTAGCTCCCTCCCCTTTGACCCTCGTCCTTGGCTCACTCCCTCCATCCATCCATACTTACAAAGATGAAGGCATGAGTGGACAGGTGGATCAATGCCATCTTATGTACCTTAATACTGTGTCAGGGGCAGATGAAATAACCAGTACGTATATGTCTCCCCAGGGAAGGACTAGCCTCATGGATCCTCCAGGCAGCACAAGGCCTGGCACCAGGTCTGCTTGGCGGGGAAAACACTGGGGGTGTTTCTGGGGGGAATGGAGACATTCCTCTGGGCCCGACCCTGGTGTGGGCAAGCGTGTGCTGGCCGATGTCACACTCGGCTTGTCCATGTGCACAACACCCAGACAATGAGGCCTTTATGTCCCACACAGTGGACATTCACAGGAGCTGGAGGGAGCTCTCTTGGTAGGCAGTGACTCCCGTAGAGGAAGGCCAGCCCAAGAGATGCCACAGGCCTGTATCTGTATGCAGAACCCATGAAAGGGCCTGTCTGAGTAAACTGGCCTATCTGAGGGCCCATGATCCCTCCCAGAGACCTGGGAAACCCCATTCCAGCAAGGGACCAGCCCTTCAGCTCTCACAAGAGCCAAGAGCATCTAGCTGCCAAGTCCCTGATGAAGGGTCCTTGTTGCCTCTCACCACCTCCAGGCCTGGCCCCACATCCTCCCAACCAACACTTCTTGGAAGTCACTCAAGCACACCCCACAACTGACCATAAGCTCAGTCCATCCTCGTGCTCTGCCTCGACATGCACAGAGATCTGCGTGGTTGCTCCCCAGGGCAACACGTCATGAAATGGTGCCTCCATGGTCAGTCTTACTACACTTCAGGTCAATCGAGTTGAATTTCAAGGCCCGCATTCCGATCTGGTGGATGGGGAGCCATGTCAAGCATTCCTCCTTGGGGACCACAGAGATTCCCAAACAGGGCCAATTTCTTCTGTGGCAGCATTCCCTACTGTGGCCCGTGCAAGGCCACCAAACAACAGCCATGCAGCTACGCCCTCCTCAGCCCACATCCCGGGACCACCCCTCCCCTTCAGGTCAACAGGGCCTCACGATGGACATGATAACGGGATGCCCAAGGGCTCTGCAAAGCCTTCATGGGGGAATGGACACCCAGAAGCCTTTTCTCCTCTGGAGGGGGCTCTCTGACAAACCAGTGGCTTCCGGAGAGGACGACCAACCCAGGAGAAGCTATGGTCCTGTGTATGCATGCAGACCCCATCAGAGGCCCCATTCGGATCAAGTGGCTCCAACAAAGCACCATGATCCCTCACAGAGTCCTGGCACAACCCCATTGAAGACCACGGCATGGCTTCCAGCCCTTGAAATAACCAGCAGCATCCTGCCTCCAAGCACCTGAGGATGGGCTCCTGCCTGCCTCTCACCATCTCTAGGCAGGGGGCATGAGCCTTCCCTACTGACAGGTTTTGGGAAGCCATAAAGCACACACCACAAGGGACCATTCCCTCAGTTGGTGATCATACTCTGGCGCTAGGTGCACAGAGGTCTCTAGAGATGTTCCGCCTGGGGCCAAGGAAGAAAACACTGCCTCGATGTGCTCTCTGACTAGAATACAGCTCTAATGAAGGCATGTGAGTGCACCAGATGTGAGCCCATAAATTTGGGGCAGCAGCAGACATTCCTCCTTGGTAGGCAGGAGGTTGCCAAAAGACTACCCTGTACTGCCTGCTGTGAGGGCGGCCAGCCCATAGTTCAAAATTCTCTGGGGCCTATCAGTAGCAACCAAAAGAGCCACTCACTGCGGAACATTCTGGCTGTGGTGAGTCCATTCCAAGGCTTGGCCTGAAACACAAAATTCAAAGCAGAAAGGCTTAAGGAAAGACTCCACCCATGGCTTCAGAACATGTGGGCCCTGGCACTATGGAGCAGGATAGAAAACCAAAGGTGGCAACACATCTTGGATATGTGGAAGCCATCTACACTGGGAGGAGTCTCAAGGGATTTCCTCGAGCGAGAGGCTGCTCCAACACCCACACCCAAACCCACACACACACCCACACCCAGGGCTCTGCAATGGACCAAAAATGCAGGCCATCCTGCCCCTGGATCCCTCTGTTAGGCCTCAGCGTAATCCTATTGAGCATGATTTTTTGGTCATCAGCTCTCTTCAGGACCATATGAGTTCTCATCATCGACCCAACTGAGGCCCTCCTCACTCACCTGCGCCCTGCCACATGTGAAGGCTTACCTCAGATGCTTCCTGGAAAGAAGGATGCCTGAAGGGATGTGCCATTCTGTCGAATCCACGTGCTGGGCCAAGGCTCATGGTGATTGCCCTAGGGAACATAGGCCAAACACAGATCTTCATTTCTCTGGGGACGATGGCTGCCAAGAGGTGAGAAGGACAGCTGTGAGAACTCCAACTCCATGCTAGATGCATTGGGGCACGTGTGTGCCACACGCTCATGCATCGAATGATGCTACAAGAAATACCTGCAGCAATACATCCAGGAACATAGGGCCCAAATGTACCTCCACGCAGAGACAGGAACACATAGCTGAAACGCATACAAACAGCTCCCTACATAGCTTCCTTCCTGCCTCCCTTCCTCCAGAATGCTCTAGCTCCCTCCCCTTTGACCCTCGTCCTTGGCTCACTCCCTCCATCCATCCATACTTACAAAGATGAAGGCATGAGTGGACAGGTGGATCAATGCCATCTTATGTACCTTAATACTGTGTCAGGGGCAGATGAAATAACCAGTACGTATATGTCTCCCCAGGGAAGGACTAGCCTCATGGATCCTCCAGGCAGCACAAGGCCTGGCACCAGGTCTGCTTGGTGGGGAAAACACTGGGGGTGTTTCTGGGGGGAATGGAGACATTCCTCTGGGCCCGACCCTGGTGTGGGCAAGCGTGTGCTGGCCGATGTCACACTCGGCTTGTCCATGTGCACAACACCCAGACAATGAGGCCTTTATGTCCCACACAGTGGACATTCACAGGAGCTGGAGGGAGCTCTCTTGGTAGGCAGTGGCTCCCGTAGAGGAAGGCCAGCCCAAGAGATGCCACAGGCCTGTATCTGTATGCAGAACCCATGAAAGGGCCTGTCTGAGAAAACTGGCCTATCTGAGGGCCCATGATCCCTCACAGAGACCTGAAAAACCCCATTCCAGCAAGGGACCAGCCCTTCAGCTCTCACAAGAGCCAAGAGCATCTAGCTGCCAAGTCCCTGATGCAGGGTCCTTGTTGCCTCTCACCACCTCCAGGCCTGGCCCCACATCCTCCCAACCAACACTTCTTGGAAGTCACTCAAGCACACCCCACAACTGACCATAAGCTCAGTCCATCCTCGTGCTCTGCCTCGACATGCACAGAGATCTGCGTGGTTGCTCCCCAGGGCAACACGTCATGAAATGGTGCCTCCATGGTCAGTCTTACTACACTTCAGGTCAATCGAGTTGAATTTCAAGGCCCGCATTCCGATCTGGTGGATGGGGAGCCATGTCAAGCATTCCTCCTTGGGGACCACAGAGATTCCCAAACAGGGCCAATTTCTTCTGTGGCAGCATTCCCTACTGTGGCCCGTGCAAGGCCACCAAACAACAGCCATGCAGCTACGCCCTCCTCAGCCCACATCCCGGGACCACCCCTCCCATTCAGGTCAACAGGGCCTCACGATGGACATGATAACGGGATGCCCAAGGGCTCTGCAAAGCCTTCATGGGGGAATGGACACCCAGAAGCCTTTTCTCCTCTGGAGGGGGCTCTCTGACAAACCAGTGGCTTCCGGAGAGGACGACCAACCCAGGAGAAGCTATGGTCCTGTGTATGCATGCAGACCCCATCAGAGGCCCCATTCGGATCAAGTGGCTCCAACAAAGCACCATGATCCCTCACAGAGTCCTGGCACAACCCCATTGAAGACCACGGCATGGCTTCCAGCCCTTGAAATAACCAGCAGCATCCTGCCTCCAAGCACCTGAGGATGGGCTCCTGCCTGCCTCTCACCATCTCTAGGCAGGGGGCATGAGCCTTCCCTACTGACAGGTTTTGGGAAGCCATAAAGCACACACCACAAGGGACCATTCCCTCAGTTGGTGATCATACTCTGGCGCTAGGTGCACAGAGGTCTCTAGAGATGTTCTGCCTGGGGCCAAGGAAGAAAACACTGCCTCGATGTGCTCTCTGACTAGAATACAGCTCTAATGAAGGCATGTGAGTGCACCAGATGTGAGCCCATAAATTTGGGGCAGCAGCAGACATTCCTCCTTGGTAGGCAGGAGGTTGCCAAAAGACTACCCTGTACTGCCTGCTGTGAGGGCAGCCAGCCCATAGTTCAAAATTCTCTGGGGCCTATCAGTAGCAACCAAAAGAGCCACTCACTGCGGAACATTCTGGCTGTGGTGAGTCCATTCCAAGGCTTGGCCTGAAACACAAAATTCAAAGCAGAAAGGCTTAAGGAAAGACTCCACCCATGGCTTCAGAACATGTGGGCCCTGGCACTATGGAGCAGGATAGAAAACCAAAGGTGGCAACACATCTTGGATATGTGGAAGCCATCTACACTGGGAGGAGTCTCAAGGGATTTCCTCGAGCGAGAGGCTGCTCCAACACCCACACCCAAACCCACAACCACACCCACACCCAGGGCTCTGCAATGGACCAAAAATGCAGGCCATCCTGCCCCTGGATCCCTCTGTTAGGCCTCAGCGTAATCCTATTGAGCATGATTTTTTGGTCATCAGCTCTCTTCAGGACCATATGAGTTCTCATCATCGACCCAACTGAGGCCCTCCTCACTCACCTGCGCCCTGCCACATGTGAAGGCTTACCTCAGATGCTTCCTGGAAAGAAGGATGCCTGAAGGGATGTGCCATTCTGTCGAATCCACGTGCTGGGCCAAGGCTCATGGTGATTGCCCTAGGGAACATAGGCCAAACACAGATCTTCATTTCTCTGGGGACGATGGCTGCCAAGAGGTGAGAAGGACAGCTGTGAGAACTCCAACTCCATGCTAGATGCATTGGGGCACGTGTGTGCCACACGCTCATGCATCGAATGATGCTACAAGAAATACCTGCAGCAATACATCCAGGAACATAGGGCCCAAATGTACCTCCACGCAGAGACAGGAACACATAGCTGAAACGCATACAAACAGCTCCCTACATAGCTTCCTTCCTGCCTCCCTTCCTCCAGAATGCTCTAGCTCCCTCCCCTTTGACCCTCGTCCTTGGCTCACTCCCTCCATCCATCCATACTTACAAAGATGAAGGCATGAGTGGACAGGTGGATCAATGCCATCTTATGTACCTTAATACTGTGTCAGGGGCAGATGAAATAACCAGTACGTATATGTCTCCCCAGGGAAGGACTAGCCTCATGGATCCTCCAGGCAGCACAAGGCCTGGCACCAGGTCTGCTTGGTGGGGAAAACACTGGGGGTGTTTCTGGGGGGAATGGAGACATTCCTCTGGGCCCGACCCTGGTGTGGGCAAGCGTGTGCTGGCCGATGTCACACTCGGCTTGTCCATGTGCACAACACCCAGACAATGAGGCCTTTATGTCCCACACAGTGGACATTCACAGGAGCTGGAGGGAGCTCTCTTGGTAGGCAGTGGCTCCCGTAGAGGAAGGCCAGCCCAAGAGATGCCACAGGCCTGTATCTGTATGCAGAACCCATGAAAGGGCCTGTCTGAGAAAACTGGCCTATCTGAGGGCCCATGATCCCTCACAGAGACCTGGGAAACCCCATTCCAGCAAGGGACCAGCCCTTCAGCTCTCACAAGAGCCAAGAGCATCTAGCTGCCAAGTCCCTGATGCAGGGTCCTTGTTGCCTCTCACCACCTCCAGGCCTGGCCCCACATCCTCCCAACCAACACTTCTTGGAAGTCACTCAAGCACACCCCACAACTGACCATAAGCTCAGTCCATCCTCGTGCTCTGCCTCGACATGCACAGAGATCTGCGTGGTTGCTCCCCAGGGCAACACGTCATGAAATGGTGCCTCCATGGTCATTCTTACTACACTTCAGGTCAATCGAGTTGAATTTCAAGGCCTGCATTCCGATCTGGTGGATGGGGAGCCATGTCAAGCATTCCTCCTTGGGGACCACAGAGATTCCCAAACAGGGCCAATTTCTTCTGTGGCAGCATTCCCTACTGTGGCCCGTGCAAGGCCACCAAACAACAGCCATGCAGCTACGCCCTCCTCAGCCCACATCCCGGGACCACCCCTCCCCTTCAGGTCAACAGGGCCTCACGATGGACATGATAACGGGATGCCCAAGGGCTCTGCAAAGCCTTCATGGGGGAATGGACACCCAGAAGCCTTTTCTCCTCTGGAGGGGGCTCTCTGACAAACCAGTGGCTTCCGGAGAGGACGACCAACCCAGGAGAAGCTATGGTCCTGTGTATGCATGCAGACCCCATCAGAGGCCCCATTCGGATCAAGTGGCTCCAACAAAGCACCATGATCCCTCACAGAGTCCTGGCACAACCCCATTGAAGACCACGGCATGGCTTCCAGCCCTTGAAATAACCAGCAGCATCCTGCCTCCAAGCACCTGAGGATGGGCTCCTGCCTGCCTCTCACCATCTCTAGGCAGGGGGCATGAGCCTTCCCTACTGACAGGTTTTGGGAAGCCATAAAGCACACACCACAAGGGACCATTCCCTCAGTTGGTGATCATACTCTGGCGCTAGGTGCACAGAGGTCTCTAGAGATGTTCTGCCTGGGGCCAAGGAAGAAAACACTGCCTCGATGTGCTCTCTGACTAGAATACAGCTCTAATGAAGGCATGTGAGTGCACCAGATGTGAGCCCATAAATTTGGGGCAGCAGCAGACATTCCTCCTTGGTAGGCAGGAGGTTGCCAAAAGACTACCCTGTACTGCCTGCTGTGAGGGCAGCCAGCCCATAGTTCAAAATTCTCTGGGGCCTATCAGTAGCAACCAAAAGAGCCACTCACTGCGGAACATTCTGGCTGTGGTGAGTCCATTCCAAGGCTTGGCCTGAAACACAAAATTCAAAGCAGAAAGGCTTAAGGAAAGACTCCACCCATGGCTTCAGAACATGTGGGCCCTGGCACTATGGAGCAGGATAGAAAACCAAAGGTGGCAACACATCTTGGATATGTGGAAGCCATCTACACTGGGAGGAGTCTCAAGGGATTTCCTCGAGCGAGAGGCTGCTCCAACACCCACACCCAAACCCACACACACACCCACACCCAGGGCTCTGCAATGGACCAAAAATGCAGGCCATCCTGCCCCTGGATCCCTCTGTTAGGCCTCAGCGTAATCCTATTGAGCATGATTTTTTGGTCATCAGCTCTCTTCAGGACCATATGAGTTCTCATCATCGACCCAACTGAGGCCCTCCTCACTCACCTGCGCCCTGCCACATGTGAAGGCTTACCTCAGATGCTTCCTGGAAAGAAGGATGCCTGAAGGGATGTGCCATTCTGTCGAATCCACGTGCTGGGCCAAGGCTCATGGTGATTGCCCTAGGGAACATAGGCCAAACACAGATCTTCATTTCTCTGGGGACGATGGCTGCCAAGAGGTGAGAAGGACAGCTGTGAGAACTCCAACTCCATGCTAGATGCATTGGGGCACGTGTGTGCCACACGCTCATGCATCGAATGATGCTACAAGAAATACCTGCAGCAATACATCCAGGAACATAGGGCCCAAATGTACCTCCACGCAGAGACAGGAACACATAGCTGAAACGCATACAAACAGCTCCCTACAGAGCTTCCTTCCTGCCTCCCTTCCTCCAGAATGCTCTAGCTCCCTCCCCTTTGACCCTCGTCCTTGGCTCACTCCCTCCATCCATCCATACTTACAAAGATGAAGGCATGAGTGGACAGGTGGATCAATGCCATCTTATGTACCTTAATACTGTGTCAGGGGCAGATGAAATAACCAGTACGTATATGTCTCCCCAGGGAAGGACTAGCCTCATGGATCCTCCAGGCAGCACAAGGCCTGGCACCAGGTCTGCTTGGTGGGGAAAACACTGGGGGTGTTTCTGGGGGGAATGGAGACATTCCTCTGGGCCCGACCCTGGTGTGGGCAAGCGTGTGCTGGCCGATGTCACACTCGGCTTGTCCATGTGCACAACACCCAGACAATGAGGCCTTTATGTCCCACACAGTGGACATTCACAGGAGCTGGAGGGAGCTCTCTTGGTAGGCAGTGGCTCCCGTAGAGGAAGGCCAGCCCAAGAGATGCCACAGGCCTGTATCTGTATGCAGAACCCATGAAAGGGCCTGTCTGAGAAAACTGGCCTATCTGAGGGCCCATGATCCCTCACAGAGACCTGGGAAACCCCATTCCAGCAAGGGACCAGCCCTTCAGCTCTCACAAGAGCCAAGAGCATCTAGCTGCCAAGTCCCTGATGAAGGGTCCTTGTTGCCTCTCACCACCTCCAGGCCTGGCCCCACATCCTCCCAACCAACACTTCTTGGAAGTCACTCAAGCACACCCCACAACTGACCATAAGCTCAGTCCATCCTCGTGCTCTGCCTCGACATGCACAGAGATCTGCGTGGTTGCTCCCCAGGGCAACACGTCATGAAATGGTGCCTCCATGGTCAGTCTTACTACACTTCAGGTCAATCGAGTTGAATTTCAAGGCCCGCATTCCGATCTGGTGGATGGGGAGCCATGTCAAGCATTCCTCCTTGGGGACCACAGAGATTCCCAAACAGGGCCAATTTCTTCTGTGGCAGCATTCCCTACTGTGGCCCGTGCAAGGCCACCAAACAACAGCCATGCAGCTACGCCCTCCTCAGCCCACATCCCGGGACCACCCCTCCCATTCAGGTCAACAGGGCCTCACGATGGACATGATAACGGGATGCCCAAGGGCTCTGCAAAGCCTTCATGGGGGAATGGACACCCAGAAGCCTTTTCTCCTCTGGAGGGGGCTCTCTGACAAACCAGTGGCTTCCGGAGAGGACGACCAACCCAGGAGAAGCTATGGTCCTGTGTATGCATGCAGACCCCATCAGAGGCCCCATTCGGATCAAGTGGCTCCAACAAAGCACCATGATCCCTCACAGAGTCCTGGCACAACCCCATTGAAGACCACGGCATGGCTTCCAGCCCTTGAAATAACCAGCAGCATCCTGCCTCCAAGCACCTGAGGATGGGCTCCTGCCTGCCTCTCACCATCTCTAGGCAGGGGGCATGAGCCTTCCCTACTGACAGGTTTTGGGAAGCCATAAAGCACACACCACAAGGGACCATTCCCTCAGTTGGTGATCATACTCTGGCGCTAGGTGCACAGAGGTCTCTAGAGATGTTCCACCTGGGGCCAAGGAAGAAAACACTGCCTCAATGTGCTCTCTGACTAGAATACAGCTCTAATGAAGGCATGTGAGTGCACCAGATGTGAGCCCATAAATTTGGGGCAGCAGCAGACATTCCTCCTTGGTAGGCAGGAGGTTGCCAAAAGACTACCCTGTACTGCCTGCTGTGAGGGCGGCCAGCCCATAGTTCAAAATTCTCTGGGGCCTATCAGTAGCAACCAAAAGAGCCACTCACTGCGGAACATTCTGGCTGTGGTGAGTCCATTCCAAGGCTTGGCCTGAAACACAAAATTCAAAGCAGAAAGGCTTAAGGAAAGACTCCACCCATGGCTTCAGAACATGTGGGCCCTGGCACTATGGAGCAGGATAGAAAACCAAAGGTGGCAACACATCTTGGATATGTGGAAGCCATCTACACTGGGAGGAGTCTCAAGGGATTTCCTCGAGCGAGAGGCTGCTCCAACACCCACACCCAAACCCACACACACACCCACACCCAGGGCTCTGCAATGGACCAAAAATGCAGGCCATCCTGCCCCTGGATCCCTCTGTTAGGCCTCAGCGTAATCCTATTGAGCATGATTTTTTGGTCATCAGCTCTCTTCAGGACCATATGAGTTCTCATCATCGACCCAACTGAGGCCCTCCTCACTCACCTGCGCCCTGCCACATGTGAAGGCTTACCTCAGATGCTTCCTGGAAAGAAGGATGCCTGAAGGGATGTGCCATTCTGTCGAATCCACGTGCTGGGCCAAGGCTCATGGTGATTGCCCTAGGGAACATAGGCCAAACACAGATCTTCATTTCTCTGGGGACGATGGCTGCCAAGAGGTGAGAAGGACAGCTGTGAGAACTCCAACTCCATGCTAGATGCATTGGGGCACGTGTGTGCCACACGCTCATGCATCGAATGATGCTACAAGAAATACCTGCAGCAATACACCCAGGAACATAGGGCCCAAATGTACCTCCACGCAGAGACAGGAACACATAGCTGAAACGCATACAAACAGCTCCCTACATAGCTTCCTTCCTGCCTCCCTTCCTCCAGAATGCTCTAGCTCCCTCCCCTTTGACCCTCGTCCTTGGCTCACTCCCTCCATCCATCCATACTTACAAAGATGAAGGCATGAGTGGACAGGTGGATCAATGCCATCTTATGTACCTTAATACTGTGTCAGGGGCAGATGAAATAACCAGTACGTATATGTCTCCCCAGGGAAGGACTAGCCTCATGGATCCTCCAGGCAGCACAAGGCCTGGCACCAGGTCTGCTTGGTGGGGAAAACACTGGGGGTGTTTCTGGGGGGAATGGAGACATTCCTCTGGGCCCGACCCTGGTGTGGGCAAGCGTGTGCTGGCCGATGTCACACTCGGCTTGTCCATGTGCACAACATCCAGACAATGAGGCCTTTATGTCCCACACAGTGGACATTCACAGGAGCTGGAGGGAGCTCTCTTGGTAGGCAGTGGCTCCCGTAGAGGAAGGCCAGCCCAAGAGATGCCACAGGCCTGTATCTGTATGCAGAACCCATGAAAGGGCCTGTCTGAGTAAACTGGCCTATCTGAGGGCCCATGATCCCTCACAGAGACCTGGGAAACCCCATTCCAGCAAGGGACCAGCCCTTCAGCTCTCACAAGAGCCAAGAGCATCTAGCTGCCAAGTCCCTGATGAAGGGTCCTTGTTGCCTCTCACCACCTCCAGGCCTGGCCCCACATCCTCCCAACCAACACTTCTTGGAAGTCACTCAAGCACACCCCACAACTGACCATAAGCTCAGTCCATCCTCGTGCTCTGCCTCGACATGCACAGAGATCTGCGTGGTTGCTCCCCAGGGCAACACGTCATGAAATGGTGCCTCCATGGTCAGTCTTACTACACTTCAGGTCAATCGAGTTGAATTTCAAGGCCCGCATTCCGATCTGGTGGATGGGGAGCCATGTCAAGCATTCCTCCTTGGGGACCACAGAGATTCCCAAACAGGGCCAATTTCTTCTGTGGCAGCATTCCCTACTGTGGCCCGTGCAAGGCCACCAAACAACAGCCATGCAGCTACGCCCTCCTCAGCCCACATCCCGGGACCACCCCTCCCATTCAGGTCAACAGGGCCTCACGATGGACATGATAACGGGATGCCCAAGGGCTCTGCAAAGCCTTCATGGGGGAATGGACACCCAGAAGCCTTTTCTCCTCTGGAGGGGGCTCTCTGACAAACCAGTGGCTTCCGGAGAGGACGACCAACCCAGGAGAAGCTATGGTCCTGTGTATGCATGCAGACCCCATCAGAGGCCCCATTCGGATCAAGTGGCTCCAACAAAGCACCATGATCCCTCACAGAGTCCTGGCACAACCCCATTGAAGACCACGGCATGGCTTCCAGCCCTTGAAATAACCAGCAGCATCCTGCCTCCAAGCACCTGAGGATGGGCTCCTGCCTGCCTCTCACCATCTCTAGGCAGGGGGCATGAGCCTTCCCTACTGACAGGTTTTGGGAAGCCATAAAGCACACACCACAAGGGACCATTCCCTCAGTTGGTGATCATACTCTGGCGCTAGGTGCACAGAGGTCTCTAGAGATGTTCCACCTGGGGCCAAGGAAGAAAACACTGCCTCGATGTGCTCTCTGACTAGAATACAGCTCTAATGAAGGCATGTGAGTGCACCAGATGTGAGCCCATAAATTTGGGGCAGCAGCAGACATTCCTCCTTGGTAGGCAGGAGGTTGCCAAAAGACTACCCTGTACTGCCTGCTGTGAGGGCGGCCAGCCCATAGTTCAAAATTCTCTGGGGCCTATCAGTAGCAACCAAAAGAGCCACTCACTGCGGAACATTCTGGCTGTGGTGAGTCCATTCCAAGGCTTGGCCTGAAACACAAAATTCAAAGCAGAAAGGCTTAAGGAAAGACTCCACCCATGGCTTCAGAACATGTGGGCCCTGGCACTATGGAGCAGGATAGAAAACCAAAGGTGGCAACACATCTTGGATATGTGGAAGCCATCTACACTGGGAGGAGTCTCAAGGGATTTCCTCGAGCGAGAGGCTGCTCCAACACCCACACCCAAACCCACACACACACCCACACCCAGGGCTCTGCAATGGACCAAAACTGCAGGCCATCCTGCCCCTGGATCCCTCTGTTAGGCCTCAGCGTAATCCTATTGAGCATGATTTTTTGGTCATCAGCTCTCTTCAGGACCATATGAGTTCTCATCATCGACCCAACTGAGGCCCTCCTCACTCACCTGCGCCCTGCCACATGTGAAGGCTTACCTCAGATGCTTCCTGGAAAGAAGGATGCCTGAAGGGATGTGCCATTCTGTCGAATCCACGTGCTGGGCCAAGGCTCATGGTGATTGCCCTAGGGAACATAGGCCAAACACAGATCTTCATTTCTCTGGGGACGATGGCTGCCAAGAGGTGAGAAGGACAGCTGTGAGAACTCCAACTCCATGCTAGATGCATTGGGGCACGTGTGTGCCACACGCTCATGCATCGAATGATGCTACAAGAAATACCTGCAGCAATACACCCAGGAACATAGGGCCCAAATGTACCTCCACGCAGAGACAGGAACACATAGCTGAAACGCATACAAACAGCTCCCTACATAGCTTCCTTCCTGCCTCCCTTCCTCCAGAATGCTCTAGCTCCCTCCCCTTTGACCCTCGTCCTTGGCTCACTCCCTCCATCCATCCATACTTACAAAGATGAAGGCATGAGTGGACAGGTGGATCAATGCCATCTTATGTACCTTAATACTGTGTCAGGGGCAGATGAAATAACCAGTACGTATATGTCTCCCCAGGGAAGGACTAGCCTCATGGATCCTCCAGGCAGCACAAGGCCTGGCACCAGGTCTGCTTGGTGGGGAAAACACTGGGGGTGTTTCTGGGGGGAATGGAGACATTCCTCTGGGCCCGACCCTGGTGTGGGCAAGCGTGTGCTGGCCGATGTCACACTCGGCTTGTCCATGTGCACAACACCCAGACAATGAGGCCTTTATGTCCCACACAGTGGACATTCACAGGAGCTGGAGGGAGCTCTCTTGGTAGGCAGTGGCTCCCGTAGAGGAAGGCCAGCCCAAGAGATGCCACAGGCCTGTATCTGTATGCAGAACCCATGAAAGGGCCTGTCTGAGTAAACTGGCCTATCTGAGGGCCCATGATCCCTCACAGAGACCTGGGAAACCCCATTCCAGCAAGGGACCAGCCCTTCAGCTCTCACAAGAGCCAAGAGCATCTAGCTGCCAAGTCCCTGATGAAGGGTCCTTGTTGCCTCTCACCACCTCCAGGCCTGGCCCCACATCCTCCCAACCAACACTTCTTGGAAGTCACTCAAGCACACCCCACAACTGACCATAAGCTCAGTCCATCCTCGTGCTCTGCCTCGACATGCACAGAGATCTGCGTGGTTGCTCCCCAGGGCAACACGTCATGAAATGGTGCCTCCATGGTCAGTCTTACTACACTTCAGGTCAATCGAGTTGAATTTCAAGGCCCGCATTCCGATCTGGTGGATGGGGAGCCATGTCAAGCATTCCTCCTTGGGGACCACAGAGATTCCCAAACAGGGCCAATTTCTTCTGTGGCAGCATTCCCTACTGTGGCCCGTGCAAGGCCACCAAACAACAGCCATGCAGCTACGCCCTCCTCAGCCCACATCCCGGGACCACCCCTCCCCTTCAGGTCAACAGGGCCTCACGATGGACATGATAACGGGATGCCCAAGGGCTCTGCAAAGCCTTCATGGGGGAATGGACACCCAGAAGCCTTTTCTCCTCTGGAGGGGGCTCTCTGACAAACCAGTGGCTTCCGGAGAGGACGACCAACCCAGGAGAAGCTATGGTCCTGTGTATGCATGCAGACCCCATCAGAGGCCCCATTCGGATCAAGTGGCTCCAACAAAGCACCATGATCCCTCACAGAGTCCTGGCACAACCCCATTGAAGACCACGGCATGGCTTCCAGCCCTTGAAATAACCAGCAGCATCCTGCCTCCAAGCACCTGAGGATGGGCTCCTGCCTGCCTCTCACCATCTCTAGGCAGGGGGCATGAGCCTTCCCTACTGACAGGTTTTGGGAAGCCATAAAGCACACACCACAAGGGACCATTCCCTCAGTTGGTGATCATACTCTGGCGCTAGGTGCACAGAGGTCTCTAGAGATGTTCCGCCTGGGGCCAAGGAAGAAAACACTGCCTCGATGTGCTCTCTGACTAGAATACAGCTCTAATGAAGGCATGTGAGTGCACCAGATGTGAGCCCATAAATTTGGGGCAGCAGCAGACATTCCTCCTTGGTAGGCAGGAGGTTGCCAAAAGACTACCCTGTACTGCCTGCTGTGAGGGCGGCCAGCCCATAGTTCAAAATTCTCTGGGGCCTATCAGTAGCAACCAAAAGAGCCACTCACTGCGGAACATTCTGGCTGTGGTGAGTCCATTCCAAGGCTTGGCCTGAAACACAAAATTCAAAGCAGAAAGGCTTAAGGAAAGACTCCACCCATGGCTTCAGAACATGTGGGCCCTGGCACTATGGAGCAGGATAGAAAACCAAAGGTGGCAACACATCTTGGATATGTGGAAGCCATCTACACTGGGAGGAGTCTCAAGGGATTTCCTCGAGCGAGAGGCTGCTCCAACACCCACACCCAAACCCACACACACACCCACACCCAGGGCTCTGCAATGGACCAAAAATGCAGGCCATCCTGCCCCTGGATCCCTCTGTTAGGCCTCAGCGTAATCCTATTGAGCATGATTTTTTGGTCATCAGCTCTCTTCAGGACCATATGAGTTCTCATCATCGACCCAACTGAGGCCCTCCTCACTCACCTGCGCCCTGCCACATGTGAAGGCTTACCTCAGATGCTTCCTGGAAAGAAGGATGCCTGAAGGGATGTGCCATTCTGTCGAATCCACGTGCTGGGCCAAGGCTCATGGTGATTGCCCTAGGGAACATAGGCCAAACACAGATCTTCATTTCTCTGGGGACGATGGCTGCCAAGAGGTGAGAAGGACAGCTGTGAGAACTCCAACTCCATGCTAGATGCATTGGGGCACGTGTGTGCCACACGCTCATGCATCGAATGATGCTACAAGAAATACCTGCAGCAATACATCCAGGAACATAGGGCCCAAATGTACCTCCACGCAGAGACAGGAACACATAGCTGAAACGCATACAAACAGCTCCCTACATAGCTTCCTTCCTGCCTCCCTTCCTCCAGAATGCTCTAGCTCCCTCCCCTTTGACCCTCGTCCTTGGCTCACTCCCTCCATCCATCCATACTTACAAAGATGAAGGCATGAGTGGACAGGTGGATCAATGCCATCTTATGTACCTTAATACTGTGTCAGGGGCAGATGAAATAACCAGTACGTATATGTCTCCCCAGGGAAGGACTAGCCTCATGGATCCTCCAGGCAGCACAAGGCCTGGCACCAGGTCTGCTTGGTGGGGAAAACACTGGGGGTGTTTCTGGGGGGAATGGAGACATTCCTCTGGGCCCGACCCTGGTGTGGGCAAGCGTGTGCTGGCCGATGTCACACTCGGCTTGTCCATGTGCACAACACCCAGACAATGAGGCCTTTATGTCCCACACAGTGGACATTCACAGGAGCTGGAGGGAGCTCTCTTGGTAGGCAGTGGCTCCCGTAGAGGAAGGCCAGCCCAAGAGATGCCACAGGCCTGTATCTGTATGCAGAACCCATGAAAGGGCCTGTCTGAGTAAACTGGCCTATCTGAGGGCCCATGATCCCTCACAGAGACCTGGGAAACCCCATTCCAGCAAGGGACCAGCCCTTCAGCTCTCACAAGAGCCAAGAGCATCTAGCTGCCAAGTCCCTGATGAAGGGTCCTTGTTGCCTCTCACCACCTCCAGGCCTGGCCCCACATCCTCCCAACCAACACTTCTTGGAAGTCACTCAAGCACACCCCACAACTGACCATAAGCTCAGTCCATCCTCGTGCTCTGCCTCGACATGCACAGAGATCTGCGTGGTTGCTCCCCAGGGCAACACGTCATGAAATGGTGCCTCCATGGTCAGTCTTACTACACTTCAGGTCAATCGAGTTGAATTTCAAGGCCCGCATTCCGATCTGGTGGATGGGGAGCCATGTCAAGCATTCCTCCTTGGGGACCACAGAGATTCCCAAACAGGGCCAATTTCTTCTGTGGCAGCATTCCCTACTGTGGCCCGTGCAAGGCCACCAAACAACAGCCATGCAGCTACGCCCTCCTCAGCCCACATCCCGGTACCACCCCTCCCATTCAGGTCAACAGGGCCTCACGATGGACATGATAACGGGATGCCCAAGGGCTCTGCAAAGCCTTCATGGGGGAATGGACACCCAGAAGCCTTTTCTCCTCTGGAGGGGGCTCTCTGACAAACCAGTGGCTTCCGGAGAGGACGACCAACCCAGGAGAAGCTATGGTCCTGTGTATGCATGCAGACCCCATCAGAGGCCCCATTCGGATCAAGTGGCTCCAACAAAGCACCATGATCCCTCACAGAGTCCTGGCACAACCCCATTGAAGACCACGGCATGGCTTCCAGCCCTTGAAATAACCAGCAGCATCCTGCCTCCAAGCACCTGAGGATGGGCTCCTGCCTGCCTCTCACCATCTCTAGGCAGGGGGCATGAGCCTTCCCTACTGACAGGTTTTGGGAAGCCATAAAGCACACACCACAAGGGACCATTCCCTCAGTTGGTGATCATACTCTGGCGCTAGGTGCACAGAGGTCTCTAGAGATGTTCCGCCTGGGGCCAAGGAAGAAAACACTGCCTCGATGTGCTCTCTGACTAGAATACAGCTCTAATGAAGGCATGTGAGTGCACCAGATGTGAGCCCATAAATTTGGGGCAGCAGCAGACATTCCTCCTTGGTAGGCAGGAGGTTGCCAAAAGACTACCCTGTACTGCCTGCTGTGAGGGCGGCCAGCCCATAGTTCAAAATTCTCTGGGGCCTATCAGTAGCAACCAAAAGAGCCACTCACTGCGGAACATTCTGGCTGTGGTGAGTCCATTCCAAGGCTTGGCCTGAAACACAAAATTCAAAGCAGAAAGGCTTAAGGAAAGACTCCACCCATGGCTTCAGAACATGTGGGCCCTGGCACTATGGAGCAGGATAGAAAACCAAAGGTGGCAACACATCTTGGATATGTGGAAGCCATCTACACTGGGAGGAGTCTCAAGGGATTTCCTCGAGCGAGAGGCTGCTCCAACACCCACACCCAAACCCACACACACACCCACACCCAGGGCTCTGCAATGGACCAAAAATGCAGGCCATCCTGCCCCTGGATCCCTCTGTTAGGCCTCAGCGTAATCCTATTGAGCATGATTTTTTGGTCATCAGCTCTCTTCAGGACCATATGAGTTCTCATCATCGACCCAACTGAGGCCCTCCTCACTCACCTGCGCCCTGCCACATGTGAAGGCTTACCTCAGATGCTTCCTGGAAAGAAGGATGCCTGAAGGGATGTGCCATTCTGTTGAATCCACGTGCTGGGCCAAGGCTCATGGTGATTGCCCTAGGGAACATAGGCCAAACACAGATCTTCATTTCTCTGGGGACGATGGCTGCCAAGAGGTGAGAAGGACAGCTGTGAGAACTCCAACTCCATGCTAGATGCATTGGGGCACGTGTGTGCCACACGCTCATGCATCGAATGATGCTACAAGAAATACCTACAGCAATACATCCAGGAACATAGGGCCCAAATGTACCTCCACGCAGAGACAGGAACACATAGCTGAAACGCATACAAACAGCTCCCTACATAGCTTCCTTCCTGCCTCCCTTCCTCCAGAATGCTCTAGCTCCCTCCCCTTTGACCCTCGTCCTTGGCTCACTCCCTCCATCCATCCATACTTACAAAGATGAAGGCATGAGTGGACAGGTGGATCAATGCCATCTTATGTACCTTAATACTGTGTCAGGGGCAGATGAAATAACCAGTACGTATATGTCTCCCCAGGGAAGGACTAGCCTCATGGATCCTCCAGGCAGCACAAGGCCTGGCACCAGGTCTGCTTGGTGGGGAAAACACTGGGGGTGTTTCTGGGGGGAATGGAGACATTCCTCTGGGCCCGACCCTGGTGTGGGCAAGCGTGTGCTGGCCGATGTCACACTCGGCTTGTCCATGTGCACAACACCCAGACAATGAGGCCTTTATGTCCCACACAGTGGACATTCACAGGAGCTGGAGGGAGCTCTCTTGGTAGGCAGTGGCTCCCGTAGAGGAAGGCCAGCCCAAGAGATGCCACAGGCCTGTATCTGTATGCAGAACCCATGAAAGGGCCTGTCTGAGTAAACTGGCCTATCTGAGGGCCCATGATCCCTCCCAGAGACCTGGGAAACCCCATTCCAGCAAGGGACCAGCCCTTCAGCTCTCACAAGAGCCAAGAGCATCTAGCTGCCAAGTCCCTGATGAAGGGTCCTTGTTGCCTCTCACCACCTCCAGGCCTGGCCCCACATCCTCCCAACCAACACTTGGAAGTCACTCAAGCACACCCCACAACTGACCATAAGCTCAGTCCATCCTCGTGCTCTGCCTCAACATGCACAGAGATCTGCGTGGTTGCTCCCCAGGGCAACACGTCATGAAATGGTGCCTCCATGGTCAGTCTTACTACACTTCAGGTCAATCGAGTTGAATTTCAAGGCCCGCATTCCGATCTGGTGGATGGGGAGCCATGTCAAGCATTCCTCCTTGGGGACCACAGAGATTCCCAAACAGGGCCAATTTCTTCTGTGGCAGCATTCCCTACTGTGGCCCGTGCAAGGCCACCAAACAACAGCCATGCAGCTACGCCCTCCTCAGCCCACATCCCGGGACCACCCCTCCCCTTCAGGTCAACAGGGCCTCACGATGGACATGATAACGGGATGCCCAAGGGCTCTGCAAAGCCTTCATGGGGGAATGGACACCCAGAAGCCTTTTCTCCTCTGGAGGGGGCTCTCTGACAAACCAGTGGCTTCCGGAGAGGACGACCAACCCAGGAGAAGCTATGGTCCTGTGTATGCATGCAGACCCCATCAGAGGCCCCATTCGGATCAAGTGGCTCCAACAAAGCACCATGATCCCTCACAGAGTCCTGGCACAACCCCATTGAAGACCACGGCATGGCTTCCAGCCCTTGAAATAACCAGCAACATCCTGCCTCCAAGCACCTGAGGATGGGCTCCTGCCTGCCTCTCACCATCTCTAGGCAGGGGGCATGAGCCTTCCCTACTGACAGGTTTTGGGAAGCCATAAAGCACACACCACAAGGGACCATTCCCTCAGTTGGTGATCATACTCTGGCGCTAGGTGCACAGAGGTCTCTAGAGATGTTCCGCCTGGGGCCAAGGAAGAAAACACTGCCTCGATGTGCTCTCTGACTAGAATACAGCTCTAATGAAGGCATGTGAGTGCACCAGATGTGAGCCCATAAATTTGGGGCAGCAGCAGACATTCCTCCTTGGTAGGCAGGAGGTTGCCAAAAGACTACCCTGTACTGCCTGCTGTGAGGGCGGCCAGCCCATAGTTCAAAATTCTCTGGGGCCTATCAGTAGCAACCAAAAGAGCCACTCACTGCGGAACATTCTGGCTGTGGTGAGTCCATTCCAAGGCTTGGCCTGAAACACAAAATTCAAAGCAGAAAGGCTTAAGGAAAGACTCCACCCATGGCTTCAGAACATGTGGGCCCTGGCACTATGGAGCAGGATAGAAAACCAAAGGTGGCAACACATCTTGGATATGTGGAAGCCATCTACACTGGGAGGAGTCTCAAGGGATTTCCTCGAGCGAGAGGCTGCTCCAACACCCACACCCAAACCCACACACACACCCACACCCAGGGCTCTGCAATGGACCAAAATGCAGGCCATCCTGCCCCTGGATCCCTCTGTTAGGCCTCAGCGTAATCCTATTGAGCATGATTTTTTGGTCATCAGCTCTCTTCAGGACCATATGAGTTCTCATCATCGACCCAACTGAGGCCCTCCTCACTCACCTGCGCCCTGCCACATGTGAAGGCTTACCTCAGATGCTTCCTGGAAAGAAGGATGCCTGAAGGGATGTGCCATTCTGTCGAATCCACGTGCTGGGCCAAGGCTCATGGTGATTGCCCTAGGGAACATAGGCCAAACACAGATCTTCATTTCTCTGGGGACGATGGCTGCCAAGAGGTGAGAAGGACAGCTGTGAGAACTCCAACTCCATGCTAGATGCATTGGGGCACGTGTGTGCCACACGCTCATGCATCGAATGATGCTACAAGAAATACCTGCAGCAATACATCCAGGAACATAGGGCCCAAATGTACCTCCACGCAGAGACAGGAACACATAGCTGAAACGCATACAAACAGCTCCCTACATAGCTTCCTTCCTGCCTCCCTTCCTCCAGAATGCTCTAGCTCCCTCCCCTTTGACCCTCGTCCTTGGCTCACTCCCTCCATCCATCCATACTTACAAAGATGAAGGCATGAGTGGACAGGTGGATCAATGCCATCTTATGTACCTTAATACTGTGTCAGGGGCAGATGAAATAACCAGTACGTATATGTCTCCCCAGGGAAGGACTAGCCTCATGGATCCTCCAGGCAGCACAAGGCCTGGCACCAGGTCTGCTTGGTGGGGAAAACACTGGGGGTGTTTCTGGGGGGAATGGAGACATTCCTCTGGGCCCGACCCTGGTGTGGGCAAGCGTGTGCTGGCCGATGTCACACTCGGCTTGTCCATGTGCACAACACCCAGACAATGAGGCCTTTATGTCCCACACAGTGGACATTCACAGGAGCTGGAGGGAGCTCTCTTGGTAGGCAGTGGCTCCCGTAGAGGAAGGCCAGCCCAAGAGATGCCACAGGCCTGTATCTGTATGCAGAACCCATGAAAGGGCCTGTCTGAGTAAACTGGCCTATCTGAGGGCCCATGATCCCTCACAGAGACCTGGGAAACCCCATTCCAGCAAGGGACCAGCCCTTCAGCTCTCACAAGAGCCAAGAGCATCTAGCTGCCAAGTCCCTGATGAAGGGTCCTTGTTGCCTCTCACCACCTCCAGGCCTGGCCCCACATCCTCCCAACCAACACTTGGAAGTCACTCAAGCACACCCCACAACTGACCATAAGCTCAGTCCATCCTCGTGCTCTGCCTCAACATGCACAGAGATCTGCGTGGTTGCTCCCCAGGGCAACACGTCATGAAATGGTGCCTCCATGGTCAGTCTTACTACACTTCAGGTCAATCGAGTTGAATTTCAAGGCCCGCATTCCGATCTGGTGGATGGGGAGCCATGTCAAGCATTCCTCCTTGGGGACCACAGAGATTCCCAAACAGGGCCAGTTTCTTCTGTGGCAGCATTCCCTACTGTGGCCCGTGCAAGGCCACCAAACAACAGCCATGCAGCTACGCCCTCCTCAGCCCACATCCCGGGACCACCCCTCCCCTTCAGGTCAACAGGGCCTCACGATGGACATGATAACGGGATGCCCAAGGGCTCTGCAAAGCCTTCATGGGGGAATGGACACCCAGAAGCCTTTTCTCCTCTGGAGGGGGCTCTCTGACAAACCAGTGGCTTCCGGAGAGGACGACCAACCCAGGAGAAGCTATGGTCCTGTGTATGCATGCAGACCCCATCAGAGGCCCCATTCGGATCAAGTGGCTCCAACAAAGCACCATGATCCCTCACAGAGTCCTGGCACAACCCCATTGAAGACCACGGCATGGCTTCCAGCCCTTGAAATAACCAGCAACATCCTGCCTCCAAGCACCTGAGGATGGGCTCCTGCCTGCCTCTCACCATCTCTAGGCAGGGGGCATGAGCCTTCCCTACTGACAGGTTTTGGGAAGCCATAAAGCACACACCACAAGGGACCATTCCCTCAGTTGGTGATCATACTCTGGCGCTAGGTGCACAGAGGTCTCTAGAGATGTTCCGCCTGGGGCCAAGGAAGAAAACACTGCCTCGATGTGCTCTCTGACTAGAATACAGCTCTAATGAAGGCATGTGAGTGCACCAGATGTGAGCCCATAAATTTGGGGCAGCAGCAGACATTCCTCCTTGGTAGGCAGGAGGTTGCCAAAAGACTACCCTGTACTGCCTGCTGTGAGGGCGGCCAGCCCATAGTTCAAAATTCTCTGGGGCCTATCAGTAGCAACCAAAAGAGCCACTCACTGCGGAACATTCTGGCTGTGGTGAGTCCATTCCAAGGCTTGGCCTGAAACACAAAATTCAAAGCAGAAAGGCTTAAGGAAAGACTCCACCCATGGCTTCAGAACATGTGGGCCCTGGCACTATGGAGCAGGATAGAAAACCAAAGGTGGCAACACATCTTGGATATGTGGAAGCCATCTACACTGGGAGGAGTCTCAAGGGATTTCCTCGAGTGAGAGGCTGCTCCAACACCCACACCCAAACCCACACACACACCCACACCCAGGGCTCTGCAATGGACCAAAAATGCAGGCCATCCTGCCCCTGGATCCCTCTGTTAGGCCTCAGCGTAATCCTATTGAGCATGATTTTTTGGTCATCAGCTCTCTTCAGGACCATATGAGTTCTCATCATCGACCCAACTGAGGCCCTCCTCACTCACCTGCGCCCTGCCACATGTGAAGGCTTACCTCAGATGCTTCCTGGAAAGAAGGATGCCTGAAGGGATGTGCCATTCTGTCGAATCCACGTGCTGGGCCAAGGCTCATGGTGATTGCCCTAGGGAACATAGGCCAAACACAGATCTTCATTTCTCTGGGGACGATGGCTGCCAAGAGGTGAGAAGGACAGCTGTGAGAACTCCAACTCCATGCTAGATGCATTGGGGCACGTGTGTGCCACACGCTCATGCATCGAATGATGCTACAAGAAATACCTGCAGCAATACATCCAGGAACATAGGGCCCAAATGTACCTCCACGCAGAGACAGGAACACATAGCTGAAACGCATACAAACAGCTCCCTACATAGCTTCCTTCCTGCCTCCCTTCCTCCAGAATGCTCTAGATCCCTCCCCTTTGACCCTCGTCCTTGGCTCACTCCCTCCATCCATCCATACTTACAAAGATGAAGGCATGAGTGGACAGGTGGATCAATGCCATCTTATGTACCTTAATACTGTGTCAGGGGCAGATGAAATAACCAGTACGTATATGTCTCCCCAGGGAAGGACTAGCCTCATGGATCCTCCAGGCAGCACAAGGCCTGGCACCAGGTCTGCTTGGCGGGGAAAACACTGGGGGTGTTTCTGGGGGGAATGGAGACATTCCTCTGGGCCCGACCCTGGTGTGGGCAAGCGTGTGCTGGCCGATGTCACACTCGGCTTGTCCATGTGCACAACACCCAGACAATGAGGCCTTTATGTCCCACACAGTGGACATTCACAGGAGCTGGAGGGAGCTCTCTTGGTAGGCAGTGACTCCCGTAGAGGAAGGCCAGCCCAAGAGATGCCACAGGCCTGTATCTGTATGCAGAACCCATGAAAGGGCCTGTCTGAGTAAACTGGCCTATCTGAGGGCCCATGATCCCTCACAGAGACCTGGGAAACCCCATTCCAGCAAGGGACCAGCCCTTCAGCTCTCACAAGAGCCAAGAGCATCTAGCTGCCAAGTCCCTGATGAAGGGTCCTTGTTGCCTCTCACCACCTCCAGGCCTGGCCCCACATCCTCCCAACCAACACTTCTTGGAAGTCACTCAAGCACACCCCACAACTGACCATAAGCTCAGTCCATCCTCGTGCTCTGCCTCGACATGCACAGAGATCTGCGTGGTTGCTCCCCAGGGCAACACGTCATGAAATGGTGCCTCCATGGTCAGTCTTACTACACTTCAGGTCAATCGAGTTGAATTTCAAGGCCCGCATTCCGATCTGGTGGATGGGGAGCCATGTCAAGCATTCCTCCTTGGGGACCACAGAGATTCCCAAACAGGGCCAATTTCTTCTGTGGCAGCATTCCCTACTGTGGCCCGTGCAAGGCCACCAAACAACAGCCATGCAGCTACGCCCTCCTCAGCCCACATCCCGGGACCACCCCTCCCCTTCAGGTCAACAGGGCCTCATGATGGACATGATAACGGGATGCCCAAGGGCTCTGCAAAGCCTTCATGGGGGAATGGACACCCAGAAGCCTTTTCTCCTCTGGAGGGGGCTCTCTGACAAACCAGTGGCTTCCGGAGAGGACGACCAACCCAGGAGAAGCTATGGTCCTGTGTATGCATGCAGACCCCATCAGAGGCCCCATTCGGATCAAGTGGCTCCAACAAAGCACCATGATCCCTCACAGAGTCCTGGCACAACCCCATTGAAGACCACGGCATGGCTTCCAGCCCTTGAAATAACCAGCAGCATCCTGCCTCCAAGCACCTGAGGATGGGCTCCTGCCTGCCTCTCACCATCTCTAGGCAGGGGGCATGAGCCTTCCCTACTGACAGGTTTTGGGAAGCCATAAAGCACACACCACAAGGGACCATTCCCTCAGTTGGTGATCATACTCTGGCGCTAGGTGCACAGAGGTCTCTAGAGATGTTCCGCCTGGGGCCAAGGAAGAAAACACTGCCTCGATGTGCTCTCTGACTAGAATACAGCTCTAATGAAGGCATGTGAGTGCACCAGATGTGAGCCCATAAATTTGGGGCAGCAGCAGACATTCCTCCTTGGTAGGCAGGAGGTTGCCAAAAGACTACCCTGTACTGCCTGCTGTGAGGGCGGCCAGCCCATAGTTCAAAATTCTCTGGGGCCTATCAGTAGCAACCAAAAGAGCCACTCACTGCGGAACATTCTGGCTGTGGTGAGTCCATTCCAAGGCTTGGCCTGAAACACAAAATTCAAAGCAGAAAGGCTTAAGGAAAGACTCCACCCATGGCTTCAGAACATGTGGGCCCTGGCACTATGGAGCAGGATAGAAAACCAAAGGTGGCAACACATCTTGGATATGTGGAAGCCATCTACACTGGGAGGAGTCTCAAGGGATTTCCTCGAGTGAGAGGCTGCTCCAACACCCACACCCAAACCCACACACACACCCACACCCAGGGCTCTGCAATGGACCAAAAATGCAGGCCATCCTGCCCCTGGATCCCTCTGTTAGGCCTCAGCGTAATCCTATTGAGCATGATTTTTTGGTCATCAGCTCTCTTCAGGACCATATGAGTTCTCATCATCGACCCAACTGAGGCCCTCCTCACTCACCTGCGCCCTGCCACATGTGAAGGCTTACCTCAGATGCTTCCTGGAAAGAAGGATGCCTGAAGGGATGTGCCATTCTGTCGAATCCACGTGCTGGGCCAAGGCTCATGGTGATTGCCCTAGGGAACATAGGCCAAACACAGATCTTCATTTCTCTGGGGACGATGGCTGCCAAGAGGTGAGAAGGACAGCTGTGAGAACTCCAACTCCATGCTAGATGCATTGGGGCACGTGTGTGCCACACGCTCATGCATCGAATGATGCTACAAGAAATACCTGCAGCAATACATCCAGGAACATAGGGCCCAAATGTACCTCCACGCAGAGACAGGAACACATAGCTGAAACGCATACAAACAGCTCCCTACATAGCTTCCTTCCTGCCTCCCTTCCTCCAGAATGCTCTAGATCCCTCCCCTTTGACCCTCGTCCTTGGCTCACTCCCTCCATCCATCCATACTTACAAAGATGAAGGCATGTGTGGACAGGTGGATCAATGCCATCTTATGTACCTTAATACTGTGTCAGGGGCAGATGAAATAACCAGTACGTATATGTCTCCCCAGGGAAGGACTAGCCTCATGGATCCTCCAGGCAGCACAAGGCCTGGCACCAGGTCTGCTTGGCGGGGAAAACACTGGGGGTGTTTCTGGGGGGAATGGAGACATTCCTCTGGGCCCGACCCTGGTGTGGGCAAGCGTGTGCTGGCCGATGTCACACTCGGCTTGTCCATGTGCACAACACCCAGACAATGAGGCCTTTATGTCCCACACAGTGGACATTCACAGGAGCTGGAGGGAGCTCTCTTGGTAGGCAGTGACTCCCGTAGAGGAAGGCCAGCCCAAGAGATGCCACAGGCCTGTATCTGTATGCAGAACCCATGAAAGGGCCTGTCTGAGTAAACTGGCCTATCTGAGGGCCCATGATCCCTCACAGAGACCTGGGAAACCCCATTCCAGCAAGGGACCAGCCCTTCAGCTCTCACAAGAGCCAAGAGCATCTAGCTGCCAAGTCCCTGATGAAGGGTCCTTGTTGCCTCTCACCACCTCCAGGCCTGGCCCCACATCCTCCCAACCAACACTTCTTGGAAGTCACTCAAGCACACCCCACAACTGACCATAAGCTCAGTCCATCCTCGTGCTCTGCCTCGACATGCACAGAGATCTGCGTGGTTGCTCCCCAGGGCAACACGTCATGAAATGGTGCCTCCATGGTCAGTCTTACTACACTTCAGGTCAATCGAGTTGAATTTCAAGGCCCGCATTCCGATCTGGTGGATGGGGAGCCATGTCAAGCATTCCTCCTTGGGGACCACAGAGATTCCCAAACAGGGCCAATTTCTTCTGTGGCAGCATTCCCTACTGTGGCCCGTGCAAGGCCACCAAACAACAGCCATGCAGCTACGCCCTCCTCAGCCCACATCCCGGGACCACCCCTCCCCTTCAGGTCAACAGGGCCTCATGATGGACATGATAACGGGATGCCCAAGGGCTCTGCAAAGCCTTCATGGGGGAATGGACACCCAGAAGCCTTTTCTCCTCTGGAGGGGGCTCTCTGACAAACCAGTGGCTTCCGGAGAGGACGACCAACCCAGGAGAAGCTATGGTCCTGTGTATGCATGCAGACCCCATCAGAGGCCCCATTCGGATCAAGTGGCTCCAACAAAGCACCATGATCCCTCACAGAGTCCTGGCACAACCCCATTGAAGACCACGGCATGGCTTCCAGCCCTTGAAATAACCAGCAGCATCCTGCCTCCAAGCACCTGAGGATGGGCTCCTGCCTGCCTCTCACCATCTCTAGGCAGGGGGCATGAGCCTTCCCTACTGACAGGTTTTGGGAAGCCATAAAGCACACACCACAAGGGACCATTCCCTCAGTTGGTGATCATACTCTGGCGCTAGGTGCACAGAGGTCTCTAGAGATGTTCCGCCTGGGGCCAAGGAAGAAAACACTGCCTCGATGTGCTCTCTGACTAGAATACAGCTCTAATGAAGGCATGTGAGTGCACCAGATGTGAGCCCATAAATTTGGGGCAGCAGCAGACATTCCTCCTTGGTAGGCAGGAGGTTGCCAAAAGACTACCCTGTACTGCCTGCTGTGAGGGCGGCCAGCCCATAGTTCAAAATTCTCTGGGGCCTATCAGTAGCAACCAAAAGAGCCACTCACTGCGGAACATTCTGGCTGTGGTGAGTCCATTCCAAGGCTTGGCCTGAAACACAAAATTCAAAGCAGAAAGGCTTAAGGAAAGACTCCACCCATGGCTTCAGAACATGTGGGCCCTGGCACTATGGAGCAGGATAGAAAACCAAAGGTGGCAACACATCTTGGATATGTGGAAGCCATCTACACTGGGAGGAGTCTCAAGGGATTTCCTCGAGTGAGAGGCTGCTCCAACACCCACACCCAAACCCACACACACACCCACACCCAGGGCTCTGCAATGGACCAAAAATGCAGGCCATCCTGCCCCTGGATCCCTCTGTTAGGCCTCAGCGTAATCCTATTGAGCATGATTTTTTGGTCATCAGCTCTCTTCAGGACCATATGAGTTCTCATCATCGACCCAACTGAGGCCCTCCTCACTCACCTGCGCCCTGCCACATGTGAAGGCTTACCTCAGATGCTTCCTGGAAAGAAGGATGCCTGAAGGGATGTGCCATTCTGTCGAATCCACGTGCTGGGCCAAGGCTCATGGTGATTGCCCTAGGGAACATAGGCCAAACACAGATCTTCATTTCTCTGGGGACGATGGCTGCCAAGAGGTGAGAAGGACAGCTGTGAGAACTCCAACTCCATGCTAGATGCATTGGGGCACGTGTGTGCCACACGCTCATGCATCGAATGATGCTACAAGAAATACCTGCAGCAATACATCCAGGAACATAGGGCCCAAATGTACCTCCACGCAGAGACAGGAACACATAGCTGAAACGCATACAAACAGCTCCCTACATAGCTTCCTTCCTGCCTCCCTTCCTCCAGAATGCTCTAGATCCCTCCCCTTTGACCCTCGTCCTTGGCTCACTCCCTCCATCCATCCATACTTACAAAGATGAAGGCATGAGTGGACAGGTGGATCAATGCCATCTTATGTACCTTAATACTGTGTCAGGGGCAGATGAAATAACCAGTACGTATATGTCTCCCCAGGGAAGGACTAGCCTCATGGATCCTCCAGGCAGCACAAGGACTGGCACCAGGTCTGCTTGGCGGGGAAAACACTGGGGGTGTTTCTGGGGGGAATGGAGACATTCCTCTGGGCCCGACCCTGGTGTGGGCAAGCGTGTGCTGGCCGATGTCACACTCGGCTTGTCCATGTGCACAACACCCAGACAATGAGGCCTTTATGTCCCACACAGTGGACATTCACAGGAGCTGGAGGGAGCTCTCTTGGTAGGCAGTGACTCCCGTAGAGGAAGGCCAGCCCAAGAGATGCCACAGGCCTGTATCTGTATGCAGAACCCATGAAAGGGCCTGTCTGAGTAAACTGGCCTATCTGAGGGCCCATGATCCCTCACAGAGACCTGGGAAACCCCATTCCAGCAAGGGACCAGCCCTTCAGCTCTCACAAGAGCCAAGAGCATCTAGCTGCCAAGTCCCTGATGAAGGGTCCTTGTTGCCTCTCACCACCTCCAGGCCTGGCCCCACATCCTCCCAACCAACACTTCTTGGAAGTCACTCAAGCACACCCCACAACTGACCATAAGCTCAGTCCATCCTCGTGCTCTGCCTCGACATGCACAGAGATCTGCGTGGTTGCTCCCCAGGGCAACACGTCATGAAATGGTGCCTCCATGGTCAGTCTTACTACACTTCAGGTCAATCGAGTTGAATTTCAAGGCCCGCATTCCGATCTGGTGGATGGGGAGCCATGTCAAGCATTCCTCCTTGGGGACCACAGAGATTCCCAAACAGGGCCAATTTCTTCTGTGGCAGCATTCCCTACTGTGGCCCGTGCAAGGCCACCAAACAACAGCCATGCAGCTACGCCCTCCTCAGCCCACATCCCGGGACCACCCCTCCCCTTCAGGTCAACAGGGCCTCATGATGGACATGATAACGGGATGCCCAAGGGCTCTGCAAAGCCTTCATGGGGGAATGGACACCCAGAAGCCTTTTCTCCTCTGGAGGGGGCTCTCTGACAAACCAGTGGCTTCCGGAGAGGACGACCAACCCAGGAGAAGCTATGGTCCTGTGTATGCATGCAGACCCCATCAGAGGCCCCATTCGGATCAAGTGGCTCCAACAAAGCACCATGATCCCTCACAGAGTCCTGGCACAACCCCATTGAAGACCACGGCATGGCTTCCAGCCCTTGAAATAACCAGCAGCATCCTGCCTCCAAGCACCTGAGGATGGGCTCCTGCCTGCCTCTCACCATCTCTAGGCAGGGGGCATGAGCCTTCCCTACTGACAGGTTTTGGGAAGCCATAAAGCACACACCACAAGGGACCATTCCCTCAGTTGGTGATCATACTCTGGCGCTAGGTGCACAGAGGTCTCTAGAGATGTTCCGCCTGGGGCCAAGGAAGAAAACACTGCCTCGATGTGCTCTCTGACTAGAATACAGCTCTAATGAAGGCATGTGAGTGCACCAGATGTGAGCCCATAAATTTGGGGCAGCAGCAGACATTCCTCCTTGGTAGGCAGGAGGTTGCCAAAAGACTACCCTGTACTGCCTGCTGTGAGGGCGGCCAGCCCATAGTTCAAAATTCTCTGGGGCCTATCAGTAGCAACCAAAAGAGCCACTCACTGCGGAACATTCTGGCTGTGGTGAGTCCATTCCAAGGCTTGGCCTGAAACACAAAATTCAAAGCAGAAAGGCTTAAGGAAAGACTCCACCCATGGCTTCAGAACATGTGGGCCCTGGCACTATGGAGCAGGATAGAAAACCAAAGGTGGCAACACATCTTGGATATGTGGAAGCCATCTACACTGGGAGGAGTCTCAAGGGATTTCCTCGAGCGAGAGGCTGCTCCAACACCCACACCCAAACCCACACACACACCCACACCCAGGGCTCTGCAATGGACCAACAATGCAGGCCATCCTGCCCCTGGATCCCTCTGTTAGGCCTCAGCATAATCCTATTGAGCATGATTTTTTGGTCATCAGCTCTCTTCAGGACCATATGAGTTCTCATCATCGACCCAACTGAGGCCCTCCTCACTCACCTGCGCCCTGCCACATGTGAAGGCTTACCTCAGATGCTTCCTGGAAAGAAGGATGCCTGAAGGGATGTGCCATTCTGTCGAATCCACGTGCTGGGCCAAGGCTCATGGTGATTGCCCTAGGGAACATAGGCCAAACACAGATCTTCATTTCTCTGGGGACGATGGCTGCCAAGAGGTGAGAAGGACAGCTGTGAGAACTCCAACTCCATGCTAGATGCATTGGGGCACGTGTGTGCCACACGCTCATGCATCGAATGATGCTACAAGAAATACCTGCAGCAATACATCCAGGAACATAGGGCCCAAATGTACCTCCACGCAGAGACAGGAACACATAGCTGAAACGCATACAAACAGCTCCCTACATAGCTTCCTTCCTGCCTCCCTTCCTCCAGAATGCTCTAGCTCCCTCCCCTTTGACCCTCGTCCTTGGCTCACTCCCTCCATCCATCCATACTTACAAAGATGAAGGCATGAGTGGACAGGTGGATCAATGCCATCTTATGTACCTTAATACTGTGTCAGGGGCAGATGAAATAACCAGTACGTATATGTCTCCCCAGGGAAGGACTAGCCTCATGGATCCTCCAGGCAGCACAAGGCCTGGCACCAGGTCTGCTTGGTGGGGAAAACACTGGGGGTGTTTCTGGGGGGAATGGAGACATTCCTCTGGGCCCGACCCTGGTGTGGGCAAGCGTGTGCTGGCCGATGTCACACTCGGCTTGTCCATGTGCACAACACCCAGACAATGAGGCCTTTATGTCCCACACAGTGGACATTCACAGGAGCTGGAGGGAGCTCTCTTGGTAGGCAGTGGCTCCCGTAGAGGAAGGCCAGCCCAAGAGATGCCACAGGCCTGTATCTGTATGCAGAACCCATGAAAGGGCCTGTCTGAGTAAACTGGCCTATCTGAGGGCCCATGATCCCTCACAGAGACCTGGGAAACCCCATTCCAGCAAGGGACCAGCCCCTCAGCTCTCACAAGAGCCAAGAGCATCTAGCTGCCAAGTCCCTGATCAAGGGTCCTTGTTGCCTCTCCCCACCTCCAGGCCTGGCCCCACATCCTCCCAACCAACACTTCTTGGAAGTCACTCAAGCACACCCCACAACTGACCATAAGCTCAGTCCATCCTCGTGCTCTGCCTCGACATGCACAGAGATCTGCGTGGTTGCTCCCCAGGGCAACACGTCATGAAATGGTGCCTCCATGGTCAGTCTTACTACACTTCAGGTCAATCGAGTTGAATTTCAAGGCCTGCATTCTGATCTGGTGGATGGGGAGCCATGTCAAGCATTCCTCCTTGGGGACCACAGAGATTCCCAAACAGGGCCAATTTCTTCTGTGGCAGCATTCCCTACTGTGGCCCGTGCAAGGCCACCAAACAACAGCCATGCAGCTACGCCCTCCTCAGCCCACATCCCGGGACCACCCCTCCCCTTCAGGTCAACAGGGCCTCACGATGGACATGATAACGGGATGCCCAAGGGCTCTGCAAAGCCTTCATGGGGGAATGGACACCCAGAAGCCTTTTCTCCTCTGGAGGGGGCTCTCTGACAAACCAGTGGCTTCCGGAGAGGACGACCAACCCAGGAGAAGCTATGGTCCTGTGTATGCATGCAGACCCCATCAGAGGCCCCATTCGGATCAAGTGGCTCCAACAAAGCACCATGATCCCTCACAGAGTCCTGGCACAACCCCATTGAAGACCACGGCATGGCTTCCAGCCCTTGAAATAACCAGCAGCATCCTGCCTCCAAGCACCTGAGGATGGGCTCCTGCCTGCCTCTCACCATCTCTAGGCAGGGGGCATGAGCCTTCCCTACTGACAGGTTTTGGGAAGCCATAAAGCACACACCACAAGGGACCATTCCCTCAGTTGGTGATCATACTCTGGCGCTAGGTGCACAGAGGTCTCTAGAGATGTTCCGCCTGGGGCCAAGGAAGAAAACACTGCCTCGATGTGCTCTCTGACTAGAATACAGCTCTAATGAAGGCATGTGAGTGCACCAGATGTGAGCCCATAAATTTGGGGCAGCAGCAGACATTCCTCCTTGGTAGGCAGGAGGTTGCCAAAAGACTACCCTGTACTGCCTGCTGTGAGGGCGGCCAGCCCATAGTTCAAAATTCTCTGGGGCCTATCAGTAGCAACCAAAAGAGCCACTCACTGCGGAACATTCTGGCTGTGGTGAGTCCATTCCAAGGCTTGGCCTGAAACACAAAATTCAAAGCAGAAAGGCTTAAGGAAAGACTCCACCCATGGCTTCAGAACATGTGGGCCCTGGCACTATGGAGCAGGATAGAAAACCAAAGGTGGCAACACATCTTGGATATGTGGAAGCCATCTACACTGGGAGGAGTCTCAAGGGATTTCCTCGAGCGAGAGGCTGCTCCAACACCCACACCCAAACCCACACACACACCCACACCCAGGGCTCTGCAATGGACCAACAATGCAGGCCATCCTGCCCCTGGATCCCTCTGTTAGGCCTCAGCATAATCCTATTGAGCATGATTTTTTGGTCATCAGCTCTCTTCAGGACCATATGAGTTCTCATCATCGACCCAACTGAGGCCCTCCTCACTCACCTGCGCCCTGCCACATGTGAAGGCTTACCTCAGATGCTTCCTGGAAAGAAGGATGCCTGAAGGGATGTGCCATTCTGTCGAATCCACGTGCTGGGCCAAGGCTCATGGTGATTGCCCTAGGGAACATAGGCCAAACACAGATCTTCATTTCTCTGGGGACGATGGCTGCCAAGAGGTGAGAAGGACAGCTGTAAGAACTCCAACTCCATGCTAGATGCATTGGGGCACGTGTGTGCCACACGCTCATGCATCGAATGATGCTACAAGAAATACCTGCAGCAATACATCCAGGAACATAGGGCCCAAATGTACCTCCACGCAGAGACAGGAACACATAGCTGAAACGCATACAAACAGCTCCCTACATAGCTTCCTTCCTGCCTCCCTTCCTCCAGAATGCTCTAGCTCCCTCCCCTTTGACCCTCGTCCTTGGCTCACTCCCTCCATCCATCCATACTTACAAAGATGAAGGCATGAGTGGACAGGTGGATCAATGCCATCTTATGTACCTTAATACTGTGTCAGGGGCAGATGAAATAACCAGTACGTATATGTCTCCCCAGGGAAGGACTAGCCTCATGGATCCTCCAGGCAGCACAAGGCCTGGCACCAGGTCTGCTTGGTGGGGAAAACACTGGGGGTGTTTCTGGGGGGAATGGAGACATTCCTCTGGGCCCGACCCTGGTGTGGGCAAGCGTGTGCTGGCCGATGTCACACTCGGCTTGTCCATGTGCACAACACCCAGACAATGAGGCCTTTATGTCCCACACAGTGGACATTCACAGGAGCTGGAGGGAGCTCTCTTGGTAGGCAGTGGCTCCCGTAGAGGAAGGCCAGCCCAAGAGATGCCACAGGCCTGTATCTGTATGCAGAACCCATGAAAGGGCCTGTCTGAGTAAACTGGCCTATCTGAGGGCCCATGATCCCTCACAGAGACCTGGGAAACCCCATTCCAGCAAGGGACCAGCCCCTCAGCTCTCACAAGAGCCAAGAGCATCTAGCTGCCAAGTCCCTGATCAAGGGTCCTTGTTGCCTCTCACCACCTCCAGGCCTGGCCCCACATCCTCCCAACCAACACTTCTTGGAAGTCACTCAAGCACACCCCACAACTGACCATAAGCTCAGTCCATCCTCGTGCTCTGCCTCGACATGCACAGAGATCTGCGTGGTTGCTCCCCAGGGCAACACGTCATGAAATGGTGCCTCCATGGTCAGTCTTACTACACTTCAGGTCAATCGAGTTGAATTTCAAGGCCTGCATTCCGATCTGGTGGATGGGGAGCCATGTCAAGCATTCCTCCTTGGGGACCACAGAGATTCCCAAACAGGGCCAATTTCTTCTGTGGCAGCATTCCCTACTGTGGCCCGTGCAAGGCCACCAAACAACAGCCATGCAGCTACGCCCTCCTCAGCCCACATCCCAGGACCACCCCTCCCCTTCAGGTCAACAGGGCCTCACGATGGACATGATAACGGGATGCCCAAGGGCTCTGCAAAGCCTTCATGGGGGAATGGACACCCAGAAGCCTTTTCTCCTCTGGAGGGGGCTCTCTGACAAACCAGTGGCTTCCGGAGAGGACGACCAACCCAGGAGAAGCTATGGTCCTGTGTATGCATGCAGACCCCATCAGAGGCCCCATTCGGATCAAGTGGCTCCAACAAAGCACCATGATCCCTCACAGAGTCCTGGCACAACCCCATTGAAGACCACGGCATGGCTTCCAGCCCTTGAAATAACCAGCAGCATCCTGCCTCCAAGCACCTGAGGATGGGCTCCTGCCTGCCTCTCACCATCTCTAGGCAGGGGGCATGAGCCTTCCCTACTGACAGGTTTTGGGAAGCCATAAAGCACACACCACAAGGGACCATTCCCTCAGTGGGTGATCATACTCTGGCGCTAGGTGCACAGAGGTCTCTAGAGATGTTCCGCCTGGGGCCAAGGAAGAAAACACTGCCTCGATGTGCTCTCTGACTAGAATACAGCTCTAATGAAGGCATGTGAGTGCACCAGATGTGAGCCCATAAATTTGGGGCAGCAGCAGACATTCCTCCTTGGTAGGCAGGAGGTTGCCAAAAGACTACCCTGTACTGCCTGCTGTGAGGGTGGCCAGCCCATAGTTCAAAATTCTCTGGGGCCTATCAGTAGCAACCAAAAGAGCCACTCACTGCGGAACATTCTGGCTGTGGTGAGTCCATTCCAAGGCTTGGCCTGAAACACAAAATTCAAAGCAGAAAGGCTTAAGGAAAGACTCCACCCATGGCTTCAGAACATGTGGGCCCTGGCACTATGGAGCAGGATAGAAAACCAAAGGTGGCAACACATCTTGGATATGTGGAAGCCATCTACACTGGGAGGAGTCTCAAGGGATTTCCTCGAGCGAGAGGCTGCTCCAACACCCACACCCAAACCCACACACACACCCACACCCAGGGCTCTGCAATGGACCAAAAATGCAGGCCATCCTGCCCCTGGATCCCTCTGTTAGGCCTCAGCGTAATCCTATTGAGCATGATTTTTTGGTCATCAGCTCTCTTCAGGACCATATGAGTTCTCATCATCGACCCAACTGAGGCCCTCCTCACTCACCTGCGCCCTGCCACATGTGAAGGCTTACCTCAGATGCTTCCTGGAAAGAAGGATGCCTGAAGGGATGTGCCATTCTGTCGAATCCACGTGCTGGGCCAAGGCTCATGGTGATTGCCCTAGGGAACATAGGCCAAACACAGATCTTCATTTCTCTGGGGACGATGGCTGCCAAGAGGTGAGAAGGACAGCTGTGAGAACTCCAACTCCATGCTAGATGCATTGGGGCACGTGTGTGCCACACGCTCATGCATCGAATGATGCTACAAGAAATACCTGCAGCAATACATCCAGGAACATAGGGCCCAAATGTACCTCCACGCAGAGACAGGAACACATAGCTGAAACGCATACAAACAGCTCCCTACATAGCTTCCTTCCTGCCTCCCTTCCTCCAGAATGCTCTAGCTCCCTCCCCTTTGACCCTCGTCCTTGGCTCACTCCCTCCATCCATCCATACTTACAAAGATGAAGGCATGAGTGGACAGGTGGATCAATGCCATCTTATGTACCTTAATACTGTGTCAGGGGCAGATGAAATAACCAGTACGTATATG
Source organism: Hippopotamus amphibius kiboko (assembly GCF_030028045.1). Classification (NCBI taxonomy): domain Eukaryota; kingdom Metazoa; phylum Chordata; class Mammalia; order Artiodactyla; family Hippopotamidae; genus Hippopotamus; species Hippopotamus amphibius. The sequence goes on along the minus strand of NC_080187.1, from coordinate 222,690,302 downwards.
TCTCCCCAGGGAAGGACTAGCCTCATGGATCCTCCAGGCAGCACAAGGCCTGGCACCAGGTCTGCTTGGTGGGGAAAACACTGGGGGTGTTTCTGGGGGGAATGGAGACATTCCTCTGGGCCCGACCCTGGTGTGGGCAAGCGTGTGCTGGCCGATGTCACACTCGGCTTGTCCATGTGCACAACACCCAGACAATGAGGCCTTTATGTCCCACACAGTGGACATTCACAGGAGCTGGAGGGAGCTCTCTTGGTAGGCAGTGGCTCCCGTAGAGGAAGGCCAGCCCAAGAGATGCCACAGGCCTGTATCTGTATGCAGAACCCATGAAAGGGCCTGTCTGAGTAAACTGGCCTATCTGAGGGCCCATGATCCCTCACAGAGACCTGGGAAACCCCATTCCAGCAAGGGACCAGCCCCTCAGCTCTCACAAGAGCCAAGAGCATCTAGCTGCCAAGTCCCTGATCAAGGGTCCTTGTTGCCTCTCACCACCTCCAGGCCTGGCCCCACATCCTCCCAACCAACACTTCTTGGAAGTCACTCAAGCACACCCCACAACTGACCATAAGCTCAGTCCATCCTCGTGCTCTGCCTCGACATGCACAGAGATCTGCGTGGTTGCTCCCCAGGGCAACACGTCAGGAAATGGTGCCTCCATGGTCAGTCTTACTACACTTCAGGTCAATCGAGTTGAATTTCAAGGCCTGCATTCCGATCTGGTGGATGGGGAGCCATGTCAAGCATTCCTCCTTGGGGACCACAGAGATTCCCAAACAGGGCCAATTTCTTCTGTGGCAGCATTCCCTACTGTGGCCCGTGCAAGGCCACCAAACAACAGCCATGCAGCTACGCCCTCCTCAGCCCACATCCCGGGACCACCCCTCCCCTTCAGGTCAACAGGGCCTCACGATGGACATGATAACGGGATGCCCAAGGGCTCTGCAAAGCCTTCATGGGGGAATGGACACCCAGAAGCCTTTTCTCCTCTGGAGGGGGCTCTCTGACAAACCAGTGGCTTCCGGAGAGGACGACCAACCCAGGAGAAGCTATGGTCCTGTGTATGCATGCAGACCCCATCAGAGGCCCCATTCGGATCAAGTGGCTCCAACAAAGCACCATGATCCCTCACAGAGTCCTGGCACAACCCCATTGAAGACCACGGCATGGCTTCCAGCCCTTGAAATAACCAGCAGCATCCTGCCTCCAAGCACCTGAGGATGGGCTCCTGCCTGCCTCTCACCATCTCTAGGCAGGGGGCATGAGCCTTCCCTACTGACAGGTTTTGGGAAGCCATAAAGCACACACCACAAGGGACCATTCCCTCAGTGGGTGATCATACTCTGGCGCTAGGTGCACAGAGGTCTCTAGAGATGTTCCGCCTGGGGCCAAGGAAGAAAACACTGCCTCGATGTGCTCTCTGACTAGAATACAGCTCTAATGAAGGCATGTGAGTGCACCAGATGTGAGCCCATAAATTTGGGGCAGCAGCAGACATTCCTCCTTGGTAGGCAGGAGGTTGCCAAAAGACTACCCTGTACTGCCTGCTGTGAGGGCGGCCAGCCCATAGTTCAAAATTCTCTGGGGCCTATCAGTAGCAACCAAAAGAGCCACTCACTGCGGAACATTCTGGCTGTGGTGAGTCCATTCCAAGGCTTGGCCTGAAACACAAAATTCAAAGCAGAAAGGCTTAAGGAAAGACTCCACCCATGGCTTCAGAACATGTGGGCCCTGGCACTATGGAGCAGGATAGAAAACCAAAGGTGGCAACACATCTTGGATATGTGGAAGCCATCTACACTGGGAGGAGTCTCAAGGGATTTCCTCGAGCGAGAGGCTGCTCCAACACCCACACCCAAACCCACAACCACACCCACACCCAGGGCTCTGCAATGGACCAAAAATGCAGGCCATCCTGCCCCTGGATCCCTCTGTTAGGCCTCAGCGTAATCCTATTGAGCATGATTTTTTGGTCATCAGCTCTCTTCAGGACCATATGAGTTCTCATCATCGACCCAACTGAGGCCCTCCTCACTCACCTGCGCCCTGCCACATGTGAAGGCTTACCTCAGATGCTTCCTGGAAAGAAGGATGCCTGAAGGGATGTGCCATTCTGTCGAATCCACGTGCTGGGCCAAGGCTCATGGTGATTGCCCTAGGGAACATAGGCCAAACACAGATCTTCATTTCTCTGGGGACGATGGCTGCCAAGAGGTGAGAAGGACAGCTGTGAGAACTCCAACTCCATGCTAGATGCATTGGGGCACGTGTGTGCCACACGCTCATGCATCGAATGATGCTACAAGAAATACCTGCAGCAATACATCCAGGAACATAGGGCCCAAATGTACCTCCACGCAGAGACAGGAACACATAGCTGAAACGCATACAAACAGCTCCCTACATAGCTTCCTTCCTGCCTCCCTTCCTCCAGAATGCTCTAGCTCCCTCCCCTTTGACCCTCGTCCTTGGCTCACTCCCTCCATCCATCCATACTTACAAAGATGAAGGCATGAGTGGACAGGTGGATCAATGCCATCTTATGTACCTTAATACTGTGTCAGGGGCAGATGAAATAACCAGTACGTATATGTCTCCCCAGGGAAGGACTAGCCTCATGGATCCTCCAGGCAGCACAAGGCCTGGCACCAGGTCTGCTTGGTGGGGAAAACACTGGGGGTGTTTCTGGGGGGAATGGAGACATTCCTCTGGGCCCGACCCTGGTGTGGGCAAGCGTGTGCTGGCCGATGTCACACTCGGCTTGTCCATGTGCACAACACCCAGACAATGAGGCCTTTATGTCCCACACAGTGGACATTCACAGGAGCTGGAGGGAGCTCTCTTGGTAGGCAGTGGCTCCCGTAGAGGAAGGCCAGCCCAAGAGATGCCACAGGCCTGTATCTGTATGCAGAACCCATGAAAGGGCCTGTCTGAGTAAACTGGCCTATCTGAGGGCCCATGATCCCTCACAGAGACCTGGGAAACCCCATTCCAGCAAGGGACCAGCCCCTCAGCTCTCACAAGAGCCAAGAGCATCTAGCTGCCAAGTCCCTGATCAAGGGTCCTTGTTGCCTCTCACCACCTCCAGGCCTGGCCCCACATCCTCCCAACCAACACTTCTTGGAAGTCACTCAAGCACACCCCACAACTGACCATAAGCTCAGTCCATCCTCGTGCTCTGCCTCGACATGCACAGAGATCTGCGTGGTTGCTCCCCAGGGCAACACGTCAGGAAATGGTGCCTCCATGGTCAGTCTTACTACACTTCAGGTCAATCGAGTTGAATTTCAAGGCCTGCATTCCGATCTGGTGGATGGGGAGCCATGTCAAGCATTCCTCCTTGGGGACCACAGAGATTCCCAAACAGGGCCAATTTCTTCTGTGGCAGCATTCCCTACTGTGGCCCGTGCAAGGCCACCAAACAACAGCCATGCAGCTACGCCCTCCTCAGCCCACATCCCGGGACCACCCCTCCCATTCAGGTCAACAGGGCCTCACGATGGACATGATAACGGGATGCCCAAGGGCTCTGCAAAGCCTTCATGGGGGAATGGACACCCAGAAGCCTTTTCTCCTCTGGAGGGGGCTCTCTGACAAACCAGTGGCTTCCGGAGAGGACGACCAACCCAGGAGAAGCTATGGTCCTGTGTATGCATGCAGACCCCATCAGAGGCCCCATTCGGATCAAGTGGCTCCAACAAAGCACCATGATCCCTCACAGAGTCCTGGCACAACCCCATTGAAGACCACGGCATGGCTTCCAGCCCTTGAAATAACCAGCAGCATCCTGCCTCCAAGCACCTGAGGATGGGCTCCTGCCTGCCTCTCACCATCTCTAGGCAGGGGGCATGAGCCTTCCCTACTGACAGGTTTTGGGAAGCCATAAAGCACACACCACAAGGGACCATTCCCTCAGTGGGTGATCATACTCTGGCGCTAGGTGCACAGAGGTCTCTAGAGATGTTCCGCCTGGGGCCAAGGAAGAAAACACTGCCTCGATGTGCTCTCTGACTAGAATACAGCTCTAATGAAGGCATGTGAGTGCACCAGATGTGAGCCCATAAATTTGGGGCAGCAGCAGACATTCCTCCTTGGTAGGCAGGAGGTTGCCAAAAGACTACCCTGTACTGCCTGCTGTGAGGGCGGCCAGCCCATAGTTCAAAATTCTCTGGGGCCTATCAGTAGCAACCAAAAGAGCCACTCACTGCGGAACATTCTGGCTGTGGTGAGTCCATTCCAAGGCTTGGCCTGAAACACAAAATTCAAAGCAGAAAGGCTTAAGGAAAGACTCCACCCATGGCTTCAGAACATGTGGGCCCTGGCACTATGGAGCAGGATAGAAAACCAAAGGTGGCAACACATCTTGGATATGTGGAAGCCATCTACACTGGGAGGAGTCTCAAGGGATTTCCTCGAGCGAGAGGCTGCTCCAACACCCACACCCAAACCCACACACACACCCACACCCAGGGCTCTGCAATGGACCAAAAATGCAGGCCATCCTGCCCCTGGATCCCTCTGTTAGGCCTCAGCGTAATCCTATTGAGCATGATTTTTTGGTCATCAGCTCTCTTCAGGACCATATGAGTTCTCATCATCGACCCAACTGAGGCCCTCCTCACTCACCTGCGCCCTGCCACATGGGAAGGCTTACCTCAGATGCTTCCTGGAAAGAAGGATGCCTGAAGGGATGTGCCATTCTGTCGAATCCACGTGCTGGGCCAAGGCTCATGGTGATTGCCCTAGGGAACATAGGCCAAACACAGATCTTCATTTCTCTGGGGACGATGGCTGCCAAGAGGTGAGAAGGACAGCTGTGAGAACTCCAACTCCATGCTAGATGCATTGGGGCACGTGTGTGCCACACGCTCATGCATCGAATGATGCTACAAGAAATACCTGCAGCAATACATCCAGGAACATAGGGCCCAAATGTACCTCCACGCAGAGACAGGAACACATAGCTGAAACGCATACAAACAGCTCCCTACATAGCTTCCTTCCTGCCTCCCTTCCTCCAGAATGCTCTAGCTCCCTCCCCTTTGACCCTCGTCCTTGGCTCACTCCCTCCATCCATCCATACTTACAAAGATGAAGGCATGAGTGGACAGGTGGATCAATGCCATCTTATGTACCTTAATACTGTGTCAGGGGCAGATGAAATAACCAGTACGTATATGTCTCCCCAGGGAAGGACTAGCCTCATGGATCCTCCAGGCAGCACAAGGCCTGGCACCAGGTCTGCTTGGTGGGGAAAACACTGGGGGTGTTTCTGGGGGGAATGGAGACATTCCTCTGGGCCCGACCCTGGTGTGGGCAAGCGTGTGCTGGCCGATGTCACACTCGGCTTGTCCATGTGCACAACACCCAGACAATGAGGCCTTTATGTCCCACACAGTGGACATTCACAGGAGCTGGAGGGAGCTCTCTTGGTAGGCAGTGGCTCCCGTAGAGGAAGGCCAGCCCAAGAGATGCCACAGGCCTGTATCTGTATGCAGAACCCATGAAAGGGCCTGTCTGAGTAAACTGGCCTATCTGAGGGCCCATGATCCCTCACAGAGACCTGGGAAACCCCATTCCAGCAAGGGACCAGCCCTTCAGCTCTCACAAGAGCCAAGAGCATCTAGCTGCCAAGTCCCTGATCAAGGGTCCTTGTTGCCTCTCACCACCTCCAGGCCTGGCCCCACATCCTCCCAACCAACACTTCTTGGAAGTCACTCAAGCACACCCCACAACTGACCATAAGCTCAGTCCATCCTCGTGCTCTGCCTCGACATGCACAGAGATCTGCGTGGTTGCTCCCCAGGGCAACACGTCAGGAAATGGTGCCTCCATGGTCAGTCTTACTACACTTCAGGTCAATCGAGTTGAATTTCAAGGCCTGCATTCCGATCTGGTAGATGGGGAGCCATGTCAAGCATTCCTCCTTGGGGACCACAGAGATTCCCAAACAGGGCCAATTTCTTCTGTGGCAGCATTCCCTACTGTGGCCCGTGCAAGGCCACCAAACAACAGCCATGCAGCTACGCCCTCCTCAGCCCACATCCCGGGACCACCCCTCCCCTTCAGGTCAACAGGGCCTCACGATGGACATGATAACGGGATGCCCAAGGGCTCTGCAAAGCCTTCATGGGGGAATGGACACCCAGAAGCCTTTTCTCCTCTGGAGGGGGCTCTCTGACAAACCAGTGGCTTCCGGAGAGGACGACCAACCCAGGAGAAGCTATGGTCCTGTGTATGCATGCAGACCCCATCAGAGGCCCCATTCGGATCAAGTGGCTCCAACAAAGCACCATGATCCCTCACAGAGTCCTGGCACAACCCCATTGAAGACCACGGCATGGCTTCCAGCCCTTGAAATAACCAGCAGCATCCTGCCTCCAAGCACCTGAGGATGGGCTCCTGCCTGCCTCTCACCATCTCTAGGCAGGGGGCATGAGCCTTCCCTACTGACAGGTTTTGGGAAGCCATAAAGCACACACCACAAGGGACCATTCCCTCAGTTGGGGATCATACTCTGGCGCTAGGTGCACAGAGGTCTCTAGAGATGTTCCGCCTGGGGCCAAGGAAGAAAACACTGCCTCGATGTGCTCTCTGACTAGAATACAGCTCTAATGAAGGCATGTGAGTGCACCAGATGTGAGCCCATAAATTTGGGGCAGCAGCAGACATTCCTCCTTGGTAGGCAGGAGGTTGCCAAAAGACTACCCTGTACTGCCTGCTGTGAGGGCGGCCAGCCCATAGTTCAAAATTCTCTGGGGCCTATCAGTAGCAACCAAAAGAGCCACTCACTGCGGAACATTCTGGCTGTGGTGAGTCCATTCCAAGGCTTGGCCTGAAACACAAAATTCAAAGCAGAAAGGCTTAAGGAAAGACTCCACCCATGGCTTCAGAACATGTGGGCCCTGGCACTATGGAGCAGGATAGAAAACCAAAGGTGGCAACACATCTTGGATATGTGGAAGCCATCTACACTGGGAGGAGTCTCAAGGGATTTCCTCGAGCGAGAGGCTGCTCCAACACCCACACCCAAACCCACACACACACCCACACCCAGGGCTCTGCAATGGACCAAAAATGCAGGCCATCCTGCCCCTGGATCCCTCTGTTAGGCCTCAGCGTAATCCTATTGAGCATGATTTTTTGGTCATCAGCTCTCTTCAGGACCATATGAGTTCTCATCATCGACCCAACTGAGGCCCTCCTCACTCACCTGCGCCCTGCCACATGTGAAGGCTTACCTCAGATGCTTCCTGGAAAGAAGGATGCCTGAAGGGATGTGCCATTCTGTCGAATCCACGTGCTGGGCCAAGGCTCATGGTGATTGCCCTAGGGAACATAGGCCAAACACAGATCTTCATTTCTCTGGGGACGATGGCTGCCAAGAGGTGAGAAGGACAGCTGTGAGAACTCCAACTCCATGCTAGATGCATTGGGGCACGTGTGTGCCACACGCTCATGCATCGAATGATGCTACAAGAAATACCTGCAGCAATACATCCAGGAACATAGGGCCCAAATGTACCTCCACGCAGAGACAGGAACACATAGCTGAAACGCATACAAACAGCTCCCTACATAGCTTCCTTCCTGCCTCCCTTCCTCCAGAATGCTCTAGCTCCCTCCCCTTTGACCCTCGTCCTTGGCTCACTCCCTCCATCCATCCATACTTACAAAGATGAAGGCATGAGTGGACAGGTGGATCAATGCCATCTTATGTACCTTAATACTGTGTCAGGGGCAGATGAAATAACCAGTACGTATATGTCTCCCCAGGGAAGGACTAGCCTCATGGATCCTCCAGGCAGCACAAGGCCTGGCACCAGGTCTGCTTGGTGGGGAAAACACTGGGGGTGTTTCTGGGGGGAATGGAGACATTCCTCTGGGCCCGACCCTGGTGTGGGCAAGCGTGTGCTGGCCGATGTCACACTCGGCTTGTCCATGTGCACAACACCCAGACAATGAGGCCTTTATGTCCCACACAGTGGACATTCACAGGAGCTGGAGGGAGCTCTCTTGGTAGGCAGTGGCTCCCGTAGAGGAAGGCCAGCCCAAGAGATGCCACAGGCCTGTATCTGTATGCAGAACCCATGAAAGGGCCTGTCTGAGTAAACTGGCCTATCTGAGGGCCCATGATCCCTCACAGAGACCTGGGAAACCCCATTCCAGCAAGGGACCAGCCCTTCAGCTCTCACAAGAGCCAAGAGCATCTAGCTGCCAAGTCCCTGATCAAGGGTCCTTGTTGCCTCTCACCACCTCCAGGCCTGGCCCCACATCCTCCCAACCAACACTTCTTGGAAGTCACTCAAGCACACCCCACAACTGACCATAAGCTCAGTCCATCCTCGTGCTCTGCCTCGACATGCACAGAGATCTGCGTGGTTGCTCCCCAGGGCAACACGTCAGGAAATGGTGCCTCCATGGTCAGTCTTACTACACTTCAGGTCAATCGAGTTGAATTTCAAGGCCTGCATTCCGATCTGGTGGATGGGGAGCCATGTCAAGCATTCCTCCTTGGGGACCACAGAGATTCCCAAACAGGGCCAATTTCTTCTGTGGCAGCATTCCCTACTGTGGCCCGTGCAAGGCCACCAAACAACAGCCATGCAGCTACGCCCTCCTCAGCCCACATCCCGGGACCACCCCTCCCCTTCAGGTCAACAGGGCCTCACGATGGACATGATAACGGGATGCCCAAGGGCTCTGCAAAGCCTTCATGGGGGAATGGACACCCAGAAGCCTTTTCTCCTCTGGAGGGGGCTCTCTGACAAACCAGTGGCTTCCGGAGAGGACGACCAACCCAGGAGAAGCTATGGTCCTGTGTATGCATGCAGACCCCATCAGAGGCCCCATTCGGATCAAGTGGCTCCAACAAAGCACCATGATCCCTCACAGAGTCCTGGCACAACCCCATTGAAGACCACGGCATGGCTTCCAGCCCTTGAAATAACCAGCAGCATCCTGCCTCCAAGCACCTGAGGATGGGCTCCTGCCTGCCTCTCACCATCTCTAGGCAGGGGGCATGAGCCTTCCCTACTGACAGGTTTTGGGAAGCCATAAAGCACACACCACAAGGGACCATTCCCTCAGTGGGTGATCATACTCTGGCGCTAGGTGCACAGAGGTCTCTAGAGATGTTCCGCCTGGGGCCAAGGAAGAAAACACTGCCTCGGTGTGCTCTCTGACTAGAATACAGCTCTAATGAAGGCATGTGAGTGCACCAGATGTGAGCCCATAAATTTGGGGCAGCAGCAGACATTCCTCCTTGGTAGGCAGGAGGTTGCCAAAAGACTACCCTGTACTGCCTGCTGTGAGGGCGGCCAGCCCATAGTTCAAAATTCTCTGGGGCCTATCAGTAGCAACCAAAAGAGCCACTCACTGCGGAACATTCTGGCTGTGGTGAGTCCATTCCAAGGCTTGGCCTGAAACACAAAATTCAAAGCAGAAAGGCTTAAGGAAAGACTCCACCCATGGCTTCAGAACATGTGGGCCCTGGCACTATGGAGCAGGATAGAAAACCAAAGGTGGCAACACATCTTGGATATGTGGAAGCCATCTACACTGGGAGGAGTCTCAAGGGATTTCCTCGAGCGAGAGGCTGCTCCAACACCCACACCCAAACCCACACACACACCCACACCCAGGGCTCTGCAATGGACCAAAAATGCAGGCCATCCTGCCCCTGGATCCCTCTGTTAGGCCTCAGCGTAATCCTATTGAGCATGATTTTTTGGTCATCAGCTCTCTTCAGGACCATATGAGTTCTCATCATCGACCCAACTGAGGCCCTCCTCACTCACCTGCGCCCTGCCACATGTGAAGGCTTACCTCAGATGCTTCCTGGAAAGAAGGATGCCTGAAGGGATGTGCCATTCTGTCGAATCCACGTGCTGGGCCAAGGCTCATGGTGATTGCCCTAGGGAACATAGGCCAAACACAGATCTTCATTTCTCTGGGGACGATGGCTGCCAAGAGGTGAGAAGGACAGCTGTGAGAACTCCAACTCCATGCTAGATGCATTGGGGCACGTGTGTGCCACACGCTCATGCATCGAATGATGCTACAAGAAATACCTGCAGCAATACATCCAGGAACATAGGGCCCAAATGTACCTCCACGCAGAGACAGGAACACATAGCTGAAACGCATACAAACAGCTCCCTACATAGCTTCCTTCCTGCCTCCCTTCCTCCAGAATGCTCTAGCTCCCTCCCCTTTGACCCTCGTCCTTGGCTCACTCCCTCCATCCATCCATACTTACAAAGATGAAGGCATGAGTGGACAGGTGGATCAATGCCATCTTATGTACCTTAATACTGTGTCAGGGGCAGATGAAATAACCAGTACGTATATGTCTCCCCAGGGAAGGACTAGCCTCATGGATCCTCCAGGCAGCACAAGGCCTGGCACCAGGTCTGCTTGGTGGGGAAAACACTGGGGGTGTTTCTGGGGGGAATGGAGACATTCCTCTGGGCCCGACCCTGGTGTGGGCAAGCGTGTGCTGGCCGATGTCACACTCGGCTTGTCCATGTGCACAACACCCAGACAATGAGGCCTTTATGTCCCACACAGTGGACATTCACAGGAGCTGGAGGGAGCTCTCTTGGTAGGCAGTGGCTCCCGTAGAGGAAGGCCAGCCCAAGAGATGCCACAGGCCTGTATCTGTATGCAGAACCCATGAAAGGGCCTGTCTGAGTAAACTGGCCTATCTGAGGGCCCATGATCCCTCACAGAGACCTGGGAAACCCCATTCCAGCAAGGGACCAGCCCTTCAGCTCTCACAAGAGCCAAGAGCATCTAGCTGCCAAGTCCCTGATGAAGGGTCCTTGTTGCCTCTCCCCACCTCCAGGCCTGGCCCCACATCCTCCCAACCAACACTTCTTGGAAGTCACTCAAGCACACCCCACAACTGACCATAAGCTCAGTCCATCCTCATGCTCTGCCTCGACATGCACAGAGATCTGCGTGGTTGCTCCCCAGGGCAACACATCATGAAATGGTGCCTCCATGGTCAGTCTTACTACACTTCAGGTCAATCGAGTTGAATTTCAAGGCCTGCATTCCAATCTGGTGGATGGGGAGCCATGTCAAGCATTCCTCCTTGGGGACCACAGAGATTCCCAAACAGGGCCAATTTCTTCTGTGGCAGCATTCCCTACTGTGGCCCGTGCAAGGCCACCAAACAACAGCCATGCAGCTACGCCCTCCTCAGCCCACATCCCGGGACCACCCCTCCCCTTCAGGTCAACAGGGCCTCACGATGGACATGATAACGGGATGCCCAAGGGCTCTGCAAAGCCTTCATGGGGGAATGGACACCCAGAAGCCTTTTCTCCTCTGGAGGGGGCTCTCTGACAAACCAGTGGCTTCCGGAGAGGACGACCAACCCAGGAGAAGCTATGGTCCTGTGTATGCATGCAGACCCCATCAGAGGCCCCATTCGGATCAAGTGGCTCCAACAAAGCACCATGATCCCTCACAGAGTCCTGGCACAACCCCATTGAAGACCACGGCATGGCTTCCAGCCCTTGAAATAACCAGCAGCATCCTGCCTCCAAGCACCTGAGGATGGGCTCCTGCCTGCCTCTCACCATCTCTAGGCAGGGGGCATGAGCCTTCCCTACTGACAGGTTTTGGGAAGCCATAAAGCACACACCACAAGGGACCATTCCCTCAGTGGGTGATCATACTCTGGCGCTAGGTGCACAGAGGTCTCTAGAGATGTTCCGCCTGGGGCCAAGGAAGAAAACACTGCCTCGATGTGCTCTCTGACTAGAATACAGCTCTAATGAAGGCATGTGAGTGCACCAGATGTGAGCCCATAAATTTGGGGCAGCAGCAGACATTCCTCCTTGGTAGGCAGGAGGTTGCCAAAAGACTACCCTGTACTGCCTGCTGTGAGGGCAGCCAGCCCATAGTTCAAAATTCTCTGGGGCCTATCAGTAGCAACCAAAAGAGCCACTCACTGCGGAACATTCTGGCTGTGGTGAGTCCATTCCAAGGCTTGGCCTGAAACACAAAATTCAAAGCAGAAAGGCTTAAGGAAAGACTCCACCCATGGCTTCAGAACATGTGGGCCCTGGCACTATGGAGCAGGATAGAAAACCAAAGGTGGCAACACATCTTGGATATGTGGAAGCCATCTACACTGGGAGGAGTCTCAAGGGATTTCCTCGAGCGAGAGGCTGCTCCAACACCCACACCCAAACCCACACACACACCCACACCCAGGGCTCTGCAATGGACCAAAAATGCAGGCCATCCTGCCCCTGGATCCCTCTGTTAGGCCTCAGCGTAATCCTATTGAGCATGATTTTTTGGTCATCAGCTCTCTTCAGGACCATATGAGTTCTCATCATCGACCCAACTGAGGCCCTCCTCACTCACCTGCGCCCTGCCACATGTGAAGGCTTACCTCAGATGCTTCCTGGAAAGAAGGATGCCTGAAGGGATGTGCCATTCTGTCGAATCCACGTGCTGGGCCAAGGCTCATGGTGATTGCCCTAGGGAACATAGGCCAAACACAGATCTTCATTTCTCTGGGGACGATGGCTGCCAAGAGGTGAGAAGGACAGCTGTGAGAACTCCAACTCCATGCTAGATGCATTGGGGCACGTGTGTGCCACACGCTCATGCATCGAATGATGCTACAAGAAATACCTGCAGCAATACATCCAGGAACATAGGGCCCAAATGTACCTCCACGCAGAGACAGGAACACATAGCTGAAACGCATACAAACAGCTCCCTACATAGCTTCCTTCCTGCCTCCCTTCCTCCAGAATGCTCTAGCTCCCTCCCCTTTGACCCTCGTCCTTGGCTCACTCCCTCCATCCATCCATACTTACAAAGATGAAGGCATGAGTGGACAGGTGGATCAATGCCATCTTATGTACCTTAATACTGTGTCAGGGGCAGATGAAATAACCAGTACGTATATGTCTCCCCAGGGAAGGACTAGCCTCATGGATCCTCCAGGCAGCACAAGGCCTGGCACCAGGTCTGCTTGGTGGGGAAAACACTGGGGGTGTTTCTGGGGGGAATGGAGACATTCCTCTGGGCCCGACCCTGGTGTGGGCAAGCGTGTGCTGGCCGATGTCACACTCGGCTTGTCCATGTGCACAACACCCAGACAATGAGGCCTTTATGTCCCACACAGTGGACATTCACAGGAGCTGGAGGGAGCTCTCTTGGTAGGCAGTGGCTCCCGTAGAGGAAGGCCAGCCCAAGAGATGCCACAGGCCTGTATCTGTATGCAGAACCCATGAAAGGGCCTGTCTGAGTAAACTGGCCTCTCTGAGGGCCCATGATCCCTCACAGAGACCTGGGAAACCCCATTCCAGCAAGGGACCAGCCCTTCAGCTCTCACAAGAGCCAAGAGCATCTAGCTGCCAAGTCCCTGATCAAGGGTCCTTGTTGCCTCTCCCCACCTCCAGGCCTGGCCCCACATCCTCCCAACCAACACTTCTTGGAAGTCACTCAAGCACACCCCACAACTGACCATAAGCTCAGTCCATCCTCGTGCTCTGCCTCGACATGCACAGAGATCTGCGTGGTTGCTCCCCAGGGCAACACGTCATGAAATGGTGCCTCCATGGTCAGTCTTACTACACTTCAGGTCAATCGAGTTGAATTTCAAGGCCTGCATTCCAATCTGGTGGATGGGGAGCCATGTCAAGCATTCCTCCTTGGGGACCACAGAGATTCCCAAACAGGGCCAATTTCTTCTGTGGCAGCATTCCCTACTGTGGCCCGTGCAAGGCCACCAAACAACAGCCATGCAGCTACGCCCTCCTCAGCCCACATCCCGGGACCACCCCTCCCCTTCAGGTCAACAGGGCCTCACGATGGACATGATAACGGGATGCCCAAGGGCTCTGCAAAGCCTTCATGGGGGAATGGACACCCAGAAGCCTTTTCTCCTCTGGAGGGGGCTCTCTGACAAACCAGTGGCTTCCGGAGAGGACGACCAACCCAGGAGAAGCTATGGTCCTGTGTATGCATGCAGACCCCATCAGAGGCCCCATTCGGATCAAGTGGCTCCAACAAAGCACCATGATCCCTCACAGAGTCCTGGCACAACCCCATTGAAGACCACGGCATGGCTTCCAGCCCTTGAAATAACCAGCAGCATCCTGCCTCCAAGCACCTGAGGATGGGCTCCTGCCTGCCTCTCACCATCTCTAGGCAGGGGGCATGAGCCTTCCCTACTGACAGGTTTTGGGAAGCCATAAAGCACACACCACAAGGGACCATTCCCTCAGTGGGTGATCATACTCTGGCGCTAGGTGCACAGAGGTCTCTAGAGATGTTCCGCCTGGGGCCAAGGAAGAAAACACTGCCTCGATGTGCTCTCTGACTAGAATACAGCTCTAATGAAGGCATGTGAGTGCACCAGATGTGAGCCCATAAATTTGGGGCAGCAGCAGACATTCCTCCTTGGTAGGCAGGAGGTTGCCAAAAGACTACCCTGTACTGCCTGCTGTGAGGGCGGCCAGCCCATAGTTCAAAATTCTCTGGGGCCTATCAGTAGCAACCAAAAGAGCCACTCACTGCGGAACATTCTGGCTGTGGTGAGTCCATTCCAAGGCTTGGCCTGAAACACAAAATTCAAAGCAGAAAGGCTTAAGGAAAGACTCCACCCATGGCTTCAGAACATGTGGGCCCTGGCACTATGGAGCAGGATAGAAAACCAAAGGTGGCAACACATCTTGGATATGTGGAAGCCATCTACACTGGGAGGAGTCTCAAGGGATTTCCTCGAGCGAGAGGCTGCTCCAACACCCACACCCAAACCCACACACACACCCACACCCAGGGCTCTGCAATGGACCAACAATGCAGGCCATCCTGCCCCTGGATCCCTCTGTTAGGCCTCAGCGTAATCCTATTGAGCATGATTTTTTGGTCATCAGCTCTCTTCAGGACCATATGAGTTCTCATCATCGACCCAACTGAGGCCCTCCTCACTCACCTGCGCCCTGCCACATGTGAAGGCTTACCTCAGATGCTTCCTGGAAAGAAGGATGCCTGAAGGGATGTGCCATTCTGTCGAATCCACGTGCTGGGCCAAGGCTCATGGTGATTGCCCTAGGGAACATAGGCCAAACACAGATCTTCATTTCTCTGGGGACGATGGCTGCCAAGAGGTGAGAAGGACAGCTGTGAGAACTCCAACTCCATGCTAGATGCATTGGGGCACGTGTGTGCCACACGCTCATGCATCGAATGATGCTACAAGAAATACCTGCAGCAATACATCCAGGAACATAGGGCCCAAATGTACCTCCACGCAGAGACAGGAACACATAGCTGAAACGCATACAAACAGCTCCCTACATAGCTTCCTTCCTGCCTCCCTTCCTCCAGAATGCTCTAGCTCCCTCCCCTTTGACCCTCGTCCTTGGCTCACTCCCTCCATCCATCCATACTTACAAAGATGAAGGCATGAGTGGACAGGTGGATCAATGCCATCTTATGTACCTTAATACTGTGTCAGGGGCAGATGAAATAACCAGTACGTATATGTCTCCCCAGGGAAGGACTAGCCTCATGGATCCTCCAGGCAGCACAAGGCCTGGCACCAGGTCTGCTTGGTGGGGAAAACACTGGGGGTGTTTCTGGGGGGAATGGAGACATTCCTCTGGGCCCGACCCTGGTGTGGGCAAGCGTGTGCTGGCCGATGTCACACTCGGCTTGTCCATGTGCACAACACCCAGACAATGAGGCCTTTATGTCCCACACAGTGGACATTCACAGGAGCTGGAGGGAGCTCTCTTGGTAGGCAGTGGCTCCCGTAGAGGAAGGCCAGCCCAAGAGATGCCACAGGCCTGTATCTGTATGCAGAACCCATGAAAGGGCCTGTCTGAGTAAACTGGCCTATCTGAGGGCCCATGATCCCTCACAGAGACCTGGGAAACCCCATTCCAGCAAGGGACCAGCCCTTCAGCTCTCACAAGAGCCAAGAGCATCTAGCTGCCAAGTCCCTGATGAAGGGTCCTTGTTGCCTCTCACCACCTCCAGGCCTGGCCCCACATCCTCCCAACCAACACTTCTTGGAAGTCACTCAAGCACACCCCACAACTGACCATAAGCTCAGTCCATCCTCGTGCTCTGCCTCGACATGCACAGAGATCTGCGTGGTTGCTCCCCAGGGCAACACGTCATGAAATGATGCCTCCATGGTCAGTCTTACTACACTTCAGGTCAATCGAGTTGAATTTCAAGGCCTGCATTCCAATCTGGTGGATGGGGAGCCATGTCAAGCATTCCTCCTTGGGGACCACAGAGATTCCCAAACAGGGCCAATTTCTTCTGTGGCAGCATTCCCTACTGTGGCCCGTGCAAGGCCACCAAACAACAGCCATGCAGCTACGCCCTCCTCAGCCCACATCCCGGGACCACCCCTCCCCTTCAGGTCAACAGGGCCTCACGATGGACATGATAACGGGATGCCCAAGGGCTCTGCAAAGCCTTCATGGGGGAATGGACACCCAGAAGCCTTTTCTCCTCTGGAGGGGGCTCTCTGACAAGCCAGTGGCTTCCGGAGAGGATGACCAACCCAGGAGAAGCTATGGTCCTGTGTATGCATGCAGACCCCATCAGAGGCCCCATTCGGATCAAGTGGCTCCAACAAAGCACCATGATCCCTCACAGAGTCCTGGCACAACCCCATTGAAGACCACGGCATGGCTTCCAGCCCTTGAAATAACCAGCAGCATCCTGCCTCCAAGCACCTGAGGATGGGCTCCTGCCTGCCTCTCACCATCTCTAGGCAGGGGGCATGAGCCTTCCCTACTGACAGGTTTTGGGAAGCCATAAAGCACACACCACAAGGGACCATTCCCTCAGTGGGTGATCATACTCTGGCGCTAGGTGCACAGAGGTCTCTAGAGATGTTCCGCCTGGGGCCAAGGAAGAAAACACTGCCTCGATGTGCTCTCTGACTAGAATACAGCTCTAATGAAGGCATGTGAGTGCACCAGATGTGAGCCCATAAATTTGGGGCAGCAGCAGACATTCCTCCTTGGTAGGCAGGAGGTTGCCAAAAGACTACCCTGTACTGCCTGCTGTGAGGGCGGCCAGCCCATAGTTCAAAATTCTCTGGGGCCTATCAGTAGCAACCAAAAGAGCCACTCACTGCGGAACATTCTGGCTGTGGTGAGTCCATTCCAAGGCTTGGCCTGAAACACAAAATTCAAAGCAGAAAGGCTTAAGGAAAGACTCCACCCATGGCTTCAGAACATGTGGGCCCTGGCACTATGGAGCAGGATAGAAAACCAAAGGTGGCAACACATCTTGGATATGTGGAAGCCATCTACACTGGGAGGAGTCTCAAGGGATTTCCTCGAGCGAGAGGCTGCTCCAACACCCACACCCAAACCCACACACACACCCACACCCAGGGCTCTGCAATGGACCAAAAATGCAGGCCATCCTGCCCCTGGATCCCTCTGTTAGGCCTCAGCGTAATCCTATTGAGCATGATTTTTTGGTCATCAGCTCTCTTCAGGACCATATGAGTTCTCATCATCGACCCAACTGAGGCCCTCCTCACTCACCTGCGCCCTGCCACATGTGAAGGCTTACCTCAGATGCTTCCTGGAAAGAAGGATGCCTGAAGGGATGTGCCATTCTGTCGAATCCACGTGCTGGGCCAAGGCTCATGGTGATTGCCCTAGGGAACATAGGCCAAACACAGATCTTCATTTCTCTGGGGACGATGGCTGCCAAGAGGTGAGAAGGACAGCTGTGAGAACTCCAACTCCATGCTAGATGCATTGGGGCACGTGTGTGCCACACGCTCATGCATCGAATGATGCTACAAGAAATACCTGCAGCAATACATCCAGGAACATAGGGCCCAAATGTACCTCCACGCAGAGACAGGAACACATAGCTGAAACGCATACAAACAGCTCCCTACATAGCTTCCTTCCTGCCTCCCTTCCTCCAGAATGCTCTAGCTCCCTCCCCTTTGACCCTCGTCCTTGGCTCACTCCCTCCATCCATCCATACTTACAAAGATGAAGGCATGAGTGGACAGGTGGATCAATGCCATCTTATGTACCTTAATACTGTGTCAGGGGCAGATGAAATAACCAGTACGTATATGTCTCCCCAGGGAAGGACTAGCCTCATGGATCCTCCAGGCAGCACAAGGCCTGGCACCAGGTCTGCTTGGTGGGGAAAACACTGGGGGTGTTTCTGGGGGGAATGGAGACATTCCTCTGGGCCCGACCCTGGTGTGGGCAAGCGTGTGCTGGCCGATGTCACACTCGGCTTGTCCATGTGCACAACACCCAGACAATGAGGCCTTTATGTCCCACACAGTGGACATTCACAGGAGCTGGAGGGAGCTCTCTTGGTAGGCAGTGGCTCCCGTAGAGGAAGGCCAGCCCAAGAGATGCCACAGGCCTGTATCTGTATGCAGAACCCATGAAAGGGCCTGTCTGAGTAAACTGGCCTATCTGAGGGCCCATGATCCCTCACAGAGACCTGGGAAACCCCATTCCAGCAAGGGACCAGCCCTTCAGCTCTCACAAGAGCCAAGAGCATCTAGCTGCCAAGTCCCTGATCAAGGGTCCTTGTTGCCTCTCACCACCTCCAGGCCTGGCCCCACATCCTCCCAACCAACACTTCTTGGAAGTCACTCAAGCACACCCCACAACTGACCATAAGCTCAGTCCATCCTCGTGCTCTGCCTCGACATGCACAGAGATCTGCGTGGTTGCTCCCCAGGGCAACACGTCATGAAATGGTGCCTCCATGGTCAGTCTTACTACACTTCAGGTCAATCGAGTTGAATTTCAAGGCCTGCATTCCAATCTGGTGGATGGGGAGCCATGTCAAGCATTCCTCCTTGGGGACCACAGAGATTCCCAAACAGGGCCAATTTCTTCTGTGGCAGCATTCCCTACTGTGGCCCGTGCAAGGCCACCAAACAACAGCCATGCAGCTACGCCCTCCTCAGCCCACATCCCGGGACCACCCCTCCCCTTCAGGTCAACAGGGCCTCACGATGGACATGATAACGGGATGCCCAAGGGCTCTGCAAAGCCTTCATGGGGGAATGGACACCCAGAAGCCTTTTCTCCTCTGGAGGGGGCTCTCTGACAAACCAGTGGCTTCCGGAGAGGACGACCAACCCAGGAGAAGCTATGGTCCTGTGTATGCATGCAGACCCCATCAGAGGCCCCATTCGGATCAAGTGGCTCCAACAAAGCACCATGATCCCTCACAGAGTCCTGGCACAACCCCATTGAAGACCACGGCATGGCTTCCAGCCCTTGAAATAACCAGCAGCATCCTGCCTCCAAGCACCTGAGGATGGGCTCCTGCCTGCCTCTCACCATCTCTAGGCAGGGGGCATGAGCCTTCCCTACTGACAGGTTTTGGGAAGCCATAAAGCACACACCACAAGGGACCATTCCCTCAGTGGGTGATCATACTCTGGCGCTAGGTGCACAGAGGTCTCTAGAGATGTTCCGCCTGGGGCCAAGGAAGAAAACACTGCCTCGGTGTGCTCTCTGACTAGAATACAGCTCTAATGAAGGCATGTGAGTGCACCAGATGTGAGCCCATAAATTTGGGGCAGCAGCAGACATTCCTCCTTGGTAGGCAGGAGGTTGCCAAAAGACTACCCTGTACTGCCTGCTGTGAGGGCGGCCAGCCCATAGTTCAAAATTCTCTGGGGCCTATCAGTAGCAACCAAAAGAGCCACTCACTGCGGAACATTCTGGCTGTGGTGAGTCCATTCCAAGGCTTGGCCTGAAACACAAAATTCAAAGCAGAAAGGCTTAAGGAAAGACTCCACCCATGGCTTCAGAACATGTGGGCCCTGGCACTATGGAGCAGGATAGAAAACCAAAGGTGGCAACACATCTTGGATATGTGGAAGCCATCTACACTGGGAGGAGTCTCAAGGGATTTCCTCGAGCGAGAGGCTGCTCCAACACCCACACCCAAACCCACACACACACCCACACCCAGGGCTCTGCAATGGACCAAAAATGCAGGCCATCCTGCCCCTGGATCCCTCTGTTAGGCCTCAGCGTAATCCTATTGAGCATGATTTTTTGGTCATCAGCTCTCTTCAGGACCATATGAGTTCTCATCATCGACCCAACTGAGGCCCTCCTCACTCACCTGCGCCCTGCCACATGTGAAGGCTTACCTCAGATGCTTCCTGGAAAGAAGGATGCCTGAAGGGATGTGCCATTCTGTCGAATCCACGTGCTGGGCCAAGGCTCATGGTGATTGCCCTAGGGAACATAGGCCAAACACAGATCTTCATTTCTCTGGGGACGATGGCTGCCAAGAGGTGAGAAGGACAGCTGTGAGAACTCCAACTCCATGCTAGATGCATTGGGGCACGTGTGTGCCACACGCTCATGCATCGAATGATGCTACAAGAAATACCTGCAGCAATACATCCAGGAACATAGGGCCCAAATGTACCTCCACGCAGAGACAGGAACACATAGCTGAAACGCATACAAACAGCTCCCTACATAGCTTCCTTCCTGCCTCCCTTCCTCCAGAATGCTCTAGCTCCCTCCCCTTTGACCCTCGTCCTTGGCTCACTCCCTCCATCCATCCATACTTACAAAGATGAAGGCATGAGTGGACAGGTGGATCAATGCCATCTTATGTACCTTAATACTGTGTCAGGGGCAGATGAAATAACCAGTACGTATATGTCTCCCCAGGGAAGGACTAGCCTCATGGATCCTCCAGGCAGCACAAGGCCTGGCACCAGGTCTGCTTGGTGGGGAAAACACTGGGGGTGTTTCTGGGGGGAATGGAGACATTCCTCTGGGCCCGACCCTGGTGTGGGCAAGCGTGTGCTGGCCGATGTCACACTCGGCTTGTCCATGTGCACAACACCCAGACAATGAGGCCTTTATGTCCCACACAGTGGACATTCACAGGAGCTGGAGGGAGCTCTCTTGGTAGGCAGTGGCTCCCGTAGAGGAAGGCCAGCCCAAGAGATGCCACAGGCCTGTATCTGTATGCAGAACCCATGAAAGGGCCTGTCTGAGTAAACTGGCCTATCTGAGGGCCCATGATCCCTCACAGAGACCTGGGAAACCCCATTCCAGCAAGGGACCAGCCCTTCAGCTCTCACAAGAGCCAAGAGCATCTAGCTGCCAAGTCCCTGATGAAGGGTCCTTGTTGCCTCTCCCCACCTCCAGGCCTGGCCCCACATCCTCCCAACCAACACTTCTTGGAAGTCACTCAAGCACACCCCACAACTGACCATAAGCTCAGTCCATCCTCATGCTCTGCCTCGACATGCACAGAGATCTGCGTGGTTGCTCCCCAGGGCAACACATCATGAAATGGTGCCTCCATGGTCAGTCTTACTACACTTCAGGTCAATCGAGTTGAATTTCAAGGCCTGCATTCCAATCTGGTGGATGGGGAGCCATGTCAAGCATTCCTCCTTGGGGACCACAGAGATTCCCAAACAGGGCCAATTTCTTCTGTGGCAGCATTCCCTACTGTGGCCCGTGCAAGGCCACCAAACAACAGCCATGCAGCTACGCCCTCCTCAGCCCACATC
Organism: Hippopotamus amphibius kiboko; assembly: GCF_030028045.1. Lineage (NCBI taxonomy): Eukaryota > Metazoa > Chordata > Mammalia > Artiodactyla > Hippopotamidae > Hippopotamus > Hippopotamus amphibius. Next base: position 222,668,740 of record NC_080187.1, on the reverse strand, counting down.
CCGGGACCACCCCTCCCCTTCAGGTCAACAGGGCCTCACGATGGACATGATAACGGGATGCCCAAGGGCTCTGCAAAGCCTTCATGGGGGAATGGACACCCAGAAGCCTTTTCTCCTCTGGAGGGGGCTCTCTGACAAACCAGTGGCTTCCGGAGAGGACGACCAACCCAGGAGAAGCTATGGTCCTGTGTATGCATGCAGACCCCATCAGAGGCCCCATTCGGATCAAGTGGCTCCAACAAAGCACCATGATCCCTCACAGAGTCCTGGCACAACCCCATTGAAGACCACGGCATGGCTTCCAGCCCTTGAAATAACCAGCAGCATCCTGCCTCCAAGCACCTGAGGATGGGCTCCTGCCTGCCTCTCACCATCTCTAGGCAGGGGGCATGAGCCTTCCCTACTGACAGGTTTTGGGAAGCCATAAAGCACACACCACAAGGGACCATTCCCTCAGTTGGGGATCATACTCTGGCGCTAGGTGCACAGAGGTCTCTAGAGATGTTCCGCCTGGGGCCAAGGAAGAAAACACTGCCTCGATGTGCTCTCTGACTAGAATACAGCTCTAATGAAGGCATGTGAGTGCACCAGATGTGAGCCCATAAATTTGGGGCAGCAGCAGACATTCCTCCTTGGTAGGCAGGAGGTTGCCAAAAGACTACCCTGTACTGCCTGCTGTGAGGGCGGCCAGCCCATAGTTCAAAATTCTCTGGGGCCTATCAGTAGCAACCAAAAGAGCCACTCACTGCGGAACATTCTGGCTGTGGTGAGTCCATTCCAAGGCTTGGCCTGAAACACAAAATTCAAAGCAGAAAGGCTTAAGGAAAGACTCCACCCATGGCTTCAGAACATGTGGGCCCTGGCACTATGGAGCAGGATAGAAAACCAAAGGTGGCAACACATCTTGGATATGTGGAAGCCATCTACACTGGGAGGAGTCTCAAGGGATTTCCTCGAGCGAGAGGCTGCTCCAACACCCACACCCAAACCCACACACACACCCACACCCAGGGCTCTGCAATGGACCAAAAATGCAGGCCATCCTGCCCCTGGATCCCTCTGTTAGGCCTCAGCGTAATCCTATTGAGCATGATTTTTTGGTCATCAGCTCTCTTCAGGACCATATGAGTTCTCATCATCGACCCAACTGAGGCCCTCCTCACTCACCTGCGCCCTGCCACATGTGAAGGCTTACCTCAGATGCTTCCTGGAAAGAAGGATGCCTGAAGGGATGTGCCATTCTGTCGAATCCACGTGCTGGGCCAAGGCTCATGGTGATTGCCCTAGGGAACATAGGCCAAACACAGATCTTCATTTCTCTGGGGACGATGGCTGCCAAGAGGTGAGAAGGACAGCTGTGAGAACTCCAACTCCATGCTAGATGCATTGGGGCACGTGTGTGCCACACGCTCATGCATCGAATGATGCTACAAGAAATACCTGCAGCAATACATCCAGGAACATAGGGCCCAAATGTACCTCCACGCAGAGACAGGAACACATAGCTGAAACGCATACAAACAGCTCCCTACATAGCTTCCTTCCTGCCTCCCTTCCTCCAGAATGCTCTAGCTCCCTCCCCTTTGACCCTCGTCCTTGGCTCACTCCCTCCATCCATCCATACTTACAAAGATGAAGGCATGAGTGGACAGGTGGATCAATGCCATCTTATGTACCTTAATACTGTGTCAGGGGCAGATGAAATAACCAGTACGTATATGTCTCCCCAGGGAAGGACTAGCCTCATGGATCCTCCAGGCAGCACAAGGCCTGGCACCAGGTCTGCTTGGTGGGGAAAACACTGGGGGTGTTTCTGGGGGGAATGGAGACATTCCTCTGGGCCCGACCCTGGTGTGGGCAAGCGTGTGCTGGCCGATGTCACACTCGGCTTGTCCATGTGCACAACACCCAGACAATGAGGCCTTTATGTCCCACACAGTGGACATTCACAGGAGCTGGAGGGAGCTCTCTTGGTAGGCAGTGGCTCCCGTAGAGGAAGGCCAGCCCAAGAGATGCCACAGGCCTGTATCTGTATGCAGAACCCATGAAAGGGCCTGTCTGAGTAAACTGGCCTCTCTGAGGGCCCATGATCCCTCACAGAGACCTGGGAAACCCCATTCCAGCAAGGGACCAGCCCTTCAGCTCTCACAAGAGCCAAGAGCATCTAGCTGCCAAGTCCCTGATCAAGGGTCCTTGTTGCCTCTCCCCACCTCCAGGCCTGGCCCCACATCCTCCCAACCAACACTTCTTGGAAGTCACTCAAGCACACCCCACAACTGACCATAAGCTCAGTCCATCCTCGTGCTCTGCCTCGACATGCACAGAGATCTGCGTGGTTGCTCCCCAGGGCAACACGTCATGAAATGGTGCCTCCATGGTCAGTCTTACTACACTTCAGGTCAATCGAGTTGAATTTCAAGGCCTGCATTCCAATCTGGTGGATGGGGAGCCATGTCAAGCATTCCTCCTTGGGGACCACAGAGATTCCCAAACAGGGCCAATTTCTTCTGTGGCAGCATTCCCTACTGTGGCCCGTGCAAGGCCACCAAACAACAGCCATGCAGCTACGCCCTCCTCAGCCCACATCCCGGGACCACCCCTCCCCTTCAGGTCAACAGGGCCTCACGATGGACATGATAACGGGATGCCCAAGGGCTCTGCAAAGCCTTCATGGGGGAATGGACACCCAGAAGCCTTTTCTCCTCTGGAGGGGGCTCTCTGACAAACCAGTGGCTTCCGGAGAGGACGACCAACCCAGGAGAAGCTATGGTCCTGTGTATGCATGCAGACCCCATCAGAGGCCCCATTCGGATCAAGTGGCTCCAACAAAGCACCATGATCCCTCACAGAGTCCTGGCACAACCCCATTGAAGACCACGGCATGGCTTCCAGCCCTTGAAATAACCAGCAGCATCCTGCCTCCAAGCACCTGAGGATGGGCTCCTGCCTGCCTCTCACCATCTCTAGGCAGGGGGCATGAGCCTTCCCTACTGACAGGTTTTGGGAAGCCATAAAGCACACACCACAAGGGACCATTCCCTCAGTGGGTGATCATACTCTGGCGCTAGGTGCACAGAGGTCTCTAGAGATGTTCCGCCTGGGGCCAAGGAAGAAAACACTGCCTCGATGTGCTCTCTGACTAGAATACAGCTCTAATGAAGGCATGTGAGTGCACCAGATGTGAGCCCATAAATTTGGGGCAGCAGCAGACATTCCTCCTTGGTAGGCAGGAGGTTGCCAAAAGACTACCCTGTACTGCCTGCTGTGAGGGCAGCCAGCCCATAGTTCAAAATTCTCTGGGGCCTATCAGTAGCAACCAAAAGAGCCACTCACTGCGGAACATTCTGGCTGTGGTGAGTCCATTCCAAGGCTTGGCCTGAAACACAAAATTCAAAGCAGAAAGGCTTAAGGAAAGACTCCACCCATGGCTTCAGAACATGTGGGCCCTGGCACTATGGAGCAGGATAGAAAACCAAAGGTGGCAACACATCTTGGATATGTGGAAGCCATCTACACTGGGAGGAGTCTCAAGGGATTTCCTCGAGCGAGAGGCTGCTCCAACACCCACACCCAAACCCACACACACACCCACACCCAGGGCTCTGCAATGGACCAAAAATGCAGGCCATCCTGCCCCTGGATCCCTCTGTTAGGCCTCAGCGTAATCCTATTGAGCATGATTTTTTGGTCATCAGCTCTCTTCAGGACCATATGAGTTCTCATCATCGACCCAACTGAGGCCCTCCTCACTCACCTGCGCCCTGCCACATGTGAAGGCTTACCTCAGATGCTTCCTGGAAAGAAGGATGCCTGAAGGGATGTGCCATTCTGTCGAATCCACGTGCTGGGCCAAGGCTCATGGTGATTGCCCTAGGGAACATAGGCCAAACACAGATCTTCATTTCTCTGGGGACGATGGCTGCCAAGAGGTGAGAAGGACAGCTGTGAGAACTCCAACTCCATGCTAGATGCATTGGGGCACGTGTGTGCCACACGCTCATGCATCGAATGATGCTACAAGAAATACCTGCAGCAATACATCCAGGAACATAGGGCCCAAATGTACCTCCACGCAGAGACAGGAACACATAGCTGAAACGCATACAAACAGCTCCCTACATAGCTTCCTTCCTGCCTCCCTTCCTCCAGAATGCTCTAGCTCCCTCCCCTTTGACCCTCGTCCTTGGCTCACTCCCTCCATCCATCCATACTTACAAAGATGAAGGCATGAGTGGACAGGTGGATCAATGCCATCTTATGTACCTTAATACTGTGTCAGGGGCAGATGAAATAACCAGTACGTATATGTCTCCCCAGGGAAGGACTAGCCTCATGGATCCTCCAGGCAGCACAAGGCCTGGCACCAGGTCTGCTTGGTGGGGAAAACACTGGGGGTGTTTCTGGGGGGAATGGAGACATTCCTCTGGGCCCGACCCTGGTGTGGGCAAGCGTGTGCTGGCCGATGTCACACTCGGCTTGTCCATGTGCACAACACCCAGACAATGAGGCCTTTATGTCCCACACAGTGGACATTCACAGGAGCTGGAGGGAGCTCTCTTGGTAGGCAGTGGCTCCCGTAGAGGAAGGCCAGCCCAAGAGATGCCACAGGCCTGTATCTGTATGCAGAACCCATGAAAGGGCCTGTCTGAGTAAACTGGCCTCTCTGAGGGCCCATGATCCCTCACAGAGACCTGGGAAACCCCATTCCAGCAAGGGACCAGCCCTTCAGCTCTCACAAGAGCCAAGAGCATCTAGCTGCCAAGTCCCTGATCAAGGGTCCTTGTTGCCTCTCCCCACCTCCAGGCCTGGCCCCACATCCTCCCAACCAACACTTCTTGGAAGTCACTCAAGCACACCCCACAACTGACCATAAGCTCAGTCCATCCTCGTGCTCTGCCTCGACATGCACAGAGATCTGCGTGGTTGCTCCCCAGGGCAACACGTCATGAAATGGTGCCTCCATGGTCAGTCTTACTACACTTCAGGTCAATCGAGTTGAATTTCAAGGCCTGCATTCCAATCTGGTGGATGGGGAGCCATGTCAAGCATTCCTCCTTGGGGACCACAGAGATTCCCAAACAGGGCCAATTTCTTCTGTGGCAGCATTCCCTACTGTGGCCCGTGCAAGGCCACCAAACAACAGCCATGCAGCTACGCCCTCCTCAGCCCACATCCCGGGACCACCCCTCCCCTTCAGGTCAACAGGGCCTCACGATGGACATGATAACGGGATGCCCAAGGGCTCTGCAAAGCCTTCATGGGGGAATGGACACCCAGAAGCCTTTTCTCCTCTGGAGGGGGCTCTCTGACAAACCAGTGGCTTCCGGAGAGGACGACCAACCCAGGAGAAGCTATGGTCCTGTGTATGCATGCAGACCCCATCAGAGGCCCCATTCGGATCAAGTGGCTCCAACAAAGCACCATGATCCCTCACAGAGTCCTGGCACAACCCCATTGAAGACCACGGCATGGCTTCCAGCCCTTGAAATAACCAGCAGCATCCTGCCTCCAAGCACCTGAGGATGGGCTCCTGCCTGCCTCTCACCATCTCTAGGCAGGGGGCATGAGCCTTCCCTACTGACAGGTTTTGGGAAGCCATAAAGCACACACCACAAGGGACCATTCCCTCAGTGGGTGATCATACTCTGGCGCTAGGTGCACAGAGGTCTCTAGAGATGTTCCGCCTGGGGCCAAGGAAGAAAACACTGCCTCGATGTGCTCTCTGACTAGAATACAGCTCTAATGAAGGCATGTGAGTGCACCAGATGTGAGCCCATAAATTTGGGGCAGCAGCAGACATTCCTCCTTGGTAGGCAGGAGCTTGCCAAAAGACTACCCTGTACTGCCTGCTGTGAGGGCGGCCAGCCCATAGTTCAAAATTCTCTGGGGCCTATCAGTAGCAACCAAAAGAGCCACTCACTGCGGAACATTCTGGCTGTGGTGAGTCCATTCCAAGGCTTGGCCTGAAACACAAAATTCAAAGCAGAAAGGCTTAAGGAAAGACTCCACCCATGGCTTCAGAACATGTGGGCCCTGGCACTATGGAGCAGGATAGAAAACCAAAGGTGGCAACACATCTTGGATATGTGGAAGCCATCTACACTGGGAGGAGTCTCAAGGGATTTCCTCGAGCGAGAGGCTGCTCCAACACCCACACCCAAACCCACACACACACCCACACCCAGGGCTCTGCAATGGACCAAAAATGCAGGCCATCCTGCCCCTGGATCCCTCTGTTAGGCCTCAGCGTAATCCTATTGAGCATGATTTTTTGGTCATCAGCTCTCTTCAGGACCATATGAGTTCTCATCATCGACCCAACTGAGGCCCTCCTCACTCACCTGCGCCCTGCCACATGTGAAGGCTTACCTCAGATGCTTCCTGGAAAGAAGGATGCCTGAAGGGATGTGCCATTCTGTCGAATCCACGTGCTGGGCCAAGGCTCATGGTGATTGCCCTAGGGAACATAGGCCAAACACAGATCTTCATTTCTCTGGGGACGATGGCTGCCAAGAGGTGAGAAGGACAGCTGTGAGAACTCCAACTCCATGCTAGATGCATTGGGGCACGTGTGTGCCACACGCTCATGCATCGAATGATGCTACAAGAAATACCTGCAGCAATACATCCAGGAACATAGGGCCCAAATGTACCTCCACGCAGAGACAGGAACACATAGCTGAAACGCATACAAACAGCTCCCTACATAGCTTCCTTCCTGCCTCCCTTCCTCCAGAATGCTCTAGCTCCCTCCCCTTTGACCCTCGTCCTTGGCTCACTCCCTCCATCCATCCATACTTACAAAGATGAAGGCATGAGTGGACAGGTGGATCAATGCCATCTTATGTACCTTAATACTGTGTCAGGGGCAGATGAAATAACCAGTACGTATATGTCTCCCCAGGGAAGGACTAGCCTCATGGATCCTCCAGGCAGCACAAGGCCTGGCACCAGGTCTGCTTGGTGGGGAAAACACTGGGGGTGTTTCTGGGGGGAATGGAGACATTCCTCTGGGCCCGACCCTGGTGTGGGCAAGCGTGTGCTGGCCGATGTCACACTCGGCTTGTCCATGTGCACAACACCCAGACAATGAGGCCTTTATGTCCCACACAGTGGACATTCACAGGAGCTGGAGGGAGCTCTCTTGGTAGGCAGTGGCTCCCGTAGAGGAAGGCCAGCCCAAGAGATGCCACAGGCCTGTATCTGTATGCAGAACCCATGAAAGGGCCTGTCTGAGTAAACTGGCCTATCTGAGGGCCCATGATCCCTCACAGAGACCTGGGAAACCCCATTCCAGCAAGGGACCAGCCCTTCAGCTCTCACAAGAGCCAAGAGCATCTAGCTGCCAAGTCCCTGATCAAGGGTCCTTGTTGCCTCTCCCCACCTCCAGGCCTGGCCCCACATCCTCCCAACCAACACTTCTTGGAAGTCACTCAAGCACACCCCACAACTGACCATAAGCTCAGTCCATCCTCGTGCTCTGCCTCGACATGCACAGAGATCTGCGTGGTTGCTCCCCAGGGCAACACATCATGAAATGGTGCCTCCATGGTCAGTCTTACTACACTTCAGGTCAATCGAGTTGAATTTCAAGGCCTGCATTCCAATCTGGTGGATGGGGAGCCATGTCAAGCATTCCTCCTTGGGGACCACAGAGATTCCCAAACAGGGCCAATTTCTTCTGTGGCAGCATTCCCTACTGTGGCCCGTGCAAGGCCACCAAACAACAGCCATGCAGCTACGCCCTCCTCAGCCCACATCCCGGGACCACCCCTCCCCTTCAGGTCAACAGGGCCTCACGATGGACATGATAACGGGATGCCCAAGGGCTCTGCAAAGCCTTCATGGGGGAATGGACACCCAGAAGCCTTTTCTCCTCTGGAGGGGGCTCTCTGACAAACCAGTGGCTTCCGGAGAGGACGACCAACCCAGGAGAAGCTATGGTCGTGTGTATGCATGCAGACCCCATCAGAGGCCCCATTCGGATCAAGTGGCTCCAACAAAGCACCATGATCCCTCACAGAGTCCTGGCACAACCCCATTGAAGACCACGGCATGGCTTCCAGCCCTTGAAATAACCAGCAGCATCCTGCCTCCAAGCACCTGAGGATGGGCTCCTGCCTGCCTCTCACCATCTCTAGGCAGGGGGCATGAGCCTTCCCTACTGACAGGTTTTGGGAAGCCATAAAGCACACACCACAAGGGACCATTCCCTCAGTGGGTGATCATACTCTGGCGCTAGGTGCACAGAGGTCTCTAGAGATGTTCCGCCTGGGGCCAAGGAAGAAAACACTGCCTCGATGTGCTCTCTGACTAGAATACAGCTCTAATGAAGGCATGTGAGTGCACCAGATGTGAGCCCATAAATTTGGGGCAGCAGCAGACATTCCTCCTTGGTAGGCAGGAGGTTGCCAAAAGACTACCCTGTACTGCCTGCTGTGAGGGCGGCCAGCCCATAGTTCAAAATTCTCTGGGGCCTATCAGTAGCAACCAAAAGAGCCACTCACTGCGGAACATTCTGGCTGTGGTGAGTCCATTCCAAGGCTTGGCCTGAAACACAAAATTCAAAGCAGAAAGGCTTAAGGAAAGACTCCACCCATGGCTTCAGAACATGTGGGCCCTGGCACTATGGAGCAGGATAGAAAACCAAAGGTGGCAACACATCTTGGATATGTGGAAGCCATCTACACTGGGAGGAGTCTCAAGGGATTTCCTCGAGCGAGAGGCTGCTCCAACACCCACACCCAAACCCACACACACACCCACACCCAGGGCTCTGCAATGGACCAAAAATGCAGGCCATCCTGCCCCTGGATCCCTCTGTTAGGCCTCAGCGTAATCCTATTGAGCATGATTTTTTGGTCATCAGCTCTCTTCAGGACCATATGAGTTCTCATCATCGACCCAACTGAGGCCCTCCTCACTCACCTGCGCCCTGCCACATGTGAAGGCTTACCTCAGATGCTTCCTGGAAAGAAGGATGCCTGAAGGGATGTGCCATTCTGTCGAATCCACGTGCTGGGCCAAGGCTCATGGTGATTGCCCTAGGGAACATAGGCCAAACACAGATCTTCATTTCTCTGGGGACGATGGCTGCCAAGAGGTGAGAAGGACAGCTGTGAGAACTCCAACTCCATGCTAGATGCATTGGGGCACGTGTGTGCCACACGCTCATGCATCGAATGATGCTACAAGAAATACCTGCAGCAATACATCCAGGAACATAGGGCCCAAATGTACCTCCACGCAGAGACAGGAACACATAGCTGAAACGCATACAAACAGCTCCCTACATAGCTTCCTTCCTGCCTCCCTTCCTCCAGAATGCTCTAGCTCCCTCCCCTTTGACCCTCGTCCTTGGCTCACTCCCTCCATCCATCCATACTTACAAAGATGAAGGCATGAGTGGACAGGTGGATCAATGCCATCTTATGTACCTTAATACTGTGTCAGGGGCAGATGAAATAACCAGTACGTATATGTCTCCCCAGGGAAGGACTAGCCTCATGGATCCTCCAGGCAGCACAAGGCCTGGCACCAGGTCTGCTTGGTGGGGAAAACACTGGGGGTGTTTCTGGGGGGAATGGAGACATTCCTCTGGGCCCGACCCTGGTGTGGGCAAGCGTGTGCTGGCCGATGTCACACTCGGCTTGTCCATGTGCACAACACCCAGACAATGAGGCCTTTATGTCCCACACAGTGGACATTCACAGGAGCTGGAGGGAGCTCTCTTGGTAGGCAGTGGCTCCCGTAGAGGAAGGCCAGCCCAAGAGATGCCACAGGCCTGTATCTGTATGCAGAACCCATGAAAGGGCCTGTCTGAGTAAACTGGCCTATCTGAGGGCCCATGATCCCTCACAGAGACCTGGGAAACCCCATTCCAGCAAGGGACCAGCCCTTCAGCTCTCACAAGAGCCAAGAGCATCTAGCTGCCAAGTCCCTGATGAAGGGTCCTTGTTGCCTCTCCCCACCTCCAGGCCTGGCCCCACATCCTCCCAACCAACACTTCTTGGAAGTCACTCAAGCACACCCCACAACTGACCATAAGCTCAGTCCATCCTCGTGCTCTGCCTCGACATGCACAGAGATCTGCGTGGTTGCTCCCCAGGGCAACACGTCATGAAATGGTGCCTCCATGGTCAGTCTTACTACACTTCAGGTCAATCGAGTTGAATTTCAAGGCCTGCATTCCAATCTGGTGGATGGGGAGCCATGTCAAGCATTCCTCCTTGGGGACCACAGAGATTCCCAAACAGGGCCAATTTCTTCTGTGGCAGCATTCCCTACTGTGGCCCGTGCAAGGCCACCAAACAACAGCCATGCAGCTACGCCCTCCTCAGCCCACATCCCGGGACCACCCCTCCCCTTCAGGTCAACAGGGCCTCACGATGGACATGATAACGGGATGCCCAAGGGCTCTGCAAAGCCTTCATGGGGGAATGGACACCCAGAAGCCTTTTCTCCTCTGGAGGGGGCTCTCTGACAAACCAGTGGCTTCCGGAGAGGACGACCAACCCAGGAGAAGCTATGGTCCTGTGTATGCATGCAGACCCCATCAGAGGCCCCATTCGGATCAAGTGGCTCCAACAAAGCACCATGATCCCTCACAGAGTCCTGGCACAACCCCATTGAAGACCACGGCATGGCTTCCAGCCCTTGAAATAACCAGCAGCATCCTGCCTCCAAGCACCTGAGGATGGGCTCCTTCCTGCCTCTCACCATCTCTAGGCAGGGGGCATGAGCCTTCCCTACTGACAGGTTTTGGGAAGCCATAAAGCACACACCACAAGGGACCATTCCCTCAGTGGGTGATCATACTCTGGCGCTAGGTGCACAGAGGTCTCTAGAGATGTTCCGCCTGGGGCCAAGGAAGAAAACACTGCCTCGATGTGCTCTCTGACTAGAATACAGCTCTAATGAAGGCATGTGAGTGCACCAGATGTGAGCCCATAAATTTGGGGCAGCAGCAGACATTCCTCCTTGGTAGGCAGGAGGTTGCCAAAAGACTACCCTGTACTGCCTGCTGTGAGGGCGGCCAGCCCATAGTTCAAAATTCTCTGGGGCCTATCAGTAGCAACCAAAAGAGCCACTCACTGCGGAACATTCTGGCTGTGGTGAGTCCATTCCAAGGCTTGGCCTGAAACACAAAATTCAAAGCAGAAAGGCTTAAGGAAAGACTCCACCCATGGCTTCAGAACATGTGGGCCCTGGCACTATGGAGCAGGATAGAAAACCAAAGGTGGCAACACATCTTGGATATGTGGAAGCCATCTACACTGGGAGGAGTCTCAAGGGATTTCCTCGAGCGAGAGGCTGCTCCAACACCCACACCCAAACCCACACACACACCCACACCCAGGGCTCTGCAATGGACCAAAAATGCAGGCCATCCTGCCCCTGGATCCCTCTGTTAGGCCTCAGCGTAATCCTATTGAGCATGATTTTTTGGTCATCAGCTCTCTTCAGGACCATATGAGTTCTCATCATCGACCCAACTGAGGCCCTCCTCACTCACCTGCGCCCTGCCACATGTGAAGGCTTACCTCAGATGCTTCCTGGAAAGAAGGATGCCTGAAGGGATGTGCCATTCTGTCGAATCCACGTGCTGGGCCAAGGCTCATGGTGATTGCCCTAGGGAACATAGGCCAAACACAGATCTTCATTTCTCTGGGGACGATGGCTGCCAAGAGGTGAGAAGGACAGCTGTGAGAACTCCAACTCCATGCTAGATGCATTGGGGCACGTGTGTGCCACACGCTCATGCATCGAATGATGCTACAAGAAATACCTGCAGCAATACATCCAGGAACATAGGGCCCAAATGTACCTCCACGCAGAGACAGGAACACATAGCTGAAACGCATACAAACAGCTCCCTACATAGCTTCCTTCCTGCCTCCCTTCCTCCAGAATGCTCTAGCTCCCTCCCCTTTGACCCTCGTCCTTGGCTCACTCCCTCCATCCATCCATACTTACAAAGATGAAGGCATGAGTGGACAGGTGGATCAATGCCATCTTATGTACCTTAATACTGTGTCAGGGGCAGATGAAATAACCAGTACGTATATGTCTCCCCAGGGAAGGACTAGCCTCATGGATCCTCCAGGCAGCACAAGGCCTGGCACCAGGTCTGCTTGGTGGGGAAAACACTGGGGGTGTTTCTGGGGGGAATGGAGACATTCCTCTGGGCCCGACCCTGGTGTGGGCAAGCGTGTGCTGGCCGATGTCACACTCGGCTTGTCCATGTGCACAACACCCAGACAATGAGGCCTTTATGTCCCACACAGTGGACATTCACAGGAGCTGGAGGGAGCTCTCTTGGTAGGCAGTGGCTCCCGTAGAGGAAGGCCAGCCCAAGAGATGCCACAGGCCTGTATCTGTATGCAGAACCCATGAAAGGGCCTGTCTGAGTAAACTGGCTTATCTGAGGGCCCATGATCCCTCACAGAGACCTGGGAAACCCCATTCCAGCAAGGGACCAGCCCTTCAGCTCTCACAAGAGCCAAGAGCATCTAGCTGCCAAGTCCCTGATGAAGGGTCCTTGTTGCCTCTCACCACCTCCAGGCCTGGCCCCACATCCTCCCAACCAACACTTCTTGGAAGTCACTCAAGCACACCCCACAACTGACCATAAGCTCAGTCCATCCTCGTGCTCTGCCTCGACATGCACAGAGATCTGCGTGGTTGCTCCCCAGGGCAACACGTCATGAAATGGTGCCTCCATGGTCAGTCTTACTACACTTCAGGTCAATCGAGTTGAATTTCAAGGCCTGCATTCCAATCTGGTGGATGGGGAGCCATGTCAAGCATTCCTCCTTGGGGACCACAGAGATTCCCAAACAGGGCCAATTTCTTCTGTGGCAGCATTCCCTACTGTGGCCCGTGCAAGGCCACCAAACAACAGCCATGCAGCTACGCCCTCCTCAGCCCACATCCCGGGACCACCCCTCCCCTTCAGGTCAACAGGGCCTCACGATGGACATGATAACGGGATGCCCAAGGGCTCTGCAAAGCCTTCATGGGGGAATGGACACCCAGAAGCCTTTTCTCCTCTGGAGGGGGCTCTCTGACAAACCAGTGGCTTCCGGAGAGGACGACCAACCCAGGAGAAGCTATGGTCCTGTGTATGCATGCAGACCCCATCAGAGGCCCCATTCGGATCAAGTGGCTCCAACAAAGCACCATGATCCCTCACAGAGTCCTGGCACAATCCCATTGAAGACCACGGCATGGCTTCCAGCCCTTGAAATAACCAGCAGCATCCTGCCTCCAAGCACCTGAGGATGGGCTCCTGCCTGCCTCTCACCATCTCTAGGCAGGGGGCATGAGCCTTCCCTACTGACAGGTTTTGGGAAGCCATAAAGCACACACCACAAGGGACCATTCCCTCAGTGGGTGATCATACTCTGGCGCTAGGTGCACAGAGGTCTCTAGAGATGTTCCGCCTGGGGCCAAGGAAGAAAACACTGCCTCGATGTGCTCTCTGACTAGAATACAGCTCTAATGAAGGCATGTGAGTGCACCAGATGTGAGCCCATAAATTTGGGGCAGCAGCAGACATTCCTCCTTGGTAGGCAGGAGGTTGCCAAAAGACTACCCTGTACTGCCTGCTGTGAGGGCGGCCAGCCCATAGTTCAAAATTCTCTGGGGCCTATCAGTAGCAACCAAAAGAGCCACTCACTGCGGAACATTCTGGCTGTGGTGAGTCCATTCCAAGGCTTGGCCTGAAACACAAAATTCAAAGCAGAAAGGCTTAAGGAAAGACTCCACCCATGGCTTCAGAACATGTGGGCCCTGGCACTATGGAGCAGGATAGAAAACCAAAGGTGGCAACACATCTTGGATATGTGGAAGCCATCTACACTGGGAGGAGTCTCAAGGGATTTCCTCGAGCGAGAGGCTGCTCCAACACCCACACCCAAACCCACACACACACCCACACCCAGGGCTCTGCAATGGACCAAAAATGCAGGCCATCCTGCCCCTGGATCCCTCTGTTAGGCCTCAGCGTAATCCTATTGAGCATGATTTTTTGGTCATCAGCTCTCTTCAGGACCATATGAGTTCTCATCATCGACCCAACTGAGGCCCTCCTCACTCACCTGCGCCCTGCCACATGTGAAGGCTTACCTCAGATGCTTCCTGGAAAGAAGGATGCCTGAAGGGATGTGCCATTCTGTCGAATCCACGTGCTGGGCCAAGGCTCATGGTGATTGCCCTAGGGAACATAGGCCAAACACAGATCTTCATTTCTCTGGGGACGATGGCTGCCAAGAGGTGAGAAGGACAGCTGTGAGAACTCCAACTCCATGCTAGATGCATTGGGGCACGTGTGTGCCACACGCTCATGCATCGAATGATGCTACAAGAAATACCTGCAGCAATACATCCAGGAACATAGGGCCCAAATGTACCTCCACGCAGAGACAGGAACACATAGCTGAAACGCATACAAACAGCTCCCTACATAGCTTCCTTCCTGCCTCCCTTCCTCCAGAATGCTCTAGCTCCCTCCCCTTTGACCCTCGTCCTTGGCTCACTCCCTCCATCCATCCATACTTACAAAGATGAAGGCATGAGTGGACAGGTGGATCAATGCCATCTTATGTACCTTAATACTGTGTCAGGGGCAGATGAAATAACCAGTACGTATATGTCTCCCCAGGGAAGGACTAGCCTCATGGATCCTCCAGGCAGCACAAGGCCTGGCACCAGGTCTGCTTGGTGGGGAAAACACTGGGGGTGTTTCTGGGGGGAATGGAGACATTCCTCTGGGCCCGACCCTGGTGTGGGCAAGCGTGTGCTGGCCGATGTCACACTCGGCTTGTCCATGTGCACAACACCCAGACAATGAGGCCTTTATGTCCCACACAGTGGACATTCACAGGAGCTGGAGGGAGCTCTCTTGGTAGGCAGTGGCTCCCGTAGAGGAAGGCCAGCCCAAGAGATGCCACAGGCCTGTATCTGTATGCAGAACCCATGAAAGGGCCTGTCTGAGTAAACTGGCCTATCTGAGGGCCCATGATCCCTCACAGAGACCTGGGAAACCCCATTCCAGCAAGGGACCAGCCCTTCAGCTCTCACAAGAGCCAAGAGCATCTAGCTGCCAAGTCCCTGATCAAGGGTCCTTGTTGCCTCTCCCCACCTCCAGGCCTGGCCCCACATCCTCCCAACCAACACTTCTTGGAAGTCACTCAAGCACACCCCACAACTGACCATAAGCTCAGTCCATCCTCGTGCTCTGCCTCGACATGCACAGAGATCTGCGTGGTTGCTCCCCAGGGCAACACGTCATGAAATGGTGCCTCCATGGTCAGTCTTACTACACTTCAGGTCAATCGAGTTGAATTTCAAGGCCTGCATTCCAATCTGGTGGATGGGGAGCCATGTCAAGCATTCCTCCTTGGGGACCACAGAGATTCCCAAACAGGGCCAATTTCTTCTGTGGCAGCATTCCCTACTGTGGCCCGTGCAAGGCCACCAAACAACAGCCATGCAGCTACGCCCTCCTCAGCCCACATCCCGGGACCACCCCTCCCCTTCAGGTCAACAGGGCCTCACGATGGACATGATAACGGGATGCCCAAGGGCTCTGCAAAGCCTTCATTGGGGAATGGACACCCAGAAGCCTTTTCTCCTCTGGAGGGGGCTCTCTGACAAACCAGTGGCTTCCGGAGAGGACGACCAACCCAGGAGAAGCTATGGTCCTGTGTATGCATGCAGACCCCATCAGAGGCCCCATTCGGATCAAGTGGCTCCAACAAAGCACCATGATCCCTCACAGAGTCCTGGCACAACCCCATTGAAGACCACGGCATGGCTTCCAGCCCTTGAAATAACCAGCAGCATCCTGCCTCCAAGCACCTGAGGATGGGCTCCTGCCTGCCTCTCACCATCTCTAGGCAGGGGGCATGAGCCTTCCCTACTGACAGGTTTTGGGAAGCCATAAAGCACACACCACAAGGGACCATTCCCTCAGTGGGTGATCATACTCTGGTGCTAGGTGCACAGAGGTCTCTAGAGATGTTCCGCCTGGGGCCAAGGAAGAAAACACTGCCTCGGTGTGCTCTCTGACTAGAATACAGCTCTAATGAAGGCATGTGAGTGCACCAGATGTGAGCCCATAAATTTGGGGCAGCAGCAGACATTCCTCCTTGGTAGGCAGGAGGTTGCCAAAAGACTACCCTGTACTGCCTGCTGTGAGGGCGGCCAGCCCATAGTTCAAAATTCTCTGGGGCCTATCAGTAGCAACCAAAAGAGCCACTCACTGCGGAACATTCTGGCTGTGGTGAGTCCATTCCAAGGCTTGGCCTGAAACACAAAATTCAAAGCAGAAAGGCTTAAGGAAAGACTCCACCCATGGCTTCAGAACATGTGGGCCCTGGCACTATGGAGCAGGATAGAAAACCAAAGGTGGCAACACATCTTGGATATGTGGAAGCCATCTACACTGGGAGGAGTCTCAAGGGATTTCCTCGAGCGAGAGGCTGCTCCAACACCCACACCCAAACCCACACACACACCCACACCCAGGGCTCTGCAATGGACCAAAAATGCAGGCCATCCTGCCCCTGGATCCCTCTGTTAGGCCTCAGCGTAATCCTATTGAGCATGATTTTTTGGTCATCAGCTCTCTTCAGGACCATATGAGTTCTCATCATCGACCCAACTGAGGCCCTCCTCACTCACCTGCGCCCTGCCACATGTGAAGGCTTACCTCAGATGCTTCCTGGAAAGAAGGATGCCTGAAGGGATGTGCCATTCTGTCGAATCCACGTGCTGGGCCAAGGCTCATGGTGATTGCCCTAGGGAACATAGGCCAAACACAGATCTTCATTTCTCTGGGGACGATGGCTGCCAAGAGGTGAGAAGGACAGCTGTGAGAACTCCAACTCCATGCTAGATGCATTGGGGCACGTGTGTGCCACACGCTCATGCATCGAATGATGCTACAAGAAATACCTGCAGCAATACATCCAGGAACATAGGGCCCAAATGTACCTCCACGCAGAGACAGGAACACATAGCTGAAACGCATACAAACAGCTCCCTACATAGCTTCCTTCCTGCCTCCCTTCCTCCAGAATGCTCTAGCTCCCTCCCCTTTGACCCTCGTCCTTGGCTCACTCCCTCCATCCATCCATACTTACAAAGATGAAGGCATGAGTGGACAGGTGGATCAATGCCATCTTATGTACCTTAATACTGTGTCAGGGGCAGATGAAATAACCAGTACGTATATGTCTCCCCAGGGAAGGACTAGCCTCATGGATCCTCCAGGCAGCACAAGGCCTGGCACCAGGTCTGCTTGGTGGGGAAAACACTGGGGGTGTTTCTGGGGGGAATGGAGACATTCCTCTGGGCCCGACCCTGGTGTGGGCAAGCGTGTGCTGGCCGATGTCACACTCGGCTTGTCCATGTGCACAACACCCAGACAATGAGGCCTTTATGTCCCACACAGTGGACATTCACAGGAGCTGGAGGGAGCTCTCTTGGTAGGCAGTGGCTCCCGTAGAGGAAGGCCAGCCCAAGAGATGCCACAGGCCTGTATCTGTATGCAGAACCCATGAAAGGGCCTGTCTGAGTAAACTGGCCTATCTGAGGGCCCATGATCCCTCACAGAGACCTGGGAAACCCCATTCCAGCAAGGGACCAGCCCTTCAGCTCTCACAAGAGCCAAGAGCATCTAGCTGCCAAGTCCCTGATGAAGGGTCCTTGTTGCCTCTCACCACCTCCAGGCCTGGCCCCACATCCTCCCAACCAACACTTCTTGGAAGTCACTCAAGCACACCCCACAACTGACCATAAGCTCAGTCCATCCTCGTGCTCTGCCTCGACATGCACAGAGATCTGCGTGGTTGCTCCCCAGGGCAACACGTCATGAAATGGTGCCTCCATGGTCAGTCTTACTACACTTCAGGTCAATCGAGTTGAATTTCAAGGCCTGCATTCCAATCTGGTGGATGGGGAGCCATGTCAAGCATTCCTCCTTGGGGACCACAGAGATTCCCAAACAGGGCCAATTTCTTCTGTGGCAGCATTCCCTACTGTGGCCCGTGCAAGGCCACCAAACAACAGCCATGCAGCTACGCCCTCCTCAGCCCACATCCCGGGACCACCCCTCCCCTTCAGGTCAACAGGGCCTCACGATGGACATGATAACGGGATGCCCAAGGGCTCTGCAAAGCCTTCATGGGGGAATGGACACCCAGAAGCCTTTTCTCCTCTGGAGGGGGCTCTCTGACAAACCAGTGGCTTCCGGAGAGGACGACCAACCCAGGAGAAGCTATGGTCCTGTGTATGCATGCAGACCCCATCAGAGGCCCCATTCGGATCAAGTGGCTCCAACAAAGCACCATGATCCCTCACAGAGTCCTGGCACAATCCCATTGAAGACCACGGCATGGCTTCCAGCCCTTGAAATAACCAGCAGCATCCTGCCTCCAAGCACCTGAGGATGGGCTCCTGCCTGCCTCTCACCATCTCTAGGCAGGGGGCATGAGCCTTCCCTACTGACAGGTTTTGGGAAGCCATAAAGCACACACCACAAGGGACCATTCCCTCAGTGGGTGATCATACTCTGGCGCTAGGTGCACAGAGGTCTCTAGAGATGTTCCGCCTGGGGCCAAGGAAGAAAACACTGCCTCGATGTGCTCTCTGACTAGAATACAGCTCTAATGAAGGCATGTGAGTGCACCAGATGTGAGCCCATAAATTTGGGGCAGCAGCAGACATTCCTCCTTGGTAGGCAGGAGGTTGCCAAAAGACTACCCTGTACTGCCTGCTGTGAGGGCGGCCAGCCCATAGTTCAAAATTCTCTGGGGCCTATCAGTAGCAACCAAAAGAGCCACTCACTGCGGAACATTCTGGCTGTGGTGAGTCCATTCCAAGGCTTGGCCTGAAACACAAAATTCAAAGCAGAAAGGCTTAAGGAAAGACTCCACCCATGGCTTCAGAACATGTGGGCCCTGGCACTATGGAGCAGGATAGAAAACCAAAGGTGGCAACACATCTTGGATATGTGGAAGCCATCTACACTGGGAGGAGTCTCAAGGGATTTCCTCGAGCGAGAGGCTGCTCCAACACCCACACCCAAACCCACACACACACCCACACCCAGGGCTCTGCAATGGACCAAAAATGCAGGCCATCCTGCCCCTGGATCCCTCTGTTAGGCCTCAGCGTAATCCTATTGAGCATGATTTTTTGGTCATCAGCTCTCTTCAGGACCATATGAGTTCTCATCATCGACCCAACTGAGGCCCTCCTCACTCACCTGCGCCCTGCCACATGTGAAGGCTTACCTCAGATGCTTCCTGGAAAGAAGGATGCCTGAAGGGATGTGCCATTCTGTCGAATCCACGTGCTGGGCCAAGGCTCATGGTGATTGCCCTAGGGAACATAGGCCAAACACAGATCTTCATTTCTCTGGGGACGATGGCTGCCAAGAGGTGAGAAGGACAGCTGTGAGAACTCCAACTCCATGCTAGATGCATTGGGGCACGTGTGTGCCACACGCTCATGCATCGAATGATGCTACAAGAAATACCTGCAGCAATACATCCAGGAACATAGGGCCCAAATGTACCTCCACGCAGAGACAGGAACACATAGCTGAAACGCATACAAACAGCTCCCTACATAGCTTCCTTCCTGCCTCCCTTCCTCCAGAATGCTCTAGCTCCCTCCCCTTTGACCCTCGTCCTTGGCTCACTCCCTCCATCCATCCATACTTACAAAGATGAAGGCATGAGTGGACAGGTGGATCAATGCCATCTTATGTACCTTAATACTGTGTCAGGGGCAGATGAAATAACCAGTACGTATATGTCTCCCCAGGGAAGGACTAGCCTCATGGATCCTCCAGGCAGCACAAGGCCTGGCACCAGGTCTGCTTGGTGGGGAAAACACTGGGGGTGTTTCTGGGGGGAATGGAGACATTCCTCTGGGCCCGACCCTGGTGTGGGCAAGCGTGTGCTGGCCGATGTCACACTCGGCTTGTCCATGTGCACAACACCCAGACAATGAGGCCTTTATGTCCCACACAGTGGACATTCACAGGAGCTGGAGGGAGCTCTCTTGGTAGGCAGTGGCTCCCGTAGAGGAAGGCCAGCCCAAGAGATGCCACAGGCCTGTATCTGTATGCAGAACCCATGAAAGGGCCTGTCTGAGTAAACTGGCCTATCTGAGGGCCCATGATCCCTCACAGAGACCTGGGAAACCCCATTCCAGCAAGGGACCAGCCCTTCAGCTCTCACAAGAGCCAAGAGCATCTAGCTGCCAAGTCCCTGATCAAGGGTCCTTGTTGCCTCTCCCCACCTCCAGGCCTGGCCCCACATCCTCCCAACCAACACTTCTTGGAAGTCACTCAAGCACACCCCACAACTGACCATAAGCTCAGTCCATCCTCGTGCTCTGCCTCGACATGCACAGAGATCTGCGTGGTTGCTCCCCAGGGCAACACGTCATGAAATGGTGCCTCCATGGTCAGTCTTACTACACTTCAGGTCAATCGAGTTGAATTTCAAGGCCTGCATTCCAATCTGGTGGATGGGGAGCCATGTCAAGCATTCCTCCTTGGGGACCACAGAGATTCCCAAACAGGGCCAATTTCTTCTGTGGCAGCATTCCCTACTGTGGCCCGTGCAAGGCCACCAAACAACAGCCATGCAGCTACGCCCTCCTCAGCCCACATCCCGGGACCACCCCTCCCCTTCAGGTCAACAGGGCCTCACGATGGACATGATAACGGGATGCCCAAGGGCTCTGCAAAGCCTTCATGGGGGAATGGACACCCAGAAGCCTTTTCTCCTCTGGAGGGGGCTCTCTGACAAACCAGTGGCTTCCGGAGAGGACGACCAACCCAGGAGAAGCTATGGTCCTGTGTATGCATGCAGACCCCATCAGAGGCCCCATTCGGATCAAGTGGCTCCAACAAAGCACCATGATCCCTCACAGAGTCCTGGCACAACCCCATTGAAGACCACGGCATGGCTTCCAGCCCTTGAAATAACCAGCAGCATCCTGCCTCCAAGCACCTGAGGATGGGCTCCTGCCTGCCTCTCACCATCTCTAGGCAGGGGGCATGAGCCTTCCCTACTGACAGGTTTTGGGAAGCCATAAAGCACACACCACAAGGGACCATTCCCTCAGTGGGTGATCATACTCTGGTGCTAGGTGCACAGAGGTCTCTAGAGATGTTCCGCCTGGGGCCAAGGAAGAAAACACTGCCTCGGTGTGCTCTCTGACTAGAATACAGCTCTAATGAAGGCATGTGAGTGCACCAGATGTGAGCCCATAAATTTGGGGCAGCAGCAGACATTCCTCCTTGGTAGGCAGGAGGTTGCCAAAAGACTACCCTGTACTGCCTGCTGTGAGGGCGGCCAGCCCATAGTTCAAAATTCTCTGGGGCCTATCAGTAGCAACCAAAAGAGCCACTCACTGCGGAACATTCTGGCTGTGGTGAGTCCATTCCAAGGCTTGGCCTGAAACACAAAATTCAAAGCAGAAAGGCTTAAGGAAAGACTCCACCCATGGCTTCAGAACATGTGGGCCCTGGCACTATGGAGCAGGATAGAAAACCAAAGGTGGCAACACATCTTGGATATGTGGAAGCCATCTACACTGGGAGGAGTCTCAAGGGATTTCCTCGAGCGAGAGGCTGCTCCAACACCCACACCCAAACCCACACACACACCCACACCCAGGGCTCTGCAATGGACCAAAAATGCAGGCCATCCTGCCCCTGGATCCCTCTGTTAGGCCTCAGCGTAATCCTATTGAGCATGATTTTTTGGTCATCAGCTCTCTTCAGGACCATATGAGTTCTCATCATCGACCCAACTGAGGCCCTCCTCACTCACCTGCGCCCTGCCACATGTGAAGGCTTACCTCAGATGCTTCCTGGAAAGAAGGATGCCTGAAGGGATGTGCCATTCTGTCGAATCCACGTGCTGGGCCAAGGCTCATGGTGATTGCCCTAGGGAACATAGGCCAAACACAGATCTTCATTTCTCTGGGGACGATGGCTGCCAAGAGGTGAGAAGGACAGCTGTGAGAACTCCAACTCCATGCTAGATGCATTGGGGCACGTGTGTGCCACACGCTCATGCATCGAATGATGCTACAAGAAATACCTGCAGCAATACATCCAGGAACATAGGGCCCAAATGTACCTCCACGCAGAGACAGGAACACATAGCTGAAACGCATACAAACAGCTCCCTACATAGCTTCCTTCCTGCCTCCCTTCCTCCAGAATGCTCTAGCTCCCTCCCCTTTGACCCTCGTCCTTGGCTCACTCCCTCCATCCATCCATACTTACAAAGATGAAGGCATGAGTGGACAGGTGGATCAATGCCATCTTATGTACCTTAATACTGTGTCAGGGGCAGATGAAATAACCAGTACGTATATGTCTCCCCAGGGAAGGACTAGCCTCATGGATCCTCCAGGCAGCACAAGGCCTGGCACCAGGTCTGCTTGGTGGGGAAAACACTGGGGGTGTTTCTGGGGGGAATGGAGACATTCCTCTGGGCCCGACCCTGGTGTGGGCAAGCGTGTGCTGGCCGATGTCACACTCGGCTTGTCCATGTGCACAACACCCAGACAATGAGGCCTTTATGTCCCACACAGTGGACATTCACAGGAGCTGGAGGGAGCTCTCTTGGTAGGCAGTGGCTCCCGTAGAGGAAGGCCAGCCCAAGAGATGCCACAGGCCTGTATCTGTATGCAGAACCCATGAAAGGGCCTGTCTGAGTAAACTGGCCTATCTGAGGGCCCATGATCCCTCACAGAGACCTGGGAAACCCCATTCCAGCAAGGGACCAGCCCTTCAGCTCTCACAAGAGCCAAGAGCATCTAGCTGCCAAGTCCCTGATCAAGGGTCCTTGTTGCCTCTCCCCACCTCCAGGCCTGGCCCCACATCCTCCCAACCAACACTTCTTGGAAGTCACTCAAGCACACCCCACAACTGACCATAAGCTCAGTCCATCCTCGTGCTCTGCCTCGACATGCACAGAGATCTGCGTGGTTGCTCCCCAGGGCAACACGTCATGAAATGGTGCCTCCATGGTCAGTCTTACTACACTTCAGGTCAATCGAGTTGAATTTCAAGGCCTGCATTCCAATCTGGTGGATGGGGAGCCATGTCAAGCATTCCTCCTTGGGGACCACAGAGATTCCCAAACAGGGCCAATTTCTTCTGTGGCAGCATTCCCTACTGTGGCCCGTGCAAGGCCACCAAACAACAGCCATGCAGCTACGCCCTCCTCAGCCCACATCCCGGGACCACCCCTCCCCTTCAGGTCAACAGGGCCTCACGATGGACATGATAACGGGATGCCCAAGGGCTCTGCAAAGCCTTCATTGGGGAATGGACACCCAGAAGCCTTTTCTCCTCTGGAGGGGGCTCTCTGACAAACCAGTGGCTTCCGGAGAGGACGACCAACCCAGGAGAAGCTATGGTCCTGTGTATGCATGCAGACCCCATCAGAGGCCCCATTCGGATCAAGTGGCTCCAACAAAGCACCATGATCCCTCACAGAGTCCTGGCACAACCCCATTGAAGACCACGGCATGGCTTCCAGCCCTTGAAATAACCAGCAGCATCCTGCCTCCAAGCACCTGAGGATGGGCTCCTGCCTGCCTCTCACCATCTCTAGGCAGGGGGCATGAGCCTTCCCTACTGACAGGTTTTGGGAAGCCATAAAGCACACACCACAAGGGACCATTCCCTCAGTGGGTGATCATACTCTGGTGCTAGGTGCACAGAGGTCTCTAGAGATGTTCCGCCTGGGGCCAAGGAAGAAAACACTGCCTCGGTGTGCTCTCTGACTAGAATACAGCTCTAATGAAGGCATGTGAGTGCACCAGATGTGAGCCCATAAATTTGGGGCAGCAGCAGACATTCTTCCTTGGTAGGCAGGAGGTTGCCAAAAGACTACCCTGTACTGCCTGCTGTGAGGGCGGCCAGCCCATAGTTCAAAATTCTCTGGGGCCTATCAGTAGCAACCAAAAGAGCCACTCACTGCGGAACATTCTGGCTGTGGTGAGTCCATTCCAAGGCTTGGCCTGAAACACAAAATTCAAAGCAGAAAGGCTTAAGGAAAGACTCCACCCATGGCTTCAGAACATGTGGGCCCTGGCACTATGGAGCAGGATAGAAAACCAAAGGTGGCAACACATCTTGGATATGTGGAAGCCATCTACACTGGGAGGAGTCTCAAGGGATTTCCTCGAGCGAGAGGCTGCTCCAACACCCACACCCAAACCCACACACACACCCACACCCAGGGCTCTGCAATGGACCAAAAATGCAGGCCATCCTGCCCCTGGATCCCTCTGTTAGGCCTCAGCGTAATCCTATTGAGCATGATTTTTTGGTCATCAGCTCTCTTCAGGACCATATGAGTTCTCATCATCGACCCAACTGAGGCCCTCCTCACTCACCTGCGCCCTGCCACATGTGAAGGCTTACCTCAGATGCTTCCTGGAAAGAAGGATGCCTGAAGGGATGTGCCATTCTGTCGAATCCACGTGCTGGGCCAAGGCTCATGGTGATTGCCCTAGGGAACATAGGCCAAACACAGATCTTCATTTCTCTGGGGACGATGGCTGCCAAGAGGTGAGAAGGACAGCTGTGAGAACTCCAACTCCATGCTAGATGCATTGGGGCACGTGTGTGCCACACGCTCATGCATCGAATGATGCTACAAGAAATACCTGCAGCAATACATCCAGGAACATAGGGCCCAAATGTACCTCCACGCAGAGACAGGAACACATAGCTGAAACGCATACAAACAGCTCCCTACATAGCTTCCTTCCTGCCTCCCTTCCTCCAGAATGCTCTAGCTCCCTCCCCTTTGACCCTCGTCCTTGGCTCACTCCCTCCATCCATCCATACTTACAAAGATGAAGGCATGAGTGGACAGGTGGATCAATGCCATCTTATGTACCTTAATACTGTGTCAGGGGCAGATGAAATAACCAGTACGTATATGTCTCCCCAGGGAAGGACTAGCCTCATGGATCCTCCAGGCAGCACAAGGCCTGGCACCAGGTCTGCTTGGTGGGGAAAACACTGGGGGTGTTTCTGGGGGGAATGGAGACATTCCTCTGGGCCCGACCCTGGTGTGGGCAAGCGTGTGCTGGCCGATGTCACACTCGGCTTGTCCATGTGCACAACACCCAGACAATGAGGCCTTTATGTCCCACACAGTGGACATTCACAGGAGCTGGAGGGAGCTCTCTTGGTAGGCAGTGGCTCCCGTAGAGGAAGGCCAGCCCAAGAGATGCCACAGGCCTGTATCTGTATGCAGAACCCATGAAAGGGCCTGTCTGAGTAAACTGGCCTATCTGAGGGCCCATGATCCCTCACAGAGACCTGGGAAACCCCATTCCAGCAAGGGACCAGCCCTTCAGCTCTCACAAGAGCCAAGAGCATCTAGCTGCCAAGTCCCTGATGAAGGGTCCTTGTTGCCTCTCACCACCTCCAGGCCTGGCCCCACATCCTCCCAACCAACACTTCTTGGAAGTCACTCAAGCACACCCCACAACTGACCATAAGCTCAGTCCATCCTCGTGCTCTGCCTCGACATGCACAGAGATCTGCGTGGTTGCTCCCCAGGGCAACACGTCATGAAATGGTGCCTCCATGGTCAGTCTTACTACACTTCAGGTCAATCGAGTTGAATTTCAAGGCCTGCATTCCAATCTGGTGGATGGGGAGCCATGTCAAGCATTCCTCCTTGGGGACCACAGAGATTCCCAAACAGGGCCAATTTCTTCTGTGGCAGCATTCCCTACTGTGGCCCGTGCAAGGCCACCAAACAACAGCCATGCAGCTACGCCCTCCTCAGCCCACATCCCGGGACCACCCCTCCCCTTCAGGTCAACAGGGCCTCACGATGGACATGATAACGGGATGCCCAAGGGCTCTGCAAAGCCTTCATGGGGGAATGGACACCCAGAAGCCTTTTCTCCTCTGGAGGGGGCTCTCTGACAAACCAGTGGCTTCCGGAGAGGACGACCAACCCAGGAGAAGCTATGGTCCTGTGTATGCATGCAGACCCCATCAGAGGCCCCATTCGGATCAAGTGGCTCCAACAAAGCACCATGATCCCTCACAGAGTCCTGGCACAATCCCATTGAAGACCACGGCATGGCTTCCAGCCCTTGAAATAACCAGCAGCATCCTGCCTCCAAGCACCTGAGGATGGGCTCCTGCCTGCCTCTCACCATCTCTAGGCAGGGGGCATGAGCCTTCCCTACTGACAGGTTTTGGGAAGCCATAAAGCACACACCACAAGGGACCATTCCCTCAGTGGGTGATCATACTCTGGCGCTAGGTGCACAGAGGTCTCTAGAGATGTTCCGCCTGGGGCCAAGGAAGAAAACACTGCCTCGGTGTGCTCTCTGACTAGAATACAGCTCTAATGAAGGCATGTGAGTGCACCAGATGTGAGCCCATAAATTTGGGGCAGCAGCAGACATTCCTCCTTGGTAGGCAGGAGGTTGCCAAAAGACTACCCTGTACTGCCTGCTGTGAGGGCGGCCAGCCCATAGTTCAAAATTCTCTGGGGCCTATCAGTAGCAACCAAAAGAGCCACTCACTGCGGAACATTCTGGCTGTGGTGAGTCCATTCCAAGGCTTGGCCTGAAACACAAAATTCAAAGCAGAAAGGCTTAAGGAAAGACTCCACCCATGGCTTCAGAACATGTGGGCCCTGGCACTATGGAGCAGGATAGAAAACCAAAGGTGGCAACACATCTTGGATATGTGGAAGCCATCTACACTGGGAGGAGTCTCAAGGGATTTCCTCGAGCGAGAGGCTGCTCCAACACCCACACCCAAACCCACACACACACCCACACCCAGGGCTCTGCAATGGACCAAAAATGCAGGCCATCC
Organism: Hippopotamus amphibius kiboko; assembly: GCF_030028045.1. NCBI lineage: Eukaryota > Metazoa > Chordata > Mammalia > Artiodactyla > Hippopotamidae > Hippopotamus > Hippopotamus amphibius. Next base: position 222,641,826 of record NC_080187.1, on the reverse strand, counting down.
TGCCCCTGGATCCCTCTGTTAGGCCTCAGCGTAATCCTATTGAGCATGATTTTTTGGTCATCAGCTCTCTTCAGGACCATATGAGTTCTCATCATCGACCCAACTGAGGCCCTCCTCACTCACCTGCGCCCTGCCACATGTGAAGGCTTACCTCAGATGCTTCCTGGAAAGAAGGATGCCTGAAGGGATGTGCCATTCTGTCGAATCCACGTGCTGGGCCAAGGCTCATGGTGATTGCCCTAGGGAACATAGGCCAAACACAGATCTTCATTTCTCTGGGGACGATGGCTGCCAAGAGGTGAGAAGGACAGCTGTGAGAACTCCAACTCCATGCTAGATGCATTGGGGCACGTGTGTGCCACACGCTCATGCATCGAATGATGCTACAAGAAATACCTGCAGCAATACATCCAGGAACATAGGGCCCAAATGTACCTCCACGCAGAGACAGGAACACATAGCTGAAACGCATACAAACAGCTCCCTACATAGCTTCCTTCCTGCCTCCCTTCCTCCAGAATGCTCTAGCTCCCTCCCCTTTGACCCTCGTCCTTGGCTCACTCCCTCCATCCATCCATACTTACAAAGATGAAGGCATGAGTGGACAGGTGGATCAATGCCATCTTATGTACCTTAATACTGTGTCAGGGGCAGATGAAATAACCAGTACGTATATGTCTCCCCAGGGAAGGACTAGCCTCATGGATCCTCCAGGCAGCACAAGGCCTGGCACCAGGTCTGCTTGGTGGGGAAAACACTGGGGGTGTTTCTGGGGGGAATGGAGACATTCCTCTGGGCCCGACCCTGGTGTGGGCAAGCGTGTGCTGGCCGATGTCACACTCGGCTTGTCCATGTGCACAACACCCAGACAATGAGGCCTTTATGTCCCACACAGTGGACATTCACAGGAGCTGGAGGGAGCTCTCTTGGTAGGCAGTGGCTCCCGTAGAGGAAGGCCAGCCCAAGAGATGCCACAGGCCTGTATCTGTATGCAGAACCCATGAAAGGGCCTGTCTGAGTAAACTGGCCTATCTGAGGGCCCATGATCCCTCACAGAGACCTGGGAAACCCCATTCCAGCAAGGGACCAGCCCTTCAGCTCTCACAAGAGCCAAGAGCATCTAGCTGCCAAGTCCCTGATCAAGGGTCCTTGTTGCCTCTCCCCACCTCCAGGCCTGGCCCCACATCCTCCCAACCAACACTTCTTGGAAGTCACTCAAGCACACCCCACAACTGACCATAAGCTCAGTCCATCCTCGTGCTCTGCCTCGACATGCACAGAGATCTGCGTGGTTGCTCCCCAGGGCAACACGTCATGAAATGGTGCCTCCATGGTCAGTCTTACTACACTTCAGGTCAATCGAGTTGAATTTCAAGGCCTGCATTCCAATCTGGTGGATGGGGAGCCATGTCAAGCATTCCTCCTTGGGGACCACAGAGATTCCCAAACAGGGCCAATTTCTTCTGTGGCAGCATTCCCTACTGTGGCCCGTGCAAGGCCACCAAACAACAGCCATGCAGCTACGCCCTCCTCAGCCCACATCCCGGGACCACCCCTCCCCTTCAGGTCAACAGGGCCTCACGATGGACATGATAACGGGATGCCCAAGGGCTCTGCAAAGCCTTCATTGGGGAATGGACACCCAGAAGCCTTTTCTCCTCTGGAGGGGGCTCTCTGACAAACCAGTGGCTTCCGGAGAGGACGACCAACCCAGGAGAAGCTATGGTCCTGTGTATGCATGCAGACCCCATCAGAGGCCCCATTCGGATCAAGTGGCTCCAACAAAGCACCATGATCCCTCACAGAGTCCTGGCACAACCCCATTGAAGACCACGGCATGGCTTCCAGCCCTTGAAATAACCAGCAGCATCCTGCCTCCAAGCACCTGAGGATGGGCTCCTGCCTGCCTCTCACCATCTCTAGGCAGGGGGCATGAGCCTTCCCTACTGACAGGTTTTGGGAAGCCATAAAGCACACACCACAAGGGACCATTCCCTCAGTGGGTGATCATACTCTGGTGCTAGGTGCACAGAGGTCTCTAGAGATGTTCCGCCTGGGGCCAAGGAAGAAAACACTGCCTCGGTGTGCTCTCTGACTAGAATACAGCTCTAATGAAGGCATGTGAGTGCACCAGATGTGAGCCCATAAATTTGGGGCAGCAGCAGACATTCCTCCTTGGTAGGCAGGAGGTTGCCAAAAGACTACCCTGTACTGCCTGCTGTGAGGGCGGCCAGCCCATAGTTCAAAATTCTCTGGGGCCTATCAGTAGCAACCAAAAGAGCCACTCACTGCGGAACATTCTGGCTGTGGTGAGTCCATTCCAAGGCTTGGCCTGAAACACAAAATTCAAAGCAGAAAGGCTTAAGGAAAGACTCCACCCATGGCTTCAGAACATGTGGGCCCTGGCACTATGGAGCAGGATAGAAAACCAAAGGTGGCAACACATCTTGGATATGTGGAAGCCATCTACACTGGGAGGAGTCTCAAGGGATTTCCTCGAGCGAGAGGCTGCTCCAACACCCACACCCAAACCCACACACACACCCACACCCAGGGCTCTGCAATGGACCAAAAATGCAGGCCATCCTGCCCCTGGATCCCTCTGTTAGGCCTCAGCGTAATCCTATTGAGCATGATTTTTTGGTCATCAGCTCTCTTCAGGACCATATGAGTTCTCATCATCGACCCAACTGAGGCCCTCCTCACTCACCTGCGCCCTGCCACATGTGAAGGCTTACCTCAGATGCTTCCTGGAAAGAAGGATGCCTGAAGGGATGTGCCATTCTGTCGAATCCACGTGCTGGGCCAAGGCTCATGGTGATTGCCCTAGGGAACATAGGCCAAACACAGATCTTCATTTCTCTGGGGACGATGGCTGCCAAGAGGTGAGAAGGACAGCTGTGAGAACTCCAACTCCATGCTAGATGCATTGGGGCACGTGTGTGCCACACGCTCATGCATCGAATGATGCTACAAGAAATACCTGCAGCAATACATCCAGGAACATAGGGCCCAAATGTACCTCCACGCAGAGACAGGAACACATAGCTGAAACGCATACAAACAGCTCCCTACATAGCTTCCTTCCTGCCTCCCTTCCTCCAGAATGCTCTAGCTCCCTCCCCTTTGACCCTCGTCCTTGGCTCACTCCCTCCATCCATCCATACTTACAAAGATGAAGGCATGAGTGGACAGGTGGATCAATGCCATCTTATGTACCTTAATACTGTGTCAGGGGCAGATGAAATAACCAGTACGTATATGTCTCCCCAGGGAAGGACTAGCCTCATGGATCCTCCAGGCAGCACAAGGCCTGGCACCAGGTCTGCTTGGTGGGGAAAACACTGGGGGTGTTTCTGGGGGGAATGGAGACATTCCTCTGGGCCCGACCCTGGTGTGGGCAAGCGTGTGCTGGCCGATGTCACACTCGGCTTGTCCATGTGCACAACACCCAGACAATGAGGCCTTTATGTCCCACACAGTGGACATTCACAGGAGCTGGAGGGAGCTCTCTTGGTAGGCAGTGGCTCCCGTAGAGGAAGGCCAGCCCAAGAGATGCCACAGGCCTGTATCTGTATGCAGAACCCATGAAAGGGCCTGTCTGAGTAAACTGGCCTATCTGAGGGCCCATGATCCCTCACAGAGACCTGGGAAACCCCATTCCAGCAAGGGACCAGCCCTTCAGCTCTCACAAGAGCCAAGAGCATCTAGCTGCCAAGTCCCTGATGAAGGGTCCTTGTTGCCTCTCACCACCTCCAGGCCTGGCCCCACATCCTCCCAACCAACACTTCTTGGAAGTCACTCAAGCACACCCCACAACTGACCATAAGCTCAGTCCATCCTCGTGCTCTGCCTCGACATGCACAGAGATCTGCGTGGTTGCTCCCCAGGGCAACACGTCATGAAATGGTGCCTCCATGGTCAGTCTTACTACACTTCAGGTCAATCGAGTTGAATTTCAAGGCCTGCATTCCAATCTGGTGGATGGGGAGCCATGTCAAGCATTCCTCCTTGGGGACCACAGAGATTCCCAAACAGGGCCAATTTCTTCTGTGGCAGCATTCCCTACTGTGGCCCGTGCAAGGCCACCAAACAACAGCCATGCAGCTACGCCCTCCTCAGCCCACATCCCGGGACCACCCCTCCCCTTCAGGTCAACAGGGCCTCACGATGGACATGATAACGGGATGCCCAAGGGCTCTGCAAAGCCTTCATGGGGGAATGGACACCCAGAAGCCTTTTCTCCTCTGGAGGGGGCTCTCTGACAAACCAGTGGCTTCCGGAGAGGACGACCAACCCAGGAGAAGCTATGGTCCTGTGTATGCATGCAGACCCCATCAGAGGCCCCATTCGGATCAAGTGGCTCCAACAAAGCACCATGATCCCTCACAGAGTCCTGGCACAATCCCATTGAAGACCACGGCATGGCTTCCAGCCCTTGAAATAACCAGCAGCATCCTGCCTCCAAGCACCTGAGGATGGGCTCCTGCCTGCCTCTCACCATCTCTAGGCAGGGGGCATGAGCCTTCCCTACTGACAGGTTTTGGGAAGCCATAAAGCACACACCACAAGGGACCATTCCCTCAGTGGGTGATCATACTCTGGCGCTAGGTGCACAGAGGTCTCTAGAGATGTTCCGCCTGGGGCCAAGGAAGAAAACACTGCCTCGATGTGCTCTCTGACTAGAATACAGCTCTAATGAAGGCATGTGAGTGCACCAGATGTGAGCCCATAAATTTGGGGCAGCAGCAGACATTCCTCCTTGGTAGGCAGGAGGTTGCCAAAAGACTACCCTGTACTGCCTGCTGTGAGGGCGGCCAGCCCATAGTTCAAAATTCTCTGGGGCCTATCAGTAGCAACCAAAAGAGCCACTCACTGCGGAACATTCTGGCTGTGGTGAGTCCATTCCAAGGCTTGGCCTGAAACACAAAATTCAAAGCAGAAAGGCTTAAGGAAAGACTCCACCCATGGCTTCAGAACATGTGGGCCCTGGCACTATGGAGCAGGATAGAAAACCAAAGGTGGCAACACATCTTGGATATGTGGAAGCCATCTACACTGGGAGGAGTCTCAAGGGATTTCCTCGAGCGAGAGGCTGCTCCAACACCCACACCCAAACCCACACACACACCCACACCCAGGGCTCTGCAATGGACCAAAAATGCAGGCCATCCTGCCCCTGGATCCCTCTGTTAGGCCTCAGCGTAATCCTATTGAGCATGATTTTTTGGTCATCAGCTCTCTTCAGGACCATATGAGTTCTCATCATCGACCCAACTGAGGCCCTCCTCACTCACCTGCGCCCTGCCACATGTGAAGGCTTACCTCAGATGCTTCCTGGAAAGAAGGATGCCTGAAGGGATGTGCCATTCTGTCGAATCCACGTGCTGGGCCAAGGCTCATGGTGATTGCCCTAGGGAACATAGGCCAAACACAGATCTTCATTTCTCTGGGGACGATGGCTGCCAAGAGGTGAGAAGGACAGCTGTGAGAACTCCAACTCCATGCTAGATGCATTGGGGCACGTGTGTGCCACACGCTCATGCATCGAATGATGCTACAAGAAATACCTGCAGCAATACATCCAGGAACATAGGGCCCAAATGTACCTCCACGCAGAGACAGGAACACATAGCTGAAACGCATACAAACAGCTCCCTACATAGCTTCCTTCCTGCCTCCCTTCCTCCAGAATGCTCTAGCTCCCTCCCCTTTGACCCTCGTCCTTGGCTCACTCCCTCCATCCATCCATACTTACAAAGATGAAGGCATGAGTGGACAGGTGGATCAATGCCATCTTATGTACCTTAATACTGTGTCAGGGGCAGATGAAATAACCAGTACGTATATGTCTCCCCAGGGAAGGACTAGCCTCATGGATCCTCCAGGCAGCACAAGGCCTGGCACCAGGTCTGCTTGGTGGGGAAAACACTGGGGGTGTTTCTGGGGGGAATGGAGACATTCCTCTGGGCCCGACCCTGGTGTGGGCAAGCGTGTGCTGGCCGATGTCACACTCGGCTTGTCCATGTGCACAACACCCAGACAATGAGGCCTTTATGTCCCACACAGTGGACATTCACAGGAGCTGGAGGGAGCTCTCTTGGTAGGCAGTGGCTCCCGTAGAGGAAGGCCAGCCCAAGAGATGCCACAGGCCTGTATCTGTATGCAGAACCCATGAAAGGGCCTGTCTGAGTAAACTGGCCTATCTGAGGGCCCATGATCCCTCACAGAGACCTGGGAAACCCCATTCCAGCAAGGGACCAGCCCTTCAGCTCTCACAAGAGCCAAGAGCATCTAGCTGCCAAGTCCCTGATCAAGGGTCCTTGTTGCCTCTCCCCACCTCCAGGCCTGGCCCCACATCCTCCCAACCAACACTTCTTGGAAGTCACTCAAGCACACCCCACAACTGACCATAAGCTCAGTCCATCCTCGTGCTCTGCCTCGACATGCACAGAGATCTGCGTGGTTGCTCCCCAGGGCAACACGTCATGAAATGGTGCCTCCATGGTCAGTCTTACTACACTTCAGGTCAATCGAGTTGAATTTCAAGGCCTGCATTCCAATCTGGTGGATGGGGAGCCATGTCAAGCATTCCTCCTTGGGGACCACAGAGATTCCCAAACAGGGCCAATTTCTTCTGTGGCAGCATTCCCTACTGTGGCCCGTGCAAGGCCACCAAACAACAGCCATGCAGCTACGCCCTCCTCAGCCCACATCCCGGGACCACCCCTCCCCTTCAGGTCAACAGGGCCTCACGATGGACATGATAACGGGATGCCCAAGGGCTCTGCAAAGCCTTCATTGGGGAATGGACACCCAGAAGCCTTTTCTCCTCTGGAGGGGGCTCTCTGACAAACCAGTGGCTTCCGGAGAGGACGACCAACCCAGGAGAAGCTATGGTCCTGTGTATGCATGCAGACCCCATCAGAGGCCCCATTCGGATCAAGTGGCTCCAACAAAGCACCATGATCCCTCACAGAGTCCTGGCACAACCCCATTGAAGACCACGGCATGGCTTCCAGCCCTTGAAATAACCAGCAGCATCCTGCCTCCAAGCACCTGAGGATGGGCTCCTGCCTGCCTCTCACCATCTCTAGGCAGGGGGCATGAGCCTTCCCTACTGACAGGTTTTGGGAAGCCATAAAGCACACACCACAAGGGACCATTCCCTCAGTGGGTGATCATACTCTGGTGCTAGGTGCACAGAGGTCTCTAGAGATGTTCCGCCTGGGGCCAAGGAAGAAAACACTGCCTCGGTGTGCTCTCTGACTAGAATACAGCTCTAATGAAGGCATGTGAGTGCACCAGATGTGAGCCCATAAATTTGGGGCAGCAGCAGACATTCCTCCTTGGTAGGCAGGAGGTTGCCAAAAGACTACCCTGTACTGCCTGCTGTGAGGGCGGCCAGCCCATAGTTCAAAATTCTCTGGGGCCTATCAGTAGCAACCAAAAGAGCCACTCACTGCGGAACATTCTGGCTGTGGTGAGTCCATTCCAAGGCTTGGCCTGAAACACAAAATTCAAAGCAGAAAGGCTTAAGGAAAGACTCCACCCATGGCTTCAGAACATGTGGGCCCTGGCACTATGGAGCAGGATAGAAAACCAAAGGTGGCAACACATCTTGGATATGTGGAAGCCATCTACACTGGGAGGAGTCTCAAGGGATTTCCTCGAGCGAGAGGCTGCTCCAACACCCACACCCAAACCCACACACACACCCACACCCAGGGCTCTGCAATGGACCAAAAATGCAGGCCATCCTGCCCCTGGATCCCTCTGTTAGGCCTCAGCGTAATCCTATTGAGCATGATTTTTTGGTCATCAGCTCTCTTCAGGACCATATGAGTTCTCATCATCGACCCAACTGAGGCCCTCCTCACTCACCTGCGCCCTGCCACATGTGAAGGCTTACCTCAGATGCTTCCTGGAAAGAAGGATGCCTGAAGGGATGTGCCATTCTGTCGAATCCACGTGCTGGGCCAAGGCTCATGGTGATTGCCCTAGGGAACATAGGCCAAACACAGATCTTCATTTCTCTGGGGACGATGGCTGCCAAGAGGTGAGAAGGACAGCTGTGAGAACTCCAACTCCATGCTAGATGCATTGGGGCACGTGTGTGCCACACGCTCATGCATCGAATGATGCTACAAGAAATACCTGCAGCAATACATCCAGGAACATAGGGCCCAAATGTACCTCCACGCAGAGACAGGAACACATAGCTGAAACGCATACAAACAGCTCCCTACATAGCTTCCTTCCTGCCTCCCTTCCTCCAGAATGCTCTAGCTCCCTCCCCTTTGACCCTCGTCCTTGGCTCACTCCCTCCATCCATCCATACTTACAAAGATGAAGGCATGAGTGGACAGGTGGATCAATGCCATCTTATGTACCTTAATACTGTGTCAGGGGCAGATGAAATAACCAGTACGTATATGTCTCCCCAGGGAAGGACTAGCCTCATGGATCCTCCAGGCAGCACAAGGCCTGGCACCAGGTCTGCTTGGTGGGGAAAACACTGGGGGTGTTTCTGGGGGGAATGGAGACATTCCTCTGGGCCCGACCCTGGTGTGGGCAAGCGTGTGCTGGCCGATGTCACACTCGGCTTGTCCATGTGCACAACACCCAGACAATGAGGCCTTTATGTCCCACACAGTGGACATTCACAGGAGCTGGAGGGAGCTCTCTTGGTAGGCAGTGGCTCCCGTAGAGGAAGGCCAGCCCAAGAGATGCCACAGGCCTGTATCTGTATGCAGAACCCATGAAAGGGCCTGTCTGAGTAAACTGGCCTATCTGAGGGCCCATGATCCCTCACAGAGACCTGGGAAACCCCATTCCAGCAAGGGACCAGCCCTTCAGCTCTCACAAGAGCCAAGAGCATCTAGCTGCCAAGTCCCTGATGAAGGGTCCTTGTTGCCTCTCACCACCTCCAGGCCTGGCCCCACATCCTCCCAACCAACACTTCTTGGAAGTCACTCAAGCACACCCCACAACTGACCATAAGCTCAGTCCATCCTCGTGCTCTGCCTCGACATGCACAGAGATCTGCGTGGTTGCTCCCCAGGGCAACACGTCATGAAATGGTGCCTCCATGGTCAGTCTTACTACACTTCAGGTCAATCGAGTTGAATTTCAAGGCCTGCATTCCAATCTGGTGGATGGGGAGCCATGTCAAGCATTCCTCCTTGGGGACCACAGAGATTCCCAAACAGGGCCAATTTCTTCTGTGGCAGCATTCCCTACTGTGGCCCGTGCAAGGCCACCAAACAACAGCCATGCAGCTACGCCCTCCTCAGCCCACATCCCGGGACCACCCCTCCCCTTCAGGTCAACAGGGCCTCACGATGGACATGATAACGGGATGCCCAAGGGCTCTGCAAAGCCTTCATGGGGGAATGGACACCCAGAAGCCTTTTCTCCTCTGGAGGGGGCTCTCTGACAAACCAGTGGCTTCCGGAGAGGACGACCAACCCAGGAGAAGCTATGGTCCTGTGTATGCATGCAGACCCCATCAGAGGCCCCATTCGGATCAAGTGGCTCCAACAAAGCACCATGATCCCTCACAGAGTCCTGGCACAATCCCATTGAAGACCACGGCATGGCTTCCAGCCCTTGAAATAACCAGCAGCATCCTGCCTCCAAGCACCTGAGGATGGGCTCCTGCCTGCCTCTCACCATCTCTAGGCAGGGGGCATGAGCCTTCCCTACTGACAGGTTTTGGGAAGCCATAAAGCACACACCACAAGGGACCATTCCCTCAGTGGGTGATCATACTCTGGCGCTAGGTGCACAGAGGTCTCTAGAGATGTTCCGCCTGGGGCCAAGGAAGAAAACACTGCCTCGATGTGCTCTCTGACTAGAATACAGCTCTAATGAAGGCATGTGAGTGCACCAGATGTGAGCCCATAAATTTGGGGCAGCAGCAGACATTCCTCCTTGGTAGGCAGGAGGTTGCCAAAAGACTACCCTGTACTGCCTGCTGTGAGGGCGGCCAGCCCATAGTTCAAAATTCTCTGGGGCCTATCAGTAGCAACCAAAAGAGCCACTCACTGCGGAACATTCTGGCTGTGGTGAGTCCATTCCAAGGCTTGGCCTGAAACACAAAATTCAAAGCAGAAAGGCTTAAGGAAAGACTCCACCCATGGCTTCAGAACATGTGGGCCCTGGCACTATGGAGCAGGATAGAAAACCAAAGGTGGCAACACATCTTGGATATGTGGAAGCCATCTACACTGGGAGGAGTCTCAAGGGATTTCCTCGAGCGAGAGGCTGCTCCAACACCCACACCCAAACCCACACACACACCCACACCCAGGGCTCTGCAATGGACCAAAAATGCAGGCCATCCTGCCCCTGGATCCCTCTGTTAGGCCTCAGCGTAATCCTATTGAGCATGATTTTTTGGTCATCAGCTCTCTTCAGGACCATATGAGTTCTCATCATCGACCCAACTGAGGCCCTCCTCACTCACCTGCGCCCTGCCACATGTGAAGGCTTACCTCAGATGCTTCCTGGAAAGAAGGATGCCTGAAGGGATGTGCCATTCTGTCGAATCCACGTGCTGGGCCAAGGCTCATGGTGATTGCCCTAGGGAACATAGGCCAAACACAGATCTTCATTTCTCTGGGGACGATGGCTGCCAAGAGGTGAGAAGGACAGCTGTGAGAACTCCAACTCCATGCTAGATGCATTGGGGCACGTGTGTGCCACACGCTCATGCATCGAATGATGCTACAAGAAATACCTGCAGCAATACATCCAGGAACATAGGGCCCAAATGTACCTCCACGCAGAGACAGGAACACATAGCTGAAACGCATACAAACAGCTCCCTACATAGCTTCCTTCCTGCCTCCCTTCCTCCAGAATGCTCTAGCTCCCTCCCCTTTGACCCTCGTCCTTGGCTCACTCCCTCCATCCATCCATACTTACAAAGATGAAGGCATGAGTGGACAGGTGGATCAATGCCATCTTATGTACCTTAATACTGTGTCAGGGGCAGATGAAATAACCAGTACGTATATGTCTCCCCAGGGAAGGACTAGCCTCATGGATCCTCCAGGCAGCACAAGGCCTGGCACCAGGTCTGCTTGGTGGGGAAAACACTGGGGGTGTTTCTGGGGGGAATGGAGACATTCCTCTGGGCCCGACCCTGGTGTGGGCAAGCGTGTGCTGGCCGATGTCACACTCGGCTTGTCCATGTGCACAACACCCAGACAATGAGGCCTTTATGTCCCACACAGTGGACATTCACAGGAGCTGGAGGGAGCTCTCTTGGTAGGCAGTGGCTCCCGTAGAGGAAGGCCAGCCCAAGAGATGCCACAGGCCTGTATCTGTATGCAGAACCCATGAAAGGGCCTGTCTGAGTAAACTGGCCTATCTGAGGGCCCATGATCCCTCACAGAGACCTGGGAAACCCCATTCCAGCAAGGGACCAGCCCTTCAGCTCTCACAAGAGCCAAGAGCATCTAGCTGCCAAGTCCCTGATCAAGGGTCCTTGTTGCCTCTCCCCACCTCCAGGCCTGGCCCCACATCCTCCCAACCAACACTTCTTGGAAGTCACTCAAGCACACCCCACAACTGACCATAAGCTCAGTCCATCCTCGTGCTCTGCCTCGACATGCACAGAGATCTGCGTGGTTGCTCCCCAGGGCAACACGTCATGAAATGGTGCCTCCATGGTCAGTCTTACTACACTTCAGGTCAATCGAGTTGAATTTCAAGGCCTGCATTCCAATCTGGTGGATGGGGAGCCATGTCAAGCATTCCTCCTTGGGGACCACAGAGATTCCCAAACAGGGCCAATTTCTTCTGTGGCAGCATTCCCTACTGTGGCCCGTGCAAGGCCACCAAACAACAGCCATGCAGCTACGCCCTCCTCAGCCCACATCCCGGGACCACCCCTCCCCTTCAGGTCAACAGGGCCTCACGATGGACATGATAACGGGATGCCCAAGGGCTCTGCAAAGCCTTCATTGGGGAATGGACACCCAGAAGCCTTTTCTCCTCTGGAGGGGGCTCTCTGACAAACCAGTGGCTTCCGGAGAGGACGACCAACCCAGGAGAAGCTATGGTCCTGTGTATGCATGCAGACCCCATCAGAGGCCCCATTCGGATCAAGTGGCTCCAACAAAGCACCATGATCCCTCACAGAGTCCTGGCACAACCCCATTGAAGACCACGGCATGGCTTCCAGCCCTTGAAATAACCAGCAGCATCCTGCCTCCAAGCACCTGAGGATGGGCTCCTGCCTGCCTCTCACCATCTCTAGGCAGGGGGCATGAGCCTTCCCTACTGACAGGTTTTGGGAAGCCATAAAGCACACACCACAAGGGACCATTCCCTCAGTGGGTGATCATACTCTGGTGCTAGGTGCACAGAGGTCTCTAGAGATGTTCCGCCTGGGGCCAAGGAAGAAAACACTGCCTCGGTGTGCTCTCTGACTAGAATACAGCTCTAATGAAGGCATGTGAGTGCACCAGATGTGAGCCCATAAATTTGGGGCAGCAGCAGACATTCCTCCTTGGTAGGCAGGAGGTTGCCAAAAGACTACCCTGTACTGCCTGCTGTGAGGGCGGCCAGCCCATAGTTCAAAATTCTCTGGGGCCTATCAGTAGCAACCAAAAGAGCCACTCACTGCGGAACATTCTGGCTGTGGTGAGTCCATTCCAAGGCTTGGCCTGAAACACAAAATTCAAAGCAGAAAGGCTTAAGGAAAGACTCCACCCATGGCTTCAGAACATGTGGGCCCTGGCACTATGGAGCAGGATAGAAAACCAAAGGTGGCAACACATCTTGGATATGTGGAAGCCATCTACACTGGGAGGAGTCTCAAGGGATTTCCTCGAGCGAGAGGCTGCTCCAACACCCACACCCAAACCCACACACACACCCACACCCAGGGCTCTGCAATGGACCAAAAATGCAGGCCATCCTGCCCCTGGATCCCTCTGTTAGGCCTCAGCGTAATCCTATTGAGCATGATTTTTTGGTCATCAGCTCTCTTCAGGACCATATGAGTTCTCATCATCGACCCAACTGAGGCCCTCCTCACTCACCTGCGCCCTGCCACATGTGAAGGCTTACCTCAGATGCTTCCTGGAAAGAAGGATGCCTGAAGGGATGTGCCATTCTGTCGAATCCACGTGCTGGGCCAAGGCTCATGGTGATTGCCCTAGGGAACATAGGCCAAACACAGATCTTCATTTCTCTGGGGACGATGGCTGCCAAGAGGTGAGAAGGACAGCTGTGAGAACTCCAACTCCATGCTAGATGCATTGGGGCACGTGTGTGCCACACGCTCATGCATCGAATGATGCTACAAGAAATACCTGCAGCAATACATCCAGGAACATAGGGCCCAAATGTACCTCCACGCAGAGACAGGAACACATAGCTGAAACGCATACAAACAGCTCCCTACATAGCTTCCTTCCTGCCTCCCTTCCTCCAGAATGCTCTAGCTCCCTCCCCTTTGACCCTCGTCCTTGGCTCACTCCCTCCATCCATCCATACTTACAAAGATGAAGGCATGAGTGGACAGGTGGATCAATGCCATCTTATGTACCTTAATACTGTGTCAGGGGCAGATGAAATAACCAGTACGTATATGTCTCCCCAGGGAAGGACTAGCCTCATGGATCCTCCAGGCAGCACAAGGCCTGGCACCAGGTCTGCTTGGTGGGGAAAACACTGGGGGTGTTTCTGGGGGGAATGGAGACATTCCTCTGGGCCCGACCCTGGTGTGGGCAAGCGTGTGCTGGCCGATGTCACACTCGGCTTGTCCATGTGCACAACACCCAGACAATGAGGCCTTTATGTCCCACACAGTGGACATTCACAGGAGCTGGAGGGAGCTCTCTTGGTAGGCAGTGGCTCCCGTAGAGGAAGGCCAGCCCAAGAGATGCCACAGGCCTGTATCTGTATGCAGAACCCATGAAAGGGCCTGTCTGAGTAAACTGGCCTATCTGAGGGCCCATGATCCCTCACAGAGACCTGGGAAACCCCATTCCAGCAAGGGACCAGCCCTTCAGCTCTCACAAGAGCCAAGAGCATCTAGCTGCCAAGTCCCTGATCAAGGGTCCTTGTTGCCTCTCCCCACCTCCAGGCCTGGCCCCACATCCTCCCAACCAACACTTCTTGGAAGTCACTCAAGCACACCCCACAACTGACCATAAGCTCAGTCCATCCTCGTGCTCTGCCTCGACATGCACAGAGATCTGCGTGGTTGCTCCCCAGGGCAACACGTCATGAAATGGTGCCTCCATGGTCAGTCTTACTACACTTCAGGTCAATCGAGTTGAATTTCAAGGCCTGCATTCCAATCTGGTGGATGGGGAGCCATGTCAAGCATTCCTCCTTGGGGACCACAGAGATTCCCAAACAGGGCCAATTTCTTCTGTGGCAGCATTCCCTACTGTGGCCCGTGCAAGGCCACCAAACAACAGCCATGCAGCTACGCCCTCCTCAGCCCACATCCCGGGACCACCCCTCCCCTTCAGGTCAACAGGGCCTCACGATGGACATGATAACGGGATGCCCAAGGGCTCTGCAAAGCCTTCATGGGGGAATGGACACCCAGAAGCCTTTTCTCCTCTGGAGGGGGCTCTCTGACAAACCAGTGGCTTCCGGAGAGGACGACCAACCCAGGAGAAGCTATGGTCCTGTGTATGCATGCAGACCCCATCAGAGGCCCCATTCGGATCAAGTGGCTCCAACAAAGCACCATGATCCCTCACAGAGTCCTGGCACAACCCCATTGAAGACCACGGCATGGCTTCCAGCCCTTGAAATAACCAGCAGCATCCTGCCTCCAAGCACCTGAGGATGGGCTCCTGCCTGCCTCTCACCATCTCTAGGCAGGGGGCATGAGCCTTCCCTACTGACAGGTTTTGGGAAGCCATAAAGCACACACCACAAGGGACCATTCCCTCAGTGGGTGATCATACTCTGGCGCTAGGTGCACAGAGGTCTCTAGAGATGTTCCGCCTGGGGCCAAGGAAGAAAACACTGCCTCGGTGTGCTCTCTGACTAGAATACAGCTCTAATGAAGGCATGTGAGTGCACCAGATGTGAGCCCATAAATTTGGGGCAGCAGCAGACATTCCTCCTTGGTAGGCAGGAGGTTGCCAAAAGACTACCCTGTACTGCCTGCTGTGAGGGCGGCCAGCCCATAGTTCAAAATTCTCTGGGGCCTATCAGTAGCAACCAAAAGAGCCACTCACTGCGGAACATTCTGGCTGTGGTGAGTCCATTCCAAGGCTTGGCCTGAAACACAAAATTCAAAGCAGAAAGGCTTAAGGAAAGACTCCACCCATGGCTTCAGAACATGTGGGCCCTGGCACTATGGAGCAGGATAGAAAACCAAAGGTGGCAACACATCTTGGATATGTGGAAGCCATCTACACTGGGAGGAGTCTCAAGGGATTTCCTCGAGCGAGAGGCTGCTCCAACACCCACACCCAAACCCACACACACACCCACACCCAGGGCTCTGCAATGGACCAACAATGCAGGCCATCCTGCCCCTGGATCCCTCTGTTAGGCCTCAGCGTAATCCTATTGAGCATGATTTTTTGGTCATCAGCTCTCTTCAGGACCATATGAGTTCTCATCATCGACCCAACTGAGGCCCTCCTCACTCACCTGCGCCCTGCCACATGTGAAGGCTTACCTCAGATGCTTCCTGGAAAGAAGGATGCCTGAAGGGATGTGCCATTCTGTCGAATCCACGTGCTGGGCCAAGGCTCATGGTGATTGCCCTAGGGAACATAGGCCAAACACAGATCTTCATTTCTCTGGGGACGATGGCTGCCAAGAGGTGAGAAGGACAGCTGTGAGAACTCCAACTCCATGCTAGATGCATTGGGGCACGTGTGTGCCACACGCTCATGCATCGAATGATGCTACAAGAAATACCTGCAGCAATACATCCAGGAACATAGGGCCCAAATGTACCTCCACGCAGAGACAGGAACACATAGCTGAAACGCATACAAACAGCTCCCTACATAGCTTCCTTCCTGCCTCCCTTCCTCCAGAATGCTCTAGCTCCCTCCCCTTTGACCCTCGTCCTTGGCTCACTCCCTCCATCCATCCATACTTACAAAGATGAAGGCATGAGTGGACAGGTGGATCAATGCCATCTTATGTACCTTAATACTGTGTCAGGGGCAGATGAAATAACCAGTACGTATATGTCTCCCCAGGGAAGGACTAGCCTCATGGATCCTCCAGGCAGCACAAGGCCTGGCACCAGGTCTGCTTGGTGGGGAAAACACTGGGGGTGTTTCTGGGGGGAATGGAGACATTCCTCTGGGCCCGACCCTGGTGTGGGCAAGCGTGTGCTGGCCGATGTCACACTCGGCTTGTCCATGTGCACAACACCCAGACAATGAGGCCTTTATGTCCCACACAGTGGACATTCACAGGAGCTGGAGGGAGCTCTCTTGGTAGGCAGTGGCTCCCGTAGAGGAAGGCCAGCCCAAGAGATGCCACAGGCCTGTATCTGTATGCAGAACCCATGAAAGGGCCTGTCTGAGTAAACTGGCCTATCTGAGGGCCCATGATCCCTCACAGAGACCTGGGAAACCCCATTCCAGCAAGGGACCAGCCCTTCAGCTCTCACAAGAGCCAAGAGCATCTAGCTGCCAAGTCCCTGATCAAGGGTCCTTGTTGCCTCTCACCACCTCCAGGCCTGGCCCCACATCCTCCCAACCAACACTTCTTGGAAGTCACTCAAGCACACCCCACAACTGACCATAAGCTCAGTCCATCCTCGTGCTCTGCCTCGACATGCACAGAGATATGCGTGGTTGCTCCCCAGGGCAACACGTCATGAAATGGTGCCTCCATGGTCAGTCTTACTACACTTCAGGTCAATCGAGTTGAATTTCAAGGCCTGCATTCCAATCTGGTGGATGGGGAGCCATGTCAAGCATTCCTCCTTGGGGACCACAGAGATTCCCAAACAGGGCCAACTTCTTCTGTGGCAGCATTCCCTACTGTGGCCCGTGCAAGGCCACCAAACAACAGCCATGCAGCTACGCCCTCCTCAGCCCACATCCCGGGACCACCCCTCCCCTTCAGGTCAACAGGGCCTCACGATGGACATGATAACGGGATGCCCAAGGGCTCTGCAAAGCCTTCATGGGGGAATGGACACCCAGAAGCCTTTTCTCCTCTGGAGGGGGCTCTCTGACAAACCAGTGGCTTCCGGAGAGGACGACCAACCCAGGAGAAGCTATGGTCCTGTGTATGCATGCAGACCCCATCAGAGGCCCCATTCGGATCAAGTGGCTCCAACAAAGCACCATGATCCCTCACAGAGTCCTGGCACAACCCCATTGAAGACCACGGCATGGCTTCCAGCCCTTGAAATAACCAGCAGCATCCTGCCTCCAAGCACCTGAGGATGGGCTCCTGCCTGCCTCTCACCATCTCTAGGCAGGGGGCATGAGCCTTCCCTACTGACAGGTTTTGGGAAGCCATAAAGCACACACCACAAGGGACCATTCCCTCAGTGGGTGATCATACTCTGGCGCTAGGTGCACAGAGGTCTCTAGAGATGTTCCGCCTGGGGCCAAGGAAGAAAACACTGCCTCGGTGTGCTCTCTGACTAGAATACAGCTCTAATGAAGGCATGTGAGTGCACCAGATGTGAGCCCATAAATTTGGGGCAGCAGCAGACATTCCTCCTTGGTAGGCAGGAGGTTGCCAAAAGACTACCCTGTACTGCCTGCTGTGAGGGCGGCCAGCCCATAGTTCAAAATTCTCTGGGGCCTATCAGTAGCAACCAAAAGAGCCACTCACTGCGGAACATTCTGGCTGTGGTGAGTCCATTCCAAGGCTTGGCCTGAAACACAAAATTCAAAGCAGAAAGGCTTAAGGAAAGACTCCACCCATGGCTTCAGAACATGTGGGCCCTGGCACTATGGAGCAGGATAGAAAACCAAAGGTGGCAACACATCTTGGATATGTGGAAGCCATCTACACTGGGAGGAGTCTCAAGGGATTTCCTCGAGCGAGAGGCTGCTCCAACACCCACACCCAAACCCACACACACACCCACACCCAGGGCTCTGCAATGGACCAAAAATGCAGGCCATCCTGCCCCTGGATCCCTCTGTTAGGCCTCAGCGTAATCCTATTGAGCATGATTTTTTGGTCATCAGCTCTCTTCAGGACCATATGAGTTCTCATCATCGACCCAACTGAGGCCCTCCTCACTCACCTGCGCCCTGCCACATGTGAAGGCTTACCTCAGATGCTTCCTGGAAAGAAGGATGCCTGAAGGGATGTGCCATTCTGTCGAATCCACGTGCTGGGCCAAGGCTCATGGTGATTGCCCTAGGGAACATAGGCCAAACACAGATCTTCATTTCTCTGGGGACGATGGCTGCCAAGAGGTGAGAAGGACAGCTGTGAGAACTCCAACTCCATGCTAGATGCATTGGGGCACGTGTGTGCCACACGCTCATGCATCGAATGATGCTACAAGAAATACCTGCAGCAATACATCCAGGAACATAGGGCCCAAATGTACCTCCACGCAGAGACAGGAACACATAGCTGAAACGCATACAAACAGCTCCCTACATAGCTTCCTTCCTGCCTCCCTTCCTCCAGAATGCTCTAGCTCCCTCCCCTTTGACCCTCGTCCTTGGCTCACTCCCTCCATCCATCCATACTTACAAAGATGAAGGCATGAGTGGACAGGTGGATCAATGCCATCTTATGTACCTTAATACTGTGTCAGGGGCAGATGAAATAACCAGTACGTATATGTCTCCCCAGGGAAGGACTAGCCTCATGGATCCTCCAGGCAGCACAAGGCCTGGCACCAGGTCTGCTTGGTGGGGAAAACACTGGGGGTGTTTCTGGGGGGAATGGAGACATTCCTCTGGGCCCGACCCTGGTGTGGGCAAGCGTGTGCTGGCCGATGTCACACTCGGCTTGTCCATGTGCACAACACCCAGACAATGAGGCCTTTATGTCCCACACAGTGGACATTCACAGGAGCTGGAGGGAGCTCTCTTGGTAGGCAGTGGCTCCCGTAGAGGAAGGCCAGCCCAAGAGATGCCACAGGCCTGTATCTGTATGCAGAACCCATGAAAGGGCCTGTCTGAGTAAACTGGCCTATCTGAGGGCCCATGATCCCTCACAGAGACCTGGGAAACCCCATTCCAGCAAGGGACCAGCCCTTCAGCTCTCACAAGAGCCAAGAGCATCTAGCTGCCAAGTCCCTGATCAAGGGTCCTTGTTGCCTCTCACCACCTCCAGGCCTGGCCCCACATCCTCCCAACCAACACTTCTTGGAAGTCACTCAAGCACACCCCACAACTGACCATAAGCTCAGTCCATCCTCGTGCTCTGCCTCGACATGCACAGAGATATGCGTGGTTGCTCCCCAGGGCAACACGTCATGAAATGGTGCCTCCATGGTCAGTCTTACTACACTTCAGGTCAATCGAGTTGAATTTCAAGGCCTGCATTCCAATCTGGTGGATGGGGAGCCATGTCAAGCATTCCTCCTTGGGGACCACAGAGATTCCCAAACAGGGCCAACTTCTTCTGTGGCAGCATTCCCTACTGTGGCCCGTGCAAGGCCACCAAACAACAGCCATGCAGCTACGCCCTCCTCAGCCCACATCCCGGGACCACCCCTCCCCTTCAGGTCAACAGGGCCTCACGATGGACATGATAACGGGATGCCCAAGGGCTCTGCAAAGCCTTCATGGGGGAATGGACACCCAGAAGCCTTTTCTCCTCTGGAGGGGGCTCTCTGACAAACCAGTGGCTTCCGGAGAGGACGACCAACCCAGGAGAAGCTATGGTCCTGTGTATGCATGCAGACCCCATCAGAGGCCCCATTCGGATCAAGTGGCTCCAACAAAGCACCATGATCCCTCACAGAGTCCTGGCACAACCCCATTGAAGACCACGGCATGGCTTCCAGCCCTTGAAATAACCAGCAGCATCCTGCCTCCAAGCACCTGAGGATGGGCTCCTGCCTGCCTCTCACCATCTCTAGGCAGGGGGCATGAGCCTTCCCTACTGACAGGTTTTGGGAAGCCATAAAGCACACACCACAAGGGACCATTCCCTCAGTGGGTGATCATACTCTGGCGCTAGGTGCACAGAGGTCTCTAGAGATGTTCCGCCTGGGGCCAAGGAAGAAAACACTGCCTCGGTGTGCTCTCTGACTAGAATACAGCTCTAATGAAGGCATGTGAGTGCACCAGATGTGAGCCCATAAATTTGGGGCAGCAGCAGACATTCCTCCTTGGTAGGCAGGAGGTTGCCAAAAGACTACCCTGTACTGCCTGCTGTGAGGGCGGCCAGCCCATAGTTCAAAATTCTCTGGGGCCTATCAGTAGCAACCAAAAGAGCCACTCACTGCGGAACATTCTGGCTGTGGTGAGTCCATTCCAAGGCTTGGCCTGAAACACAAAATTCAAAGCAGAAAGGCTTAAGGAAAGACTCCACCCATGGCTTCAGAACATGTGGGCCCTGGCACTATGGAGCAGGATAGAAAACCAAAGGTGGCAACACATCTTGGATATGTGGAAGCCATCTACACTGGGAGGAGTCTCAAGGGATTTCCTCGAGCGAGAGGCTGCTCCAACACCCACACCCAAACCCACACACACACCCACACCCAGGGCTCTGCAATGGACCAAAAATGCAGGCCATCCTGCCCCTGGATCCCTCTGTTAGGCCTCAGCGTAATCCTATTGAGCATGATTTTTTGGTCATCAGCTCTCTTCAGGACCATATGAGTTCTCATCATCGACCCAACTGAGGCCCTCCTCACTCACCTGCGCCCTGCCACATGTGAAGGCTTACCTCAGATGCTTCCTGGAAAGAAGGATGCCTGAAGGGATGTGCCATTCTGTCGAATCCACGTGCTGGGCCAAGGCTCATGGTGATTGCCCTAGGGAACATAGGCCAAACACAGATCTTCATTTCTCTGGGGACGATGGCTGCCAAGAGGTGAGAAGGACAGCTGTGAGAACTCCAACTCCATGCTAGATGCATTGGGGCACGTGTGTGCCACACGCTCATGCATCGAATGATGCTACAAGAAATACCTGCAGCAATACATCCAGGAACATAGGGCCCAAATGTACCTCCACGCAGAGACAGGAACACATAGCTGAAACGCATACAAACAGCTCCCTACATAGCTTCCTTCCTGCCTCCCTTCCTCCAGAATGCTCTAGCTCCCTCCCCTTTGACCCTCGTCCTTGGCTCACTCCCTCCATCCATCCATACTTACAAAGATGAAGGCATGAGTGGACAGGTGGATCAATGCCATCTTATGTACCTTAATACTGTGTCAGGGGCAGATGAAATAACCAGTACGTATATGTCTCCCCAGGGAAGGACTAGCCTCATGGATCCTCCAGGCAGCACAAGGCCTGGCACCAGGTCTGCTTGGTGGGGAAAACACTGGGGGTGTTTCTGGGGGGAATGGAGACATTCCTCTGGGCCCGACCCTGGTGTGGGCAAGCGTGTGCTGGCCGATGTCACACTCGGCTTGTCCATGTGCACAACACCCAGACAATGAGGCCTTTATGTCCCACACAGTGGACATTCACAGGAGCTGGAGGGAGCTCTCTTGGTAGGCAGTGGCTCCCGTAGAGGAAGGCCAGCCCAAGAGATGCCACAGGCCTGTATCTGTATGCAGAACCCATGAAAGGGCCTGTCTGAGTAAACTGGCCTATCTGAGGGCCCATGATCCCTCACAGAGACCTGGGAAACCCCATTCCAGCAAGGGACCAGCCCTTCAGCTCTCACAAGAGCCAAGAGCATCTAGCTGCCAAGTCCCTGATCAAGGGTCCTTGTTGCCTCTCCCCACCTCCAGGCCTGGCCCCACATCCTCCCAACCAACACTTCTTGGAAGTCACTCAAGCACACCCCACAACTGACCATAAGCTCAGTCCATCCTCGTGCTCTGCCTCGACATGCACAGAGATCTGCGTGGTTGCTCCCCAGGGCAACACGTCATGAAATGGTGCCTCCATGGTCAGTCTTACTACACTTCAGGTCAATCGAGTTGAATTTCAAGGCCTGCATTCCAATCTGGTGGATGGGGAGCCATGTCAAGCATTCCTCCTTGGGGACCACAGAGATTCCCAAACAGGGCCAATTTCTTCTGTGGCAGCATTCCCTACTGTGGCCCGTGCAAGGCCACCAAACAACAGCCATGCAGCTACGCCCTCCTCAGCCCACATCCCGGGACCACCCCTCCCCTTCAGGTCAACAGGGCCTCACGATGGACATGATAACGGGATGCCCAAGGGCTCTGCAAAGCCTTCATGGGGGAATGGACACCCAGAAGCCTTTTCTCCTCTGGAGGGGGCTCTCTGACAAACCAGTGGCTTCCGGAGAGGACGACCAACCCAGGAGAAGCTATGGTCCTGTGTATGCATGCAGACCCCATCAGAGGCCCCATTCGGATCAAGTGGCTCCAACAAAGCACCATGATCCCTCACAGAGTCCTGGCACAACCCCATTGAAGACCACGGCATGGCTTCCAGCCCTTGAAATAACCAGCAGCATCCTGCCTCCAAGCACCTGAGGATGGGCTCCTGCCTGCCTCTCACCATCTCTAGGCAGGGGGCATGAGCCTTCCCTACTGACAGGTTTTGGGAAGCCATAAAGCACACACCACAAGGGACCATTCCCTCAGTGGGTGATCATACTCTGGCGCTAGGTGCACAGAGGTCTCTAGAGATGTTCCGCCTGGGGCCAAGGAAGAAAACACTGCCTCGATGTGCTCTCTGACTAGAATACAGCTCTAATGAAGGCATGTGAGTGCACCAGATGTGAGCCCATAAATTTGGGGCAGCAGCAGACATTCCTCCTTGGTAGGCAGGAGGTTGCCAAAAGACTACCCTGTACTGCCTGCTGTGAGGGCGGCCAGCCCATAGTTCAAAATTCTCTGGGGCCTATCAGTAGCAACCAAAAGAGCCACTCACTGCGGAACATTCTGGCTGTGGTGAGTCCATTCCAAGGCTTGGCCTGAAACACAAAATTCAAAGCAGAAAGGCTTAAGGAAAGACTCCACCCATGGCTTCAGAACATGTGGGCCCTGGCACTATGGAGCAGGATAGAAAACCAAAGGTGGCAACACATCTTGGATATGTGGAAGCCATCTACACTGGGAGGAGTCTCAAGGGATTTCCTCGAGCGAGAGGCTGCTCCAACACCCACACCCAAACCCACACACACACCCACACCCAGGGCTCTGCAATGGACCAAAAATGCAGGCCATCCTGCCCCTGGATCCCTCTGTTAGGCCTCAGCGTAATCCTATTGAGCATGATTTTTTGGTCATCAGCTCTCTTCAGGACCATATGAGTTCTCATCATCGACCCAACTGAGGCCCTCCTCACTCACCTGCGCCCTGCCACATGTGAAGGCTTACCTCAGATGCTTCCTGGAAAGAAGGATGCCTGAAGGGATGTGCCATTCTGTCGAATCCACGTGCTGGGCCAAGGCTCATGGTGATTGCCCTAGGGAACATAGGCCAAACACAGATCTTCATTTCTCTGGGGACGATGGCTGCCAAGAGGTGAGAAGGACAGCTGTGAGAACTCCAACTCCATGCTAGATGCATTGGGGCACGTGTGTGCCACACGCTCATGCATCGAATGATGCTACAAGAAATACCTGCAGCAATGCATCCAGGAACATAGGGCCCAAATGTACCTCCACGCAGAGACAGGAACACATAGCTGAAACGCATACAAACAGCTCCCTACATAGCTTCCTTCCTGCCTCCCTTCCTCCAGAATGCTCTAGCTCCCTCCCCTTTGACCCTCGTCCTTGGCTCACTCCCTCCATCCATCCATACTTACAAAGATGAAGGCATGAGTGGACAGGTGGATCAATGCCATCTTATGTACCTTAATACTGTGTCAGGGGCAGATGAAATAACCAGTACGTATATGTCTCCCCAGGGAAGGACTAGCCTCATGGATCCTCCAGGCAGCACAAGGCCTGGCACCAGGTCTGCTTGGTGGGGAAAACACTGGGGGTGTTTCTGGGGGGAATGGAGACATTCCTCTGGGCCCGACCCTGGTGTGGGCAAGCGTGTGCTGGCCGATGTCACACTCGGCTTGTCCATGTGCACAACACCCAGACAATGAGGCCTTTATGTCCCACACAGTGGACATTCACAGGAGCTGGAGGGAGCTCTCTTGGTAGGCAGTGGCTCCCGTAGAGGAAGGCCAGCCCAAGAGATGCCACAGGCCTGTATCTGTATGCAGAACCCATGAAAGGGCCTGTCTGAGTAAACTGGCCTATCTGAGGGCCCATGATCCCTCACAGAGACCTGGGAAACCCCATTCCAGCAAGGGACCAGCCCTTCAGCTCTCACAAGAGCCAAGAGCATCTAGCTGCCAAGTCCCTGATCAAGGGTCCTTGTTGCCTCTCCCCACCTCCAGGCCTGGCCCCACATCCTCCCAACCAACACTTCTTGGAAGTCACTCAAGCACACCCCACAACTGACCATAAGCTCAGTCCATCCTCGTGCTCTGCCTCGACATGCACAGAGATCTGCGTGGTTGCTCCCCAGGGCAACACGTCATGAAATGGTGCCTCCATGGTCAGTCTTACTACACTTCAGGTCAATCGAGTTGAATTTCAAGGCCTGCATTCCAATCTGGTGGATGGGGAGCCATGTCAAGCATTCCTCCTTGGGGACCACAGAGATTCCCAAACAGGGCCAATTTCTTCTGTGGCAGCATTCCCTACTGTGGCCCGTGCAAGGCCACCAAACAACAGCCATGCAGCTACGCCCTCCTCAGCCCACATCCCGGGACCACCCCTCCCCTTCAGGTCAACAGGGCCTCACGATGGACATGATAACGGGATGCCCAAGGGCTCTGCAAAGCCTTCATGGGGGAATGGACACCCAGAAGCCTTTTCTCCTCTGGAGGGGGCTCTCTGACAAACCAGTGGCTTCCGGAGAGGACGACCAACCCAGGAGAAGCTATGGTCCTGTGTATGCATGCAGACCCCATCAGAGGCCCCATTCGGATCAAGTGGCTCCAACAAAGCACCATGATCCCTCACAGAGTCCTGGCACAACCCCATTGAAGACCACGGCATGGCTTCCAGCCCTTGAAATAACCAGCAGCATCCTGCCTCCAAGCACCTGAGGATGGGCTCCTGCCTGCCTCTCACCATCTCTAGGCAGGGGGCATGAGCCTTCCCTACTGACAGGTTTTGGGAAGCCATAAAGCACACACCACAAGGGACCATTCCCTCAGTGGGTGATCATACTCTGGCGCTAGGTGCACAGAGGTCTCTAGAGATGTTCCGCCTGGGGCCAAGGAAGAAAACACTGCCTCGGTGTGCTCTCTGACTAGAATACAGCTCTAATGAAGGCATGTGAGTGCACCAGATGTGAGCCCATAAATTTGGGGCAGCAGCAGACATTCCTCCTTGGTAGGCAGGAGGTTGCCAAAAGACTACCCTGTACTGCCTGCTGTGAGGGCGGCCAGCCCATAGTTCAAAATTCTCTGGGGCCTATCAGTAGCAACCAAAAGAGCCACTCACTGCGGAACATTCTGGCTGTGGTGAGTCCATTCCAAGGCTTGGCCTGAAACACAAAATTCAAAGCAGAAAGGCTTAAGGAAAGACTCCACCCATGGCTTCAGAACATGTGGGCCCTGGCACTATGGAGCAGGATAGAAAACCAAAGGTGGCAACACATCTTGGATATGTGGAAGCCATCTACACTGGGAGGAGTCTCAAGGGATTTCCTCGAGCGAGAGGCTGCTCCAACACCCACACCCAAACCCACACACACACCCACACCCAGGGCTCTGTAATGGACCAAAAATGCAGGCCATCCTGCCCCTGGATCCCTCTGTTAGGCCTCAGCGTAATCCTATTGAGCATGATTTTTTGGTCATCAGCTCTCTTCAGGACCATATGAGTTCTCATCATCGACCCAACTGAGGCCCTCCTCACTCACCTGCGCCCTGCCACATGTGAAGGCTTACCTCAGATGCTTCCTGGAAAGAAGGATGCCTGAAGGGATGTGCCATTCTGTCGAATCCACGTGCTGGGCCAAGGCTCATGGTGATTGCCCTAGGGAACATAGGCCAAACACAGATCTTCATTTCTCTGGGGACGATGGCTGCCAAGAGGTGAGAAGGACAGCTGTGAGAACTCCAACTCCATGCTAGATGCATTGGGGCACGTGTGTGCCACACGCTCATGCATCGAATGATGCTACAAGAAATACCTGCAGCAATACATCCAGGAACATAGGGCCCAAATGTACCTCCACGCAGAGACAGGAACACATAGCTGAAACGCATACAAACAGCTCCCTACATAGCTTCCTTCCTGCCTCCCTTCCTCCAGAATGCTCTAGCTCCCTCCCCTTTGACCCTCGTCCTTGGCTCACTCCCTCCATCCATCCATACTTACAAAGATGAAGGCATGAGTGGACAGGTGGATCAATGCCATCTTATGTACCTTAATACTGTGTCAGGGGCAGATGAAATAACCAGTACGTATATGTCTCCCCAGGGAAGGACTAGCCTCATGGATCCTCCAGGCAGCACAAGGCCTGGCACCAGGTCTGCTTGGTGGGGAAAACACTGGGGGTGTTTCTGGGGGGAATGGAGACATTCCTCTGGGCCCGACCCTGGTGTGGGCAAGCGTGTGCTGGCCGATGTCACACTCGGCTTGTCCATGTGCACAACACCCAGACAATGAGGCCTTTATGTCCCACACAGTGGACATTCACAGGAGCTGGAGGGAGCTCTCTTGGTAGGCAGTGGCTCCCGTAGAGGAAGGCCAGCCCAAGAGATGCCACAGGCCTGTATCTGTATGCAGAACCCATGAAAGGGCCTGTCTGAGTAAACTGGCCTATCTGAGGGCCCATGATCCCTCACAGAGACCTGGGAAACCCCATTCCAGCAAGGGACCAGCCCTTCAGCTCTCACAAGAGCCAAGAGCATCTAGCTGCCAAGTCCCTGATCAAGGGTCCTTGTTGCCTCTCCCCACCTCCAGGCCTGGCCCCACATCCTCCCAACCAACACTTCTTGGAAGTCACTCAAGCACACCCCACAACTGACCATAAGCTCAGTCCATCCTCGTGCTCTGCCTCGACATGCACAGAGATCTGCGTGGTTGCTCCCCAGGGCAACACGTCATGAAATGGTGCCTCCATGGTCAGTCTTACTACACTTCAGGTCAATCGAGTTGAATTTCAAGGCCTGCATTCCAATCTGGTGGATGGGGAGCCATGTCAAGCATTCCTCCTTGGGGACCACAGAGATTCCCAAACAGGGCCAATTTCTTCTGTGGCAGCATTCCCTACTGTGGCCCGTGCAAGGCCACCAAACAACAGCCATGCAGCTACGCCCTCCTCAGCCCACATCCCGGGACCACCCCTCCCCTTCAGGTCAACAGGGCCTCACGATGGACATGATAACGGGATGCCCAAGGGCTCTGCAAAGCCTTCATGGGGGAATGGACACCCAGAAGCCTTTTCTCCTCTGGAGGGGGCTCTCTGACAAACCAGTGGCTTCCGGAGAGGACGACCAACCCAGGAGAAGCTATGGTCCTGTGTATGCATGCAGACCCCATCAGAGGCCCCATTCGGATCAAGTGGCTCCAACAAAGCACCATGATCCCTCACAGAGTCCTGGCACAACCCCATTGAAGACCACGGCATGGCTTCCAGCCCTTGAAATAACCAGCAGCATCCTGCCTCCAAGCACCTGAGGATGGGCTCCTGCCTGCCTCTCACCATCTCTAGGCAGGGGGCATGAGCCTTCCCTACTGACAGGTTTTGGGAAGCCATAAAGCACACACCACAAGGGACCATTCCCTCAGTGGGTGATCATACTCTGGCGCTAGGTGCACAGAGGTCTCTAGAGATGTTCCGCCTGGGGCCAAGGAAGAAAACACTGCCTCGGTGTGCTCTCTGACTAGAATACAGCTCTAATGAAGGCATGTGAGTGCACCAGATGTGAGCCCATAAATTTGGGGCAGCAGCAGACATTCCTCCTTGGTAGGCAGGAGGTTGCCAAAAGACTACCCTGTACTGCCTGCTGTGAGGGCGGCCAGCCCATAGTTCAAAATTCTCTGGGGCCTATCAGTAGCAACCAAAAGAGCCACTCACTGCGGAACATTCTGGCTGTGGTGAGTCCATTCCAAGGCTTGGCCTGAAACACAAAATTCAAAGCAGAAAGGCTTAAGGAAAGACTCCACCCATGGCTTCAGAACATGTGGGCCCTGGCACTATGGAGCAGGATAGAAAACCAAAGGTGGCAACACATCTTGGATATGTGGAAGCCATCTACACTGGGAGGAGTCTCAAGGGATTTCCTCGAGCGAGAGGCTGCTCCAACACCCACACCCAAACCCACACACACACCCACACCCAGGGCTCTGCAATGGACCAAAAATGCAGGCCATCCTGCCCCTGGATCCCTCTGTTAGGCCTCAGCGTAATCCTATTGAGCATGATTTTTTGGTCATCAGCTCTCTTCAGGACCATATGAGTTCTCATCATCGACCCAACTGAGGCCCTCCTCACTCACCTGCGCCCTGCCACATGTGAAGGCTTACCTCAGATGCTTCCTGGAAAGAAGGATGCCTGAAGGGATGTGCCATTCTGTCGAATCCACGTGCTGGGCCAAGGCTCATGGTGATTGCCCTAGGGAACATAGGCCAAACACAGATCTTCATTTCTCTGGGGACGATGGCTGCCAAGAGGTGAGAAGGACAGCTGTGAGAACTCCAACTCCATGCTAGATGCATTGGGGCACGTGTGTGCCACACGCTCATGCATCGAATGATGCTACAAGAAATACCTGCAGCAATACATCCAGGAACATAGGGCCCAAATGTACCTCCACGCAGAGACAGGAACACATAGCTGAAACGCATACAAACAGCTCCCTACATAGCTTCCTTCCTGCCTCCCTTCCTCCAGAATGCTCTAGCTCCCTCCCCTTTGACCCTCGTCCTTGGCTCACTCCCTCCATCCATCCATACTTACAAAGATGAAGGCATGAGTGGACAGGTGGATCAATGCCATCTTATGTACCTTAATACTGTGTCAGGGGCAGATGAAATAACCAGTACGTATATGTCTCCCCAGGGAAGGACTAGCCTCATGGATCCTCCAGGCAGCACAAGGCCTGGCACCAGGTCTGCTTGGTGGGGAAAACACTGGGGGTGTTTCTGGGGGGAATGGAGACATTCCTCTGGGCCCGACCCTGGTGTGGGCAAGCGTGTGCTGGCCGATGTCACACTCGGCTTGTCCATGTGCACAACACCCAGACAATGAGGCCTTTATGTCCCACACAGGGGACATTCACAGGAGCTGGAGGGAGCTCTCTTGGTAGGCAGTGGCTCCCGTAGAGGAAGGCCAGCCCAAGAGATGCCACAGGCCTGTATCTGTATGCAGAACCCATGAAAGGGCCTGTCTG
Organism: Hippopotamus amphibius kiboko; assembly: GCF_030028045.1. NCBI lineage: Eukaryota > Metazoa > Chordata > Mammalia > Artiodactyla > Hippopotamidae > Hippopotamus > Hippopotamus amphibius. Next base: position 222,612,352 of record NC_080187.1, on the reverse strand, counting down.
AGTAAACTGGCCTATCTGAGGGCCCATGATCCCTCACAGAGACCTGGGAAACCCCATTCCAGCAAGGGACCAGCCCTTCAGCTCTCACAAGAGCCAAGAGCATCTAGCTGCCAAGTCCCTGATCAAGGGTCCTTGTTGCCTCTCACCACCTCCAGGCCTGGCCCCACATCCTCCCAACCAACACTTCTTGGAAGTCACTCAAGCACACCCCACAACTGACCATAAGCTCAGTCCATCCTCGTGCTCTGCCTCGACATGCACAGAGATCTGCGTGGTTGCTCCCCAGGGCAACACGTCATGAAATGGTGCCTCCATGGTCAGTCTTACTACACTTCAGGTCAATCGAGTTGAATTTCAAGGCCTGCATTCCAATCTGGTGGATGGGGAGCCATGTCAAGCATTCCTCCTTGGGGACCACAGAGATTCCCAAACAGGGCCAATTTCTTCTGTGGCAGCATTCCCTACTGTGGCCCGTGCAAGGCCACCAAACAACAGCCATGCAGCTACGCCCTCCTCAGCCCACATCCCGGGACCACCCCTCCCCTTCAGGTCAACAGGGCCTCACGATGGACATGATAACGGGATGCCCAAGGGCTCTGCAAAGCCTTCATGGGGGAATGGACACCCAGAAGCCTTTTCTCCTCTGGAGGGGGCTCTCTGACAAACCAGTGACTTCCGGAGAGGACGACCAACCCAGGAGAAGCTATGGTCGTGTGTATGCATGCAGACCCCATCAGAGGCCCCATTCGGATCAAGTGGCTCCAACAAAGCACCATGATCCCTCACAGAGTCCTGGCACAACCCCATTGAAGACCACGGCATGGCTTCCAGCCCTTGAAATAACCAGCAGCATCCTGCCTCCAAGCACCTGAGGATGGGCTCCTGCCTGCCTCTCACCATCTCTAGGCAGGGGGCATGAGCCTTCCCTACTGACAGGTTTTGGGAAGCCATAAAGCACACACCACAAGGGACCATTCCCTCAGTGGGTGATCATACTCTGGCGCTAGGTGCACAGAGGTCTCTAGAGATGTTCCGCCTGGGGCCAAGGAAGAAAACACTGCCTCGATGTGCTCTCTGACTAGAATACAGCTCTAATGAAGGCATGTGAGTGCACCAGATGTGAGCCCATAAATTTGGGGCAGCAGCAGACATTCCTCCTTGGTAGGCAGGAGGTTGCCAAAAGACTACCCTGTACTGCCTGCTGTGAGCGCAGCCAGCCCATAGTTCAAAATTCTCTGGGGCCTATCAGTAGCAACCAAAAGAGCCACTCACTGCGGAACATTCTGGCTGTGGTGAGTCCATTCCAAGGCTTGGCCTGAAACACAAAATTCAAAGCAGAAAGGCTTAAGGAAAGACTCCACCCATGGCTTCAGAACATGTGGGCCCTGGCACTATGGAGCAGGATAGAAAACCAAAGGTGGCAACACATCTTGGATATGTGGAAGCCATCTACACTGGGAGGAGTCTCAAGGGATTTCCTCGAGCGAGAGGCTGCTCCAACACCCACACCCAAACCCACACACACACCCACACCCAGGGCTCTGCAATGGACCAAAAATGCAGGCCATCCTGCCCCTGGATCCCTCTGTTAGGCCTCAGCGTAATCCTATTGAGCATGATTTTTTGGTCATCAGCTCTCTTCAGGACCATATGAGTTCTCATCATCGACCCAACTGAGGCCCTCCTCACTCACCTGCGCCCTGCCACATGTGAAGGCTTACCTCAGATGCTTCCTGGAAAGAAGGATGCCTGAAGGGATGTGCCATTCTGTCGAATCCACGTGCTGGGCCAAGGCTCATGGTGATTGCCCTAGGGAACATAGGCCAAACACAGATCTTCATTTCTCTGGGGACGATGGCTGCCAAGAGGTGAGAAGGACAGCTGTGAGAACTCCAACTCCATGCTAGATGCATTGGGGCACGTGTGTGCCACACGCTCATGCATCGAATGATGCTACAAGAAATACCTGCAGCAATACATCCAGGAACATAGGGCCCAAATGTACCTCCACGCAGAGACAGGAACACATAGCTGAAACGCATACAAACAGCTCCCTACATAGCTTCCTTCCTGCCTCCCTTCCTCCAGAATGCTCTAGCTCCCTCCCCTTTGACCCTCGTCCTTGGCTCACTCCCTCCATCCATCCATACTTACAAAGATGAAGGCATGAGTGGACAGGTGGATCAATGCCATCTTATGTACCTTAATACTGTGTCAGGGGCAGATGAAATAACCAGTACGTATATGTCTCCCCAGGGAAGGACTAGCCTCATGGATCCTCCAGGCAGCACAAGGCCTGGCACCAGGTCTGCTTGGTGGGGAAAACACTGGGGGTGTTTCTGGGGGGAATGGAGACATTCCTCTGGGCCCGACCCTGGTGTGGGCAAGCGTGTGCTGGCCGATGTCACACTCGGCTTGTCCATGTGCACAACACCCAGACAATGAGGCCTTTATGTCCCACACAGGGGACATTCACAGGAGCTGGAGGGAGCTCTCTTGGTAGGCAGTGGCTCCCGTAGAGGAAGGCCAGCCCAAGAGATGCCACAGGCCTGTATCTGTATGCAGAACCCATGAAAGGGCCTGTCTGAGTAAACTGGCCTATCTGAGGGCCCATGATCCCTCACAGAGACCTGGGAAACCCCATTCCAGCAAGGGACCAGCCCTTCAGCTCTCACAAGAGCCAAGAGCATCTAGCTGCCAAGTCCCTGATGAAGGGCCCTTGTTGCCTCTCCCCACCTCCAGGCCTGGCCCCACATCCTCCCAACCAACACTTCTTGAAAGTCACTCAAGCACACCCCACAACTGACCATAAGCTCAGTCCATCCTCGTGCTCTGCCTCGACATGCACAGAGATCTGCGTGGTTGCTCCCCAGGGCAACACGTCATGAAATGGTGCCTCCATGGTCAGTCTTACTACACTTCAGGTCAATCGAGTTGAATTTCAAGGCCTGCATTCCAATCTGGTGGATGGGGAGCCATGTCAAGCATTCCTCCTTGGGGACCACAGAGATTCCCAAACAGGGCCAATTTCTTCTGTGGCAGCATTCCCTACTGTGGCCCGTGCAAGGCCACCAAACAACAGCCATGCAGCTACGCCCTCCTCAGCCCACATCCCGGGACCACCCCTCCCCTTCAGGTCAACAGGGCCTCACGATGGACATGATAACGGGATGCCCAAGGGCTCTGCAAAGCCTTCATGGGGGAATGGACACCCAGAAGCCTTTTCTCCTCTGGAGGGGGCTCTCTGACAAACCAGTGGCTTCCGGAGAGGACGACCAACCCAGGAGAAGCTATGGTCCTGTGTATGCATGCAGACCCCATCAGAGGCCCCATTCGGATCAAGTGGCTCCAACAAAGCACCATGATCCCTCACAGAGTCCTGGCACAACCCCATTGAAGACCACGGCATGGCTTCCAGCCCTTGAAATAACCAGCAGCATCCTGCCTCCAAGCACCTGAGGATGGGCTCCTGCCTGCCTCTCACCATCTCTAGGCAGGGGGCATGAGCCTTCCCTACTGACAGGTTTTGGGAAGCCATAAAGCACACACCACAAGGGACCATTCCCTCAGTGGGTGATCATACTCTGGCGCTAGGTGCACAGAGGTCTCTAGAGATGTTCCGCCTGGGGCCAAGGAAGAAAACACTGCCTCGATGTGCTCTCTGACTAGAATACAGCTCTAATGAAGGCATGTGAGTGCACCAGATGTGAGCCCATAAATTTGGGGCAGCAGCAGACATTCCTCCTTGGTAGGCAGGAGGTTGCCAAAAGACTACCCTGTACTGCCTGCTGTGAGGGCGGCCAGCCCATAGTTCAAAATTCTCTGGGGCCTATCAGTAGCAACCAAAAGAGCCACTCACTGCGGAACATTCTGGCTGTGGTGAGTCCATTCCAAGGCTTGGCCTGAAACACAAAATTCAAAGCAGAAAGGCTTAAGGAAAGACTCCACCCATGGCTTCAGAACATGTGGGCCCTGGCACTATGGAGCAGGATAGAAAACCAAAGGTGGCAACACATCTTGGATATGTGGAAGCCATCTACACTGGGAGGAGTCTCAAGGGATTTCCTCGAGCGAGAGGCTGCTCCAACACCCACACCCAAACCCACAACCACACCCACACCCAGGGCTCTGCAATGGACCAAAAATGCAGGCCATCCTGCCCCTGGATCCCTCTGTTAGGCCTCAGCGTAATCCTATTGAGCATGATTTTTTGGTCATCAGCTCTCTTCAGGACCATATGAGTTCTCATCATCGACCCAACTGAGGCCCTCCTCACTCACCTGCGCCCTGCCACATGTGAAGGCTTACCTCAGATGCTTCCTGGAAAGAAGGATGCCTGAAGGGATGTGCCATTCTGTCGAATCCACGTGCTGGGCCAAGGCTCATGGTGATTGCCCTAGGGAACATAGGCCAAACACAGATCTTCATTTCTCTGGGGACGATGGCTGCCAAGAGGTGAGAAGGACAGCTGTGAGAACTCCAACTCCATGCTAGATGCATTGGGGCACGTGTGTGCCACACGCTCATGCATCGAATGATGCTACAAGAAATACCTGCAGCAATACATCCAGGAACATAGGGCCCAAATGTACCTCCACGCAGAGACAGGAACACATAGCTGAAACGCATACAAACAGCTCCCTACATAGCTTCCTTCCTGCCTCCCTTCCTCCAGAATGCTCTAGCTCCCTCCCCTTTGACCCTCGTCCTTGGCTCACTCCCTCCATCCATCCATACTTACAAAGATGAAGGCATGAGTGGACAGGTGGATCAATGCCATCTTATGTACCTTAATACTGTGTCAGGGGCAGATGAAATAACCAGTACGTATATGTCTCCCCAGGGAAGGACTAGCCTCATGGATCCTCCAGGCAGCACAAGGCCTGGCACCAGGTCTGCTTGGTGGGGAAAACACTGGGGGTGTTTCTGGGGGGAATGGAGACATTCCTCTGGGCCCGACCCTGGTGTGGGCAAGCGTGTGCTGGCCGATGTCACACTCGGCTTGTCCATGTGCACAACACCCAGACAATGAGGCCTTTATGTCCCACACAGGGGACATTCACAGGAGCTGGAGGGAGCTCTCTTGGTAGGCAGTGGCTCCCGTAGAGGAAGGCCAGCCCAAGAGATGCCACAGGCCTGTATCTGTATGCAGAACCCATGAAAGGGCCTGTCTGAGTAAACTGGCCTATCTGAGGGCCCATGATCCCTCACAGAGACCTGGGAAACCCCATTCCAGCAAGGGACCAGCCCTTCAGCTCTCACAAGAGCCAAGAGCATCTAGCTGCCAAGTCCCTGATGAAGGGTCCTTGTTGCCTCTCCCCACCTCCAGGCCTGGCCCCACATCCTCCCAACCAACACTTCTTGGAAGTCACTCAAGCACACCCCACAACTGACCATAAGCTCAGTCCATCCTCGTGCTCTGCCTCGACATGCACAGAGATCTGCGTGGTTGCTCCCCAGGGCAACACGTCATGAAATGGTGCCTCCATGGTCAGTCTTACTACACTTCAGGTCAATCGAGTTGAATTTCAAGGCCTGCATTCCAATCTGGTGGATGGGGAGCCATGTCAAGCATTCCTCCTTGGGGACCACAGAGATTCCCAAACAGGGCCAATTTCTTCTGTGGCAGCATTCCCTACTGTGGCCCGTGCAAGGCCACCAAACAACAGCCATGCAGCTACGCCCTCCTCAGCCCACATCCCGGGACCACCCCTCCCCTTCAGGTCAACAGGGCCTCACGATGGACATGATAACGGGATGCCCAAGGGCTCTGCAAAGCCTTCATGGGGGAATGGACACCCAGAAGCCTTTTCTCCTCTGGAGGGGGCTCTCTGACAAACCAGTGGCTTCCGGAGAGGACGACCAACCCAGGAGAAGCTATGGTCCTGTGTATGCATGCAGACCCCATCAGAGGCCCCATTCGGATCAAGTGGCTCCAACAAAGCACCATGATCCCTCACAGAGTCCTGGCACAACCCCATTGAAGACCACGGCATGGCTTCCAGCCCTTGAAATAACCAGCAGCATCCTGCCTCCAAGCACCTGAGGATGGGCTCCTGCCTGCCTCTCACCATCTCTAGGCAGGGGGCATGAGCCTTCCCTACTGACAGGTTTTGGGAAGCCATAAAGCACACACCACAAGGGACCATTCCCTCAGTGGGTGATCATACTCTGGCGCTAGGTGCACAGAGGTCTCTAGAGATGTTCCGCCTGGGGCCAAGGAAGAAAACACCGCCTCGATGTGCTCTCTGACTAGAATACAGCTCTAATGAAGGCATGTGAGTGCACCAGATGTGAGCCCATAAATTTGGGGCAGCAGCAGACATTCCTCCTTGGTAGGCAGGAGGTTGCCAAAAGACTACCCTGTACTGCCTGCTGTGAGGGCGGCCAGCCCATAGTTCAAAATTCTCTGGGGCCTATCAGTAGCAACCAAAAGAGCCACTCACTGCGGAACATTCTGGCTGTGGTGAGTCCATTCCAAGGCTTGGCCTGAAACACAAAATTCAAAGCAGAAAGGCTTAAGGAAAGACTCCACCCATGGCTTCAGAACATGTGGGCCCTGGCACTATGGAGCAGGATAGAAAACCAAAGGTGGCAACACATCTTGGATATGTGGAAGCCATCTACACTGGGAGGAGTCTCAAGGGATTTCCTCGAGCGAGAGGCTGCTCCAACACCCACACCCAAACCCACACACACACCCACACCCAGGGCTCTGCAATGGACCAAAAATGCAGGCCATCCTGCCCCTGGATCCCTCTGTTAGGCCTCAGCGTAATCCTATTGAGCATGATTTTTTGGTCATCAGCTCTCTTCAGGACCATATGAGTTCTCATCATCGACCCAACTGAGGCCCTCCTCACTCACCTGCGCCCTGCCACATGTGAAGGCTTACCTCAGATGCTTCCTGGAAAGAAGGATGCCTGAAGGGATGTGCCATTCTGTCGAATCCACGTGCTGGGCCAAGGCTCATGGTGATTGCCCTAGGGAACATAGGCCAAACACAGATCTTCATTTCTCTGGGGACGATGGCTGCCAAGAGGTGAGAAGGACAGCTGTGAGAACTCCAACTCCATGCTAGATGCATTGGGGCACGTGTGTGCCACACGCTCATGCATCGAATGATGCTACAAGAAATACCTGCAGCAATACATCCAGGAACATAGGGCCCAAATGTACCTCCACGCAGAGACAGGAACACATAGCTGAAACGCATACAAACAGCTCCCTACATAGCTTCCTTCCTGCCTCCCTTCCTCCAGAATGCTCTAGCTCCCTCCCCTTTGACCCTCGTCCTTGGCTCACTCCCTCCATCCATCCATACTTACAAAGATGAAGGCATGAGTGGACAGGTGGATCAATGCCATCTTATGTACCTTAATACTGTGTCAGGGGCAGATGAAATAACCAGTACGTATATGTCTCCCCAGGGAAGGACTAGCCTCGTGGATCCTCCAGGCAGCACAAGGCCTGGCACCAGGTCTGCTTGGTGGGGAAAACACTGGGGGTGTTTCTGGGGGGAATGGAGACATTCCTCTGGGCCCGACCCTGGTGTGGGCAAGCGTGTGCTGGCCGATGTCACACTCGGCTTGTCCATGTGCACAACACCCAGACAATGAGGCCTTTATGTCCCACACAGTGGACATTCACAGGAGCTGGAGGGAGCTCTCTTGGTAGGCAGTGGCTCCCGTAGAGGAAGGCCAGCCCAAGAGATGCCACAGGCCTGTATCTGTATGCAGAACCCATGAAAGGGCCTGTCTGAGTAAACTGGCCTATCTGAGGGCCCATGATCCCTCACAGAGACCTGGGAAACCCCATTCCAGCAAGGGACCAGCCCTTCAGCTCTCACAAGAGCCAAGAGCATCTAGCTGCCAAGTCCCTGATCAAGGGTCCTTGTTGCCTCTCCCCACCTCCAGGCCTGGCCCCACATCCTCCCAACCAACACTTCTTGGAAGTCACTCAAGCACACCCCACAACTGACCATAAGCTCAGTCCATCCTCGTGCTCTGCCTCGACATGCACAGAGATCTGCGTGGTTGCTCCCCAGGGCAACACGTCATGAAATGGTGCCTCCATGGTCAGTCTTACTACACTTCAGGTCAATCGAGTTGAATTTCAAGGCCTGCATTCCAATCTGGTGGATGGGGAGCCATGTCAAGCATTCCTCCTTGGGGACCACAGAGATTCCCAAACAGGGCCAATTTCTTCTGTGGCAGCATTCCCTACTGTGGCCCGTGCAAGGCCACCAAACAACAGCCATGCAGCTACGCCCTCCTCAGCCCACATCCCGGGACCACCCCTCCCCTTCAGGTCAACAGGGCCTCACGATGGACATGATAACGGGATGCCCAAGGGCTCTGCAAAGCCTTCATGGGGGAATGGACACCCAGAAGCCTTTTCTCCTCTGGAGGGGGCTCTCTGACAAACCAGTGGCTTCCGGAGAGGACGACCAACCCAGGAGAAGCTATGGTCCTGTGTATGCATGCAGACCCCATCAGAGGCCCCATTCGGATCAAGTGGCTCCAACAAAGCACCATGATCCCTCACAGAGTCCTGGCACAACCCCATTGAAGACCACGGCATGGCTTCCAGCCCTTGAAATAACCAGCAGCATCCTGCCTCCAAGCACCTGAGGATGGGCTCCTGCCTGCCTCTCACCATCTCTAGGCAGGGGGCATGAGCCTTCCCTACTGACAGGTTTTGGGAAGCCATAAAGCACACACCACAAGGGACCATTCCCTCAGTGGGTGATCATACTCTGGCGCTAGGTGCACAGAGGTCTCTAGAGATGTTCCGCCTGGGGCCAAGGAAGAAAACACTGCCTCGGTGTGCTCTCTGACTAGAATACAGCTCTAATGAAGGCATGTGAGTGCACCAGATGTGAGCCCATAAATTTGGGGCAGCAGCAGACATTCCTCCTTGGTAGGCAGGAGGTTGCCAAAAGACTACCCTGTACTGCCTGCTGTGAGGGCGGCCAGCCCATAGTTCAAAATTCTCTGGGGCCTATCAGTAGCAACCAAAAGAGCCACTCACTGCGGAACATTCTGGCTGTGGTGAGTCCATTCCAAGGCTTGGCCTGAAACACAAAATTCAAAGCAGAAAGGCTTAAGGAAAGACTCCACCCATGGCTTCAGAACATGTGGGCCCTGGCACTATGGAGCAGGATAGAAAACCAAAGGTGGCAACACATCTTGGATATGTGGAAGCCATCTACACTGGGAGGAGTCTCAAGGGATTTCCTCGAGCGAGAGGCTGCTCCAACACCCACACCCAAACCCACACACACACCCACACCCAGGGCTCTGCAATGGACCAAAAATGCAGGCCATCCTGCCCCTGGATCCCTCTGTTAGGCCTCAGCGTAATCCTATTGAGCATGATTTTTTGGTCATCAGCTCTCTTCAGGACCATATGAGTTCTCATCATCGACCCAACTGAGGCCCTCCTCACTCACCTGCGCCCTGCCACATGTGAAGGCTTACCTCAGATGCTTCCTGGAAAGAAGGATGCCTGAAGGGATGTGCCATTCTGTCGAATCCACGTGCTGGGCCAAGGCTCATGGTGATTGCCCTAGGGAACATAGGCCAAACACAGATCTTCATTTCTCTGGGGACGATGGCTGCCAAGAGGTGAGAAGGACAGCTGTGAGAACTCCAACTCCATGCTAGATGCATTGGGGCACGTGTGTGCCACACGCTCATGCATCGAATGATGCTACAAGAAATACCTGCAGCAATACATCCAGGAACATAGGGCCCAAATGTACCTCCACGCAGAGACAGGAACACATAGCTGAAACGCATACAAACAGCTCCCTACATAGCTTCCTTCCTGCCTCCCTTCCTCCAGAATGCTCTAGCTCCCTCCCCTTTGACCCTCGTCCTTGGCTCACTCCCTCCATCCATCCATACTTACAAAGATGAAGGCATGAGTGGACAGGTGGATCAATGCCATCTTATGTACCTTAATACTGTGTCAGGGGCAGATGAAATAACCAGTACGTATATGTCTCCCCAGGGAAGGACTAGCCTCATGGATCCTCCAGGCAGCACAAGGCCTGGCACCAGGTCTGCTTGGTGGGGAAAACACTGGGGGTGTTTCTGGGGGGAATGGAGACATTCCTCTGGGCCTGACCCTGGTGTGGGCAAGCGTGTGCTGGCCGATGTCACACTCGGCTTGTCCATGTGCACAACACCCAGACAATGAGGCCTTTATGTCCCACACAGTGGACATTCACAGGAGCTGGAGGGAGCTCTCTTGGTAGGCAGTGGCTCCCGTAGAGGAAGGCCAGCCCAAGAGATGCCACAGGCCTGTATCTGTATGCAGAACCCATGAAAGGGCCTGTCTGAGTAAACTGGCCTATCTGAGGGCCCATGATCCCTCACAGAGACCTGGGAAACCCCATTCCAGCAAGGGACCAGCCCTTCAGCTCTCACAAGAGCCAAGAGCATCTAGCTGCCAAGTCCCTGATCAAGGGTCCTTGTTGCCTCTCCCCACCTCCAGGCCTGGCCCCACATCCTCCCAACCAACACTTCTTGGAAGTCACTCAAGCACACCCCACAACTGACCATAAGCTCAGTCCATCCTCGTGCTCTGCCTCGACATGCACAGAGATCTGCGTGGTTGCTCCCCAGGGCAACACGTCATGAAATGGTGCCTCCATGGTCAGTCTTACTACACTTCAGGTCAATCGAGTTGAATTTCAAGGCCTGCATTCCAATCTGGTGGATGGGGAGCCATGTCAAGCACTCCTCCTTGGGGACCACAGAGATTCCCAAACAGGGCCAATTTCTTCTGTGGCAGCATTCCCTACTGTGGCCCGTGCAAGGCCACCAAACAACAGCCATGCAGCTACGCCCTCCTCAGCCCACATCCCGGGACCACCCCTCCCCTTCAGGTCAACAGGGCCTCACGATGGACATGATAACGGGATGCCCAAGGGCTCTGCAAAGCCTTCATGGGGGAATGGACACCCAGAAGCCTTTTCTCCTCTGGAGGGGGCTCTCTGACAAACCAGTGGCTTCCGGAGAGGACGACCAACCCAGGAGAAGCTATGGTCCTGTGTATGCATGCAGACCCCATCAGAGGCCCCATTCGGATCAAGTGGCTCCAACAAAGCACCATGATCCCTCACAGAGTCCTGGCACAACCCCATTGAAGACCACGGCATGGCTTCCAGCCCTTGAAATAACCAGCAGCATCCTGCCTCCAAGCACCTGAGGATGGGCTCCTGCCTGCCTCTCACCATCTCTAGGCAGGGGGCATGAGCCTTCCCTACTGACAGGTTTTGGGAAGCCATAAAGCACACACCACAAGGGACCATTCCCTCAGTGGGTGATCATACTCTGGCGCTAGGTGCACAGAGGTCTCTAGAGATGTTCCGCCTGGGGCCAAGGAAGAAAACACTGCCTCGGTGTGCTCTCTGACTAGAATACAGCTCTAATGAAGGCATGTGAGTGCACCAGATGTGAGCCCATAAATTTGGGGCAGCAGCAGACATTCCTCCTTGGTAGGCAGGAGGTTGCCAAAAGACTACCCTGTACTGCCTGCTGTGAGGGCGGCCAGCCCATAGTTCAAAATTCTCTGGGGCCTATCAGTAGCAACCAAAAGAGCCACTCACTGCGGAACATTCTGGCTGTGGTGAGTCCATTCCAAGGCTTGGCCTGAAACACAAAATTCAAAGCAGAAAGGCTTAAGGAAAGACTCCACCCATGGCTTCAGAACATGTGGGCCCTGGCACTATGGAGCAGGATAGAAAACCAAAGGTGGCAACACATCTTGGATATGTGGAAGCCATCTACACTGGGAGGAGTCTCAAGGGATTTCCTCGAGCGAGAGGCTGCTCCAACACCCACACCCAAACCCACAACCACACCCACACCCAGGGCTCTGCAATGGACCAAAAATGCAGGCCATCCTGCCCCTGGATCCCTCTGTTAGGCCTCAGCGTAATCCTATTGAGCATGATTTTTTGGTCATCAGCTCTCTTCAGGACCATATGAGTTCTCATCATCGACCCAACTGAGGCCCTCCTCACTCACCTGCGCCCTGCCACATGTGAAGGCTTACCTCAGATGCTTCCTGGAAAGAAGGATGCCTGAAGGGATGTGCCATTCTGTCGAATCCACGTGCTGGGCCAAGGCTCATGGTGATTGCCCTAGGGAACATAGGCCAAACACAGATCTTCATTTCTCTGGGGACGATGGCTGCCAAGAGGTGAGAAGGACAGCTGTGAGAACTCCAACTCCATGCTAGATGCATTGGGGCACGTGTGTGCCACACGCTCATGCATCGAATGATGCTACAAGAAATACCTGCAGCAATACATCCAGGAACATAGGGCCCAAATGTACCTCCACGCAGAGACAGGAACACATAGCTGAAACGCATACAAACAGCTCCCTACATAGCTTCCTTCCTGCCTCCCTTCCTCCAGAATGCTCTAGCTCCCTCCCCTTTGACCCTCGTCCTTGGCTCACTCCCTCCATCCATCCATACTTACAAAGATGAAGGCATGAGTGGACAGGTGGATCAATGCCATCTTATGTACCTTAATACTGTGTCAGGGGCAGATGAAATAACCAGTACGTATATGTCTCCCCAGGGAAGGACTAGCCTCATGGATCCTCCAGGCAGCACAAGGCCTGGCACCAGGTCTGCTTGGTGGGGAAAACACTGGGGGTGTTTCTGGGGGGAATGGAGACATTCCTCTGGGCCCGACCCTGGTGTGGGCAAGCGTGTGCTGGCCGATGTCACACTCGGCTTGTCCATGTGCACAACACCCAGACAATGAGGCCTTTATGTCCCACACAGTGGACATTCACAGGAGCTGGAGGGAGCTCTCTTGGTAGGCAGTGGCTCCCGTAGAGGAAGGCCAGCCCAAGAGATGCCACAGGCCTGTATCTGTATGCAGAACCCATGAAAGGGCCTGTCTGAGTAAACTGGCCTATCTGAGGGCCCATGATCCCTCACAGAGACCTGGGAAACCCCATTCCAGCAAGGGACCAGCCCTTCAGCTCTCACAAGAGCCAAGAGCATCTAGCTGCCAAGTCCCTGATCAAGGGTCCTTGTTGCCTCTCCCCACCTCCAGGCCTGGCCCCACATCCTCCCAACCAACACTTCTTGGAAGTCACTCAAGCACACCCCACAACTGACCATAAGCTCAGTCCATCCTCGTGCTCTGCCTCGACATGCACAGAGATCTGCGTGGTTGCTCCCCAGGGCAACACGTCATGAAATGGTGCCTCCATGGTCAGTCTTACTACACTTCAGGTCAATCGAGTTGAATTTCAAGGCCTGCATTCCAATCTGGTGGATGGGGAGCCATGTCAAGCATTCCTCCTTGGGGACCACAGAGATTCCCAAACAGGGCCAATTTCTTCTGTGGCAGCATTCCCTACTGTGGCCCGTGCAAGGCCACCAAACAACAGCCATGCAGCTACGCCCTCCTCAGCCCACATCCCGGGACCACCCCTCCCCTTCAGGTCAACAGGGCCTCACGATGGACATGATAACGGGATGCCCAAGGGCTCTGCAAAGCCTTCATGGGGGAATGGACACCCAGAAGCCTTTTCTCCTCTGGAGGGGGCTCTCTGACAAACCAGTGGCTTCCGGAGAGGACGACCAACCCAGGAGAAGCTATGGTCCTGTGTATGCATGCAGACCCCATCAGAGGCCCCATTCGGATCAAGTGGCTCCAACAAAGCACCATGATCCCTCACAGAGTCCTGGCACAACCCCATTGAAGACCACGGCATGGCTTCCAGCCCTTGAAATAACCAGCAGCATCCTGCCTCCAAGCACCTGAGGATGGGCTCCTGCCTGCCTCTCACCATCTCTAGGCAGGGGGCATGAGCCTTCCCTACTGACAGGTTTTGGGAAGCCATAAAGCACACACCACAAGGGACCATTCCCTCAGTGGGTGATCATACTCTGGCGCTAGGTGCACAGAGGTCTCTAGAGATGTTCCGCCTGGGGCCAAGGAAGAAAACACTGCCTCGGTGTGCTCTCTGACTAGAATACAGCTCTAATGAAGGCATGTGAGTGCACCAGATGTGAGCCCATAAATTTGGGGCAGCAGCAGACATTCCTCCTTGGTAGGCAGGAGGTTGCCAAAAGACTACCCTGTACTGCCTGCTGTGAGGGCGGCCAGCCCATAGTTCAAAATTCTCTGGGGCCTATCAGTAGCAACCAAAAGAGCCACTCACTGCGGAACATTCTGGCTGTGGTGAGTCCATTCCAAGGCTTGGCCTGAAACACAAAATTCAAAGCAGAAAGGCTTAAGGAAAGACTCCACCCATGGCTTCAGAACATGTGGGCCCTGGCACTATGGAGCAGGATAGAAAACCAAAGGTGGCAACACATCTTGGATATGTGGAAGCCATCTACACTGGGAGGAGTCTCAAGGGATTTCCTCGAGCGAGAGGCTGCTCCAACACCCACACCCAAACCCACAACCACACCCACACCCAGGGCTCTGCAATGGACCAAAAATGCAGGCCATCCTGCCCCTGGATCCCTCTGTTAGGCCTCAGCGTAATCCTATTGAGCATGATTTTTTGGTCATCAGCTCTCTTCAGGACCATATGAGTTCTCATCATCGACCCAACTGAGGCCCTCCTCACTCACCTGCGCCCTGCCACATGTGAAGGCTTACCTCAGATGCTTCCTGGAAAGAAGGATGCCTGAAGGGATGTGCCATTCTGTCGAATCCACGTGCTGGGCCAAGGCTCATGGTGATTGCCCTAGGGAACATAGGCCAAACACAGATCTTCATTTCTCTGGGGACGATGGCTGCCAAGAGGTGAGAAGGACAGCTGTGAGAACTCCAACTCCATGCTAGATGCATTGGGGCACGTGTGTGCCACACGCTCATGCATCGAATGATGCTACAAGAAATACCTGCAGCAATACATCCAGGAACATAGGGCCCAAATGTACCTCCACGCAGAGACAGGAACACATAGCTGAAACGCATACAAACAGCTCCCTACATAGCTTCCTTCCTGCCTCCCTTCCTCCAGAATGCTCTAGCTCCCTCCCCTTTGACCCTCGTCCTTGGCTCACTCCCTCCATCCATCCATACTTACAAAGATGAAGGCATGAGTGGACAGGTGGATCAATGCCATCTTATGTACCTTAATACTGTGTCAGGGGCAGATGAAATAACCAGTACGTATATGTCTCCCCAGGGAAGGACTAGCCTCATGGATCCTCCAGGCAGCACAAGGCCTGGCACCAGGTCTGCTTGGTGGGGAAAACACTGGGGGTGTTTCTGGGGGGAATGGAGACATTCCTCTGGGCCCGACCCTGGTGTGGGCAAGCGTGTGCTGGCCGATGTCACACTCGGCTTGTCCATGTGCACAACACCCAGACAATGAGGCCTTTATGTCCCACACAGTGGACATTCACAGGAGCTGGAGGGAGCTCTCTTGGTAGGCAGTGGCTCCCGTAGAGGAAGGCCAGCCCAAGAGATGCCACAGGCCTGTATCTGTATGCAGAACCCATGAAAGGGCCTGTCTGAGTAAACTGGCCTATCTGAGGGCCCATGATCCCTCACAGAGACCTGGGAAACCCCATTCCAGCAAGGGACCAGCCCTTCAGCTCTCACAAGAGCCAAGAGCATCTAGCTGCCAAGTCCCTGATGAAGGGTCCTTGTTGCCTCTCCCCACCTCCAGGCCTGGCCCCACATCCTCCCAACCAACACTTCTTGGAAGTCACTCAAGCACACCCCACAACTGACCATAAGCTCAGTCCATCCTCGTGCTCTGCCTCGACATGCACAGAGATCTGCGTGGTTGCTCCCCAGGGCAACACGTCATGAAATGGTGCCTCCATGGTCAGTCTTACTACACTTCAGGTCAATCGAGTTGAATTTCAAGGCCTGCATTCCAATCTGGTGGATGGGGAGCCATGTCAAGCATTCCTCCTTGGGGACCACAGAGATTCCCAAACAGGGCCAATTTCTTCTGTGGCAGCATTCCCTACTGTGGCCCGTGCAAGGCCACCAAACAACAGCCATGCAGCTACGCCCTCCTCAGCCCACATCCCGGGACCACCCCTCCCCTTCAGGTCAACAGGGCCTCACGATGGACATGATAACGGGATGCCCAAGGGCTCTGCAAAGCCTTCATGGGGGAATGGACACCCAGAAGCCTTTTCTCCTCTGGAGGGGGCTCTCTGACAAACCAGTGGCTTCCGGAGAGGACGACCAACCCAGGAGAAGCTATGGTCCTGTGTATGCATGCAGACCCCATCAGAGGCCCCATTCGGATCAAGTGGCTCCAACAAAGCACCATGATCCCTCACAGAGTCCTGGCACAACCCCATTGAAGACCACGGCATGGCTTCCAGCCCTTGAAATAACCAGCAGCATCCTGCCTCCAAGCACCTGAGGATGGGCTCCTGCCTGCCTCTCACCATCTCTAGGCAGGGGGCATGAGCCTTCCCTACTGACAGGTTTTGGGAAGCCATAAAGCACACACCACAAGGGACCATTCCCTCAGTGGGTGATCATACTCTGGCGCTAGGTGCACAGAGGTCTCTAGAGATGTTCCGCCTGGGGCCAAGGAAGAAAACACTGCCTCGGTGTGCTCTCTGACTAGAATACAGCTCTAATGAAGGCATGTGAGTGCACCAGATGTGAGCCCATAAATTTGGGGCAGCAGCAGACATTCCTCCTTGGTAGGCAGGAGGTTGCCAAAAGACTACCCTGTACTGCCTGCTGTGAGGGCGGCCAGCCCATAGTTCAAAATTCTCTGGGGCCTATCAGTAGCAACCAAAAGAGCCACTCACTGCGGAACATTCTGGCTGTGGTGAGTCCATTCCAAGGCTTGGCCTGAAACACAAAATTCAAAGCAGAAAGGCTTAAGGAAAGACTCCACCCATGGCTTCAGAACATGTGGGCCCTGGCACTATGGAGCAGGATAGAAAACCAAAGGTGGCAACACATCTTGGATATGTGGAAGCCATCTACACTGGGAGGAGTCTCAAGGGATTTCCTCGAGCGAGAGGCTGCTCCAACACCCACACCCAAACCCACACACACACCCACACCCAGGGCTCTGCAATGGACCAAAAATGCAGGCCATCCTGCCCCTGGATCCCTCTGTTAGGCCTCAGCGTAATCCTATTGAGCATGATTTTTTGGTCATCAGCTCTCTTCAGGACCATATGAGTTCTCATCATCGACCCAACTGAGGCCCTCCTCACTCACCTGCGCCCTGCCACATGTGAAGGCTTACCTCAGATGCTTCCTGGAAAGAAGGATGCCTGAAGGGATGTGCCATTCTGTCGAATCCACGTGCTGGGCCAAGGCTCATGGTGATTGCCCTAGGGAACATAGGCCAAACACAGATCTTCATTTCTCTGGGGACGATGGCTGCCAAGAGGTGAGAAGGACAGCTGTGAGAACTCCAACTCCATGCTAGATGCATTGGGGCACGTGTGTGCCACACGCTCATGCATCGAATGATGCTACAAGAAATACCTGCAGCAATACATCCAGGAACATAGGGCCCAAATGTACCTCCACGCAGAGACAGGAACACATAGCTGAAACGCATACAAACAGCTCCCTACATAGCTTCCTTCCTGCCTCCCTTCCTCCAGAATGCTCTAGCTCCCTCCCCTTTGACCCTCGTCCTTGGCTCACTCCCTCCATCCATCCATACTTACAAAGATGAAGGCATGAGTGGACAGGTGGATCAATGCCATCTTATGTACCTTAATACTGTGTCAGGGGCAGATGAAATAACCAGTACGTATATGTCTCCCCAGGGAAGGACTAGCCTCATGGATCCTCCAGGCAGCACAAGGCCTGGCACCAGGTCTGCTTGGTGGGGAAAACACTGGGGGTGTTTCTGGGGGGAATGGAGACATTCCTCTGGGCCCGACCCTGGTGTGGGCAAGCGTGTGCTGGCCGATGTCACACTCGGCTTGTCCATGTGCACAACACCCAGACAATGAGGCCTTTATGTCCCACACAGGGGACATTCACAGGAGCTGGAGGGAGCTCTCTTGGTAGGCAGTGGCTCCCGTAGAGGAAGGCCAGCCCAAGAGATGCCACAGGCCTGTATCTGTATGCAGAACCCATGAAAGGGCCTGTCTGAGTAAACTGGCCTATCTGAGGGCCCATGATCCCTCACAGAGACCTGGGAAACCCCATTCCAGCAAGGGACCAGCCCTTCAGCTCTCACAAGAGCCAAGAGCATCTAGCTGCCAAGTCCCTGATGAAGGGTCCTTGTTGCCTCTCCCCACCTCCAGGCCTGGCCCCACATCCTCCCAACCAACACTTCTTGGAAGTCACTCAAGCACACCCCACAACTGACCATAAGCTCAGTCCATCCTCGTGCTCTGCCTCGACATGCACAGAGATCTGCGTGGTTGCTCCCCAGGGCAACACGTCATGAAATGGTGCCTCCATGGTCAGTCTTACTACACTTCAGGTCAATCGAGTTGAATTTCAAGGCCTGCATTCCAATCTGGTGGATGGGGAGCCATGTCAAGCATTCCTCCTTGGGGACCACAGAGATTCCCAAACAGGGCCAATTTCTTCTGTGGCAGCATTCCCTACTGTGGCCCGTGCAAGGCCACCAAACAACAGCCATGCAGCTACGCCCTCCTCAGCCCACATCCCGGGACCACCCCTCCCCTTCAGGTCAACAGGGCCTCACGATGGACATGATAACGGGATGCCCAAGGGCTCTGCAAAGCCTTCATGGGGGAATGGACACCCAGAAGTCTTTTCTCCTCTGGAGGGGGCTCTCTGACAAACCAGTGGCTTCCGGAGAGGACGACCAACCCAGGAGAAGCTATGGTCCTGTGTATGCATGCAGACCCCATCAGAGGCCCCATTCGGATCAAGTGGCTCCAACAAAGCACCATGATCCCTCACAGAGTCCTGGCACAACCCCATTGAAGACCACGGCATGGCTTCCAGCCCTTGAAATAACCAGCAGCATCCTGCCTCCAAGCACCTGAGGATGGGCTCCTGCCTGCCTCTCACCATCTCTAGGCAGGGGGCATGAGCCTTCCCTACTGACAGGTTTTGGGAAGCCATAAAGCACACACCACAAGGGACCATTCCCTCAGTGGGTGATCATACTCTGGCGCTAGGTGCACAGAGGTCTCTAGAGATGTTCCGCCTGGGGCCAAGGAAGAAAACACTGCCTCGATGTGCTCTCTGACTAGAATACAGCTCTAATGAAGGCATGTGAGTGCACCAGATGTGAGCCCATAAATTTGGGGCAGCAGCAGACATTCCTCCTTGGTAGGCAGGAGGTTGCCAAAAGACTACCCTGTACTGCCTGCTGTGAGGGCGGCCAGCCCATAGTTCAAAATTCTCTGGGGCCTATCAGTAGCAACCAAAAGAGCCACTCACTGCGGAACATTCTGGCTGTGGTGAGTCCATTCCAAGGCTTGGCCTGAAACACAAAATTCAAAGCAGAAAGGCTTAAGGAAAGACTCCACCCATGGCTTCAGAACATGTGGGCCCTGGCACTATGGAGCAGGATAGAAAACCAAAGGTGGCAACACATCTTGGATATGTGGAAGCCATCTACACTGGGAGGAGTCTCAAGGGATTTCCTCGAGCGAGAGGCTGCTCCAACACCCACACCCAAACCCACACACACACCCACACCCAGGGCTCTGCAATGGACCAAAAATGCAGGCCATCCTGCCCCTGGATCCCTCTGTTAGGCCTCAGCGTAATCCTATTGAGCATGATTTTTTGGTCATCAGCTCTCTTCAGGACCATATGAGTTCTCATCATCGACCCAACTGAGGCCCTCCTCACTCACCTGCGCCCTGCCACATGTGAAGGCTTACCTCAGATGCTTCCTGGAAAGAAGGATGCCTGAAGGGATGTGCCATTCTGTCGAATCCACGTGCTGGGCCAAGGCTCATGGTGATTGCCCTAGGGAACATAGGCCAAACACAGATCTTCATTTCTCTGGGGACGATGGCTGCCAAGAGGTGAGAAGGACAGCTGTGAGAACTCCAACTCCATGCTAGATGCATTGGGGCACGTGTGTGCCACACGCTCATGCATCGAATGATGCTACAAGAAATACCTGCAGCAATACATCCAGGAACATAGGGCCCAAATGTACCTCCACGCAGAGACAGGAACACATAGCTGAAACGCATACAAACAGCTCCCTACATAGCTTCCTTCCTGCCTCCCTTCCTCCAGAATGCTCTAGCTCCCTCCCCTTTGACCCTCGTCCTTGGCTCACTCCCTCCATCCATCCATACTTACAAAGATGAAGGCATGAGTGGACAGGTGGATCAATGCCATCTTATGTACCTTAATACTGTGTCAGGGGCAGATGAAATAACCAGTACGTATATGTCTCCCCAGGGAAGGACTAGCCTCATGGATCCTCCAGGCAGCACAAGGCCTGGCACCAGGTCTGCTTGGTGGGGAAAACACTGGGGGTGTTTCTGGGGGGAATGGAGACATTCCTCTGGGCCCGACCCTGGTGTGGGCAAGCGTGTGCTGGCCGATGTCACACTCGGCTTGTCCATGTGCACAACACCCAGACAATGAGGCCTTTATGTCCCACACAGGGGACATTCACAGGAGCTGGAGGGAGCTCTCTTGGTAGGCAGTGGCTCCCGTAGAGGAAGGCCAGCCCAAGAGATGCCACAGGCCTGTATCTGTATGCAGAACCCATGAAAGGGCCTGTCTGAGTAAACTGGCCTATCTGAGGGCCCATGATCCCTCACAGAGACCTGGGAAACCCCATTCCAGCAAGGGACCAGCCCTTCAGCTCTCACAAGAGCCAAGAGCATCTAGCTGCCAAGTCCCTGATGAAGGGTCCTTGTTGCCTCTCCCCACCTCCAGGCCTGGCCCCACATCCTCCCAACCAACACTTCTTGGAAGTCACTCAAGCACACCCCACAACTGACCATAAGCTCAGTCCATCCTCGTGCTCTGCCTCGACATGCACAGAGATCTGCGTGGTTGCTCCCCAGGGCAACACGTCATGAAATGGTGCCTCCATGGTCAGTCTTACTACACTTCAGGTCAATCGAGTTGAATTTCAAGGCCTGCATTCCAATCTGGTGGATGGGGAGCCATGTCAAGCATTCCTCCTTGGGGACCACAGAGATTCCCAAACAGGGCCAATTTCTTCTGTGGCAGCATTCCCTACTGTGGCCCGTGCAAGGCCACCAAACAACAGCCATGCAGCTACGCCCTCCTCAGCCCACATCCCGGGACCACCCCTCCCCTTCAGGTCAACAGGGCCTCACGATGGACATGATAACGGGATGCCCAAGGGCTCTGCAAAGCCTTCATGGGGGAATGGACACCCAGAAGCCTTTTCTCCTCTGGAGGGGGCTCTCTGACAAACCAGTGGCTTCCGGAGAGGACGACCAACCCAGGAGAAGCTATGGTCCTGTGTATGCATGCAGACCCCATCAGAGGCCCCATTCGGATCAAGTGGCTCCAACAAAGCACCATGATCCCTCACAGAGTCCTGGCACAACCCCATTGAAGACCACGGCATGGCTTCCAGCCCTTGAAATAACCAGCAGCATCCTGCCTCCAAGCACCTGAGGATGGGCTCCTGCCTGCCTCTCACCATCTCTAGGCAGGGGGCATGAGCCTTCCCTACTGACAGGTTTTGGGAAGCCATAAAGCACACACCACAAGGGACCATTCCCTCAGTGGGTGATCATACTCTGGCGCTAGGTGCACAGAGGTCTCTAGAGATGTTCCGCCTGGGGCCAAGGAAGAAAACACTGCCTCGATGTGCTCTCTGACTAGAATACAGCTCTAATGAAGGCATGTGAGTGCACCAGATGTGAGCCCATAAATTTGGGGCAGCAGCAGACATTCCTCCTTGGTAGGCAGGAGGTTGCCAAAAGACTACC
This sequence comes from Hippopotamus amphibius kiboko, assembly GCF_030028045.1. NCBI lineage: Eukaryota > Metazoa > Chordata > Mammalia > Artiodactyla > Hippopotamidae > Hippopotamus > Hippopotamus amphibius. Next base: position 222,590,467 of record NC_080187.1, on the reverse strand, counting down.
CTGTACTGCCTGCTGTGAGGGCGGCCAGCCCATAGTTCAAAATTCTCTGGGGCCTATCAGTAGCAACCAAAAGAGCCACTCACTGCGGAACATTCTGGCTGTGGTGAGTCCATTCCAAGGCTTGGCCTGAAACACAAAATTCAAAGCAGAAAGGCTTAAGGAAAGACTCCACCCATGGCTTCAGAACATGTGGGCCCTGGCACTATGGAGCAGGATAGAAAACCAAAGGTGGCAACACATCTTGGATATGTGGAAGCCATCTACACTGGGAGGAGTCTCAAGGGATTTCCTCGAGCGAGAGGCTGCTCCAACACCCACACCCAAACCCACACACACACCCACACCCAGGGCTCTGCAATGGACCAAAAATGCAGGCCATCCTGCCCCTGGATCCCTCTGTTAGGCCTCAGCGTAATCCTATTGAGCATGATTTTTTGGTCATCAGCTCTCTTCAGGACCATATGAGTTCTCATCATCGACCCAACTGAGGCCCTCCTCACTCACCTGCGCCCTGCCACATGTGAAGGCTTACCTCAGATGCTTCCTGGAAAGAAGGATGCCTGAAGGGATGTGCCATTCTGTCGAATCCACGTGCTGGGCCAAGGCTCATGGTGATTGCCCTAGGGAACATAGGCCAAACACAGATCTTCATTTCTCTGGGGACGATGGCTGCCAAGAGGTGAGAAGGACAGCTGTGAGAACTCCAACTCCATGCTAGATGCATTGGGGCACGTGTGTGCCACACGCTCATGCATCGAATGATGCTACAAGAAATACCTGCAGCAATACATCCAGGAACATAGGGCCCAAATGTACCTCCACGCAGAGACAGGAACACATAGCTGAAACGCATACAAACAGCTCCCTACATAGCTTCCTTCCTGCCTCCCTTCCTCCAGAATGCTCTAGCTCCCTCCCCTTTGACCCTCGTCCTTGGCTCACTCCCTCCATCCATCCATACTTACAAAGATGAAGGCATGAGTGGACAGGTGGATCAATGCCATCTTATGTACCTTAATACTGTGTCAGGGGCAGATGAAATAACCAGTACGTATATGTCTCCCCAGGGAAGGACTAGCCTCATGGATCCTCCAGGCAGCACAAGGCCTGGCACCAGGTCTGCTTGGTGGGGAAAACACTGGGGGTGTTTCTGGGGGGAATGGAGACATTCCTCTGGGCCCGACCCTGGTGTGGGCAAGCGTGTGCTGGCCGATGTCACACTCGGCTTGTCCATGTGCACAACACCCAGACAATGAGGCCTTTATGTCCCACACAGTGGACATTCACAGGAGCTGGAGGGAGCTCTCTTGGTAGGCAGTGGCTCCCGTAGAGGAAGGCCAGCCCAAGAGATGCCACAGGCCTGTATCTGTATGCAGAACCCATGAAAGGGCCTGTCTGAGTAAACTGGCCTATCTGAGGGCCCATGATCCCTCACAGAGACCTGGGAAACCCCATTCCAGCAAGGGACCAGCCCTTCAGCTCTCACAAGAGCCAAGAGCATCTAGCTGCCAAGTCCCTGATGAAGGGTCCTTGTTGCCTCTCCCCACCTCCAGGCCTGGCCCCACATCCTCCCAACCAACACTTCTTGGAAGTCACTCAAGCACACCCCACAACTGACCATAAGCTCAGTCCATCCTCGTGCTCTGCCTCGACATGCACAGAGATCTGCGTGGTTGCTCCCCAGGGCAACACGTCATGAAATGGTGCCTCCATGGTCAGTCTTACTACACTTCAGGTCAATCGAGTTGAATTTCAAGGCCTGCATTCCAATCTGGTGGATGGGGAGCCATGTCAAGCATTCCTCCTTGGGGACCACAGAGATTCCCAAACAGGGCCAATTTCTTCTGTGGCAGCATTCCCTACTGTGGCCCGTGCAAGGCCACCAAACAACAGCCATGCAGCTACGCCCTCCTCAGCCCACATCCCGGGACCACCCCTCCCCTTCAGGTCAACAGGGCCTCACGATGGACATGATAACGGGATGCCCAAGGGCTCTGCAAAGCCTTCATGGGGGAATGGACACCCAGAAGCCTTTTCTCCTCTGGAGGGGGCTCTCTGACAAACCAGTGGCTTCCGGAGAGGACGACCAACCCAGGAGAAGCTATGGTCCTGTGTATGCATGCAGACCCCATCAGAGGCCCCATTCGGATCAAGTGGCTCCAACAAAGCACCATGATCCCTCACAGAGTCCTGGCACAACCCCATTGAAGACCACGGCATGGCTTCCAGCCCTTGAAATAACCAGCAGCATCCTGCCTCCAAGCACCTGAGGATGGGCTCCTGCCTGCCTCTCACCATCTCTAGGCAGGGGGCATGAGCCTTCCCTACTGACAGGTTTTGGGAAGCCATAAAGCACACACCACAAGGGACCATTCCCTCAGTGGGTGATCATACTCTGGCGCTAGGTGCACAGAGGTCTCTAGAGATGTTCCGCCTGGGGCCAAGGAAGAAAACACTGCCTCGATGTGCTCTCTGACTAGAATACAGCTCTAATGAAGGCATGTGAGTGCACCAGATGTGAGCCCATAAATTTGGGGCAGCAGCAGACATTCCTCCTTGGTAGGCAGGAGGTTGCCAAAAGACTACCCTGTACTGCCTGCTGTGAGGGCGGCCAGCCCATAGTTCAAAATTCTCTGGGGCCTATCAGTAGCAACCAAAAGAGCCACTCACTGCGGAACATTCTGGCTGTGGTGAGTCCATTCCAAGGCTTGGCCTGAAACACAAAATTCAAAGCAGAAAGGCTTAAGGAAAGACTCCACCCATGGCTTCAGAACATGTGGGCCCTGGCACTATGGAGCAGGATAGAAAACCAAAGGTGGCAACACATCTTGGATATGTGGAAGCCATCTACACTGGGAGGAGTCTCAAGGGATTTCCTCGAGCGAGAGGCTGCTCCAACACCCACACCCAAACCCACACACACACCCACACCCAGGGCTCTGCAATGGACCAAAAATGCAGGCCATCCTGCCCCTGGATCCCTCTGTTAGGCCTCAGCGTAATCCTATTGAGCATGATTTTTTGGTCATCAGCTCTCTTCAGGACCATATGAGTTCTCATCATCGACCCAACTGAGGCCCTCCTCACTCACCTGCGCCCTGCCACATGTGAAGGCTTACCTCAGATGCTTCCTGGAAAGAAGGATGCCTGAAGGGATGTGCCATTCTGTCGAATCCACGTGCTGGGCCAAGGCTCATGGTGATTGCCCTAGGGAACATAGGCCAAACACAGATCTTCATTTCTCTGGGGACGATGGCTGCCAAGAGGTGAGAAGGACAGCTGTGAGAACTCCAACTCCATGCTAGATGCATTGGGGCACGTGTGTGCCACACGCTCATGCATCGAATGATGCTACAAGAAATACCTGCAGCAATACATCCAGGAACATAGGGCCCAAATGTACCTCCACGCAGAGACAGGAACACATAGCTGAAACGCATACAAACAGCTCCCTACATAGCTTCCTTCCTGCCTCCCTTCCTCCAGAATGCTCTAGCTCCCTCCCCTTTGACCCTCGTCCTTGGCTCACTCCCTCCATCCATCCATACTTACAAAGATGAAGGCATGAGTGGACAGGTGGATCAATGCCATCTTATGTACCTTAATACTGTGTCAGGGGCAGATGAAATAACCAGTACGTATATGTCTCCCCAGGGAAGGACTAGCCTCATGGATCCTCCAGGCAGCACAAGGCCTGGCACCAGGTCTGCTTGGTGGGGAAAACACTGGGGGTGTTTCTGGGGGGAATGGAGACATTCCTCTGGGCCCGACCCTGGTGTGGGCAAGCGTGTGCTGGCCGATGTCACACTCGGCTTGTCCATGTGCACAACACCCAGACAATGAGGCCTTTATGTCCCACACAGTGGACATTCACAGGAGCTGGAGGGAGCTCTCTTGGTAGGCAGTGGCTCCCGTAGAGGAAGGCCAGCCCAAGAGATGCCACAGGCCTGTATCTGTATGCAGAACCCATGAAAGGGCCTGTCTGAGTAAACTGGCCTATCTGAGGGCCCATGATCCCTCACAGAGACCTGGGAAACCCCATTCCAGCAAGGGACCAGCCCTTCAGCTCTCACAAGAGCCAAGAGCATCTAGCTGCCAAGTCCCTGATGAAGGGTCCTTGTTGCCTCTCCCCACCTCCAGGCCTGGCCCCACATCCTCCCAACCAACACTTCTTGGAAGTCACTCAAGCACACCCCACAACTGACCATAAGCTCAGTCCATCCTCGTGCTCTGCCTCGACATGCACAGAGATCTGCGTGGTTGCTCCCCAGGGCAACACGTCATGAAATGGTGCCTCCATGGTCAGTCTTACTACACTTCAGGTCAATCGAGTTGAATTTCAAGGCCTGCATTCCAATCTGGTGGATGGGGAGCCATGTCAAGCATTCCTCCTTGGGGACCACAGAGATTCCCAAACAGGGCCAATTTCTTCTGTGGCAGCATTCCCTACTGTGGCCCGTGCAAGGCCACCAAACAACAGCCATGCAGCTACGCCCTCCTCAGCCCACATCCCGGGACCACCCCTCCCCTTCAGGTCAACAGGGCCTCACGATGGACATGATAACGGGATGCCCAAGGGCTCTGCAAAGCCTTCATGGGGGAATGGACACCCAGAAGCCTTTTCTCCTCTGGAGGGGGCTCTCTGACAAACCAGTGGCTTCCGGAGAGGACGACCAACCCAGGAGAAGCTATGGTCGTGTGTATGCATGCAGACCCCATCAGAGGCCCCATTCGGATCAAGTGGCTCCAACAAAGCACCATGATCCCTCACAGAGTCCTGGCACAACCCCATTGAAGACCACGGCATGGCTTCCAGCCCTTGAAATAACCAGCAGCATCCTGCCTCCAAGCACCTGAGGATGGGCTCCTGCCTGCCTCTCACCATCTCTAGGCAGGGGGCATGAGCCTTCCCTACTGACAGGTTTTGGGAAGCCATAAAGCACACACCACAAGGGACCATTCCCTCAGTGGGTGATCATACTCTGGCGCTAGGTGCACAGAGGTCTCTAGAGATGTTCCGCCTGGGGCCAAGGAAGAAAACACTGCCTCGATGTGCTCTCTGACTAGAATACAGCTCTAATGAAGGCATGTGAGTGCACCAGATGTGAGCCCATAAATTTGGGGCAGCAGCAGACATTCCTCCTTGGTAGGCAGGAGGTTGCCAAAAGACTACCCTGTACTGCCTGCTGTGAGGGCGGCCAGCCCATAGTTCAAAATTCTCTGGGGCCTATCAGTAGCAACCAAAAGAGCCACTCACTGCGGAACATTCTGGCTGTGGTGAGTCCATTCCAAGGCTTGGCCTGAAACACAAAATTCAAAGCAGAAAGGCTTAAGGAAAGACTCCACCCATGGCTTCAGAACATGTGGGCCCTGGCACTATGGAGCAGGATAGAAAACCAAAGGTGGCAACACATCTTGGATATGTGGAAGCCATCTACACTGGGAGGAGTCTCAAGGGATTTCCTCGAGCGAGAGGCTGCTCCAACACCCACACCCAAACCCACACACACACCCACACCCAGGGCTCTGCAATGGACCAAAAATGCAGGCCATCCTGCCCCTGGATCCCTCTGTTAGGCCTCAGCGTAATCCTATTGAGCATGATTTTTTGGTCATCAGCTCTCTTCAGGACCATATGAGTTCTCATCATCGACCCAACTGAGGCCCTCCTCACTCACCTGCGCCCTGCCACATGTGAAGGCTTACCTCAGATGCTTCCTGGAAAGAAGGATGCCTGAAGGGATGTGCCATTCTGTCGAATCCACGTGCTGGGCCAAGGCTCATGGTGATTGCCCTAGGGAACATAGGCCAAACACAGATCTTCATTTCTCTGGGGACGATGGCTGCCAAGAGGTGAGAAGGACAGCTGTGAGAACTCCAACTCCATGCTAGATGCATTGGGGCACGTGTGTGCCACACGCTCATGCATCGAATGATGCTACAAGAAATACCTGCAGCAATACATCCAGGAACATAGGGCCCAAATGTACCTCCACGCAGAGACAGGAACACATAGCTGAAACGCATACAAACAGCTCCCTACATAGCTTCCTTCCTGCCTCCCTTCCTCCAGAATGCTCTAGCTCCCTCCCCTTTGACCCTCGTCCTTGGCTCACTCCCTCCATCCATCCATACTTACAAAGATGAAGGCATGAGTGGACAGGTGGATCAATGCCATCTTATGTACCTTAATACTGTGTCAGGGGCAGATGAAATAACCAGTACGTATATGTCTCCCCAGGGAAGGACTAGCCTCATGGATCCTCCAGGCAGCACAAGGCCTGGCACCAGGTCTGCTTGGTGGGGAAAACACTGGGGGTGTTTCTGGGGGGAATGGAGACATTCCTCTGGGCCCGACCCTGGTGTGGGCAAGCGTGTGCTGGCCGATGTCACACTCGGCTTGTCCATGTGCACAACACCCAGACAATGAGGCCTTTATGTCCCACACAGTGGACATTCACAGGAGCTGGAGGGAGCTCTCTTGGTAGGCAGTGGCTCCCGTAGAGGAAGGCCAGCCCAAGAGATGCCACAGGCCTGTATCTGTATGCAGAACCCATGAAAGGGCCTGTCTGAGTAAACTGGCCTATCTGAGGGCCCATGATCCCTCACAGAGACCTGGGAAACCCCATTCCAGCAAGGGACCAGCCCTTCAGCTCTCACAAGAGCCAAGAGCATCTAGCTGCCAAGTCCCTGATGAAGGGTCCTTGTTGCCTCTCCCCACCTCCAGGCCTGGCCCCACATCCTCCCAACCAACACTTCTTGGAAGTCACTCAAGCACACCCCACAACTGACCATAAGCTCAGTCCATCCTCGTGCTCTGCCTCGACATGCACAGAGATCTGCGTGGTTGCTCCCCAGGGCAACACGTCATGAAATGGTGCCTCCATGGTCAGTCTTACTACACTTCAGGTCAATCGAGTTGAATTTCAAGGCCTGCATTCCAATCTGGTGGATGGGGAGCCATGTCAAGCATTCCTCCTTGGGGACCACAGAGATTCCCAAACAGGGCCAATTTCTTCTGTGGCAGCATTCCCTACTGTGGCCCGTGCAAGGCCACCAAACAACAGCCATGCAGCTACGCCCTCCTCAGCCCACATCCCGGGACCACCCCTCCCATTCAGGTCAACAGGGCCTCACGATGGACATGATAACGGGATGCCCAAGGGCTCTGCAAAGCCTTCATGGGGGAATGGACACCCAGAAGCCTTTTCTCCTCTGGAGGGGGCTCTCTGACAAACCAGTGGCTTCCGGAGAGGACGACCAACCCAGGAGAAGCTATGGTCCTGTGTATGCATGCAGACCCCATCAGAGGCCCCATTCGGATCAAGTGGCTCCAACAAAGCACCATGATCCCTCACAGAGTCCTGGCACAACCCCATTGAAGACCACGGCATGGCTTCCAGCCCTTGAAATAACCAGCAGCATCCTGCCTCCAAGCACCTGAGGATGGGCTCCTGCCTGCCTCTCACCATCTCTAGGCAGGGGGCATGAGCCTTCCCTACTGACAGGTTTTGGGAAGCCATAAAGCACACACCACAAGGGACCATTCCCTCAGTGGGTGATCATACTCTGGCGCTAGGTGCACAGAGGTCTCTAGAGATGTTCCGCCTGGGGCCAAGGAAGAAAACACTGCCTCGATGTGCTCTCTGACTAGAATACAGCTCTAATGAAGGCATGTGAGTGCACCAGATGTGAGCCCATAAATTTGGGGCAGCAGCAGACATTCCTCCTTGGTAGGCAGGAGGTTGCCAAAAGACTACCCTGTACTGCCTGCTGTGAGGGCGGCCAGCCCATAGTTCAAAATTCTCTGGGGCCTATCAGTAGCAACCAAAAGAGCCACTCACTGCGGAACATTCTGGCTGTGGTGAGTCCATTCCAAGGCTTGGCCTGAAACACAAAATTCAAAGCAGAAAGGCTTAAGGAAAGACTCCACCCATGGCTTCAGAACATGTGGGCCCTGGCACTATGGAGCAGGATAGAAAACCAAAGGTGGCAACACATCTTGGATATGTGGAAGCCATCTACACTGGGAGGAGTCTCAAGGGATTTCCTCGAGCGAGAGGCTGCTCCAACACCCACACCCAAACCCACACACACACCCACACCCAGGGCTCTGCAATGGACCAAAAATGCAGGCCATCCTGCCCCTGGATCCCTCTGTTAGGCCTCAGCGTAATCCTATTGAGCATGATTTTTTGGTCATCAGCTCTCTTCAGGACCATATGAGTTCTCATCATCGACCCAACTGAGGCCCTCCTCACTCACCTGCGCCCTGCCACATGTGAAGGCTTACCTCAGATGCTTCCTGGAAAGAAGGATGCCTGAAGGGATGTGCCATTCTGTCGAATCCACGTGCTGGGCCAAGGCTCATGGTGATTGCCCTAGGGAACATAGGCCAAACACAGATCTTCATTTCTCTGGGGACGATGGCTGCCAAGAGGTGAGAAGGACAGCTGTGAGAACTCCAACTCCATGCTAGATGCATTGGGGCACGTGTGTGCCACACGCTCATGCATCGAATGATGCTACAAGAAATACCTGCAGCAATACATCCAGGAACATAGGGCCCAAATGTACCTCCACGCAGAGACAGGAACACATAGCTGAAACGCATACAAACAGCTCCCTACATAGCTTCCTTCCTGCCTCCCTTCCTCCAGAATGCTCTAGCTCCCTCCCCTTTGACCCTCGTCCTTGGCTCACTCCCTCCATCCATCCATACTTACAAAGATGAAGGCATGAGTGGACAGGTGGATCAATGCCATCTTATGTACCTTAATACTGTGTCAGGGGCAGATGAAATAACCAGTACGTATATGTCTCCCCAGGGAAGGACTAGCCTCATGGATCCTCCAGGCAGCACAAGGCCTGGCACCAGGTCTGCTTGGTGGGGAAAACACTGGGGGTGTTTCTGGGGGGAATGGAGACATTCCTCTGGGCCCGACCCTGGTGTGGGCAAGCGTGTGCTGGCCGATGTCACACTCGGCTTGTCCATGTGCACAACACCCAGACAATGAGGCCTTTATGTCCCACACAGTGGACATTCACAGGAGCTGGAGGGAGCTCTCTTGGTAGGCAGTGGCTCCCGTAGAGGAAGGCCAGCCCAAGAGATGCCACAGGCCTGTATCTGTATGCAGAACCCATGAAAGGGCCTGTCTGAGTAAACTGGCCTATCTGAGGGCCCATGATCCCTCACAGAGACCTGGGAAACCCCATTCCAGCAAGGGACCAGCCCTTCAGCTCTCACAAGAGCCAAGAGCATCTAGCTGCCAAGTCCCTGATGAAGGGTCCTTGTTGCCTCTCCCCACCTCCAGGCCTGGCCCCACATCCTCCCAACCAACACTTCTTGGAAGTCACTCAAGCACACCCCACAACTGACCATAAGCTCAGTCCATCCTCGTGCTCTGCCTCGACATGCACAGAGATCTGCGTGGTTGCTCCCCAGGGCAACACGTCATGAAATGGTGCCTCCATGGTCAGTCTTACTACACTTCAGGTCAATCGAGTTGAATTTCAAGGCCTGCATTCCAATCTGGTGGATGGGGAGCCATGTCAAGCATTCCTCCTTGGGGACCACAGAGATTCCCAAACAGGGCCAATTTCTTCTGTGGCAGCATTCCCTACTGTGGCCCGTGCAAGGCCACCAAACAACAGCCATGCAGCTACGCCCTCCTCAGCCCACATCCCGGGACCACCCCTCCCCTTCAGGTCAACAGGGCCTCACGATGGACATGATAACGGGATGCCCAAGGGCTCTGCAAAGCCTTCATGGGGGAATGGACACCCAGAAGCCTTTTCTCCTCTGGAGGGGGCTCTCTGACAAACCAGTGGCTTCCGGAGAGGACGACCAACCCAGGAGAAGCTATGGTCCTGTGTATGCATGCAGACCCCATCAGAGGCCCCATTCGGATCAAGTGGCTCCAACAAAGCACCATGATCCCTCACAGAGTCCTGGCACAACCCCATTGAAGACCACGGCATGGCTTCCAGCCCTTGAAATAACCAGCAGCATCCTGCCTCCAAGCACCTGAGGATGGGCTCCTGCCTGCCTCTCACCATCTCTAGGCAGGGGGCATGAGCCTTCCCTACTGACAGGTTTTGGGAAGCCATAAAGCACACACCACAAGGGACCATTCCCTCAGTGGGTGATCATACTCTGGCGCTAGGTGCACAGAGGTCTCTAGAGATGTTCCGCCTGGGGCCAAGGAAGAAAACACTGCCTCGATGTGCTCTCTGACTAGAATACAGCTCTAATGAAGGCATGTGAGTGCACCAGATGTGAGCCCATAAATTTGGGGCAGCAGCAGACATTCCTCCTTGGTAGGCAGGAGGTTGCCAAAAGACTACCCTGTACTGCCTGCTGTGAGGGCGGCCAGCCCATAGTTCAAAATTCTCTGGGGCCTATCAGTAGCAACCAAAAGAGCCACTCACTGCGGAACATTCTGGCTGTGGTGAGTCCATTCCAAGGCTTGGCCTGAAACACAAAATTCAAAGCAGAAAGGCTTAAGGAAAGACTCCACCCATGGCTTCAGAACATGTGGGCCCTGGCACTATGGAGCAGGATAGAAAACCAAAGGTGGCAACACATCTTGGATATGTGGAAGCCATCTACACTGGGAGGAGTCTCAAGGGATTTCCTCGAGCGAGAGGCTGCTCCAACACCCACACCCAAACCCACACACACACCCACACCCAGGGCTCTGCAATGGACCAAAAATGCAGGCCATCCTGCCCCTGGATCCCTCTGTTAGGCCTCAGCGTAATCCTATTGAGCATGATTTTTTGGTCATCAGCTCTCTTCAGGACCATATGAGTTCTCATCATCGACCCAACTGAGGCCCTCCTCACTCACCTGCGCCCTGCCACATGTGAAGGCTTACCTCAGATGCTTCCTGGAAAGAAGGATGCCTGAAGGGATGTGCCATTCTGTCGAATCCACGTGCTGGGCCAAGGCTCATGGTGATTGCCCTAGGGAACATAGGCCAAACACAGATCTTCATTTCTCTGGGGACGATGGCTGCCAAGAGGTGAGAAGGACAGCTGTGAGAACTCCAACTCCATGCTAGATGCATTGGGGCACGTGTGTGCCACACGCTCATGCATCGAATGATGCTACAAGAAATACCTGCAGCAATACATCCAGGAACATAGGGCCCAAATGTACCTCCACGCAGAGACAGGAACACATAGCTGAAACGCATACAAACAGCTCCCTACATAGCTTCCTTCCTGCCTCCCTTCCTCCAGAATGCTCTAGCTCCCTCCCCTTTGACCCTCGTCCTTGGCTCACTCCCTCCATCCATCCATACTTACAAAGATGAAGGCATGAGTGGACAGGTGGATCAATGCCATCTTATGTACCTTAATACTGTGTCAGGGGCAGATGAAATAACCAGTACGTATATGTCTCCCCAGGGAAGGACTAGCCTCATGGATCCTCCAGGCAGCACAAGGCCTGGCACCAGGTCTGCTTGGTGGGGAAAACACTGGGGGTGTTTCTGGGGGGAATGGAGACATTCCTCTGGGCCCGACCCTGGTGTGGGCAAGCGTGTGCTGGCCGATGTCACACTCGGCTTGTCCATGTGCACAACACCCAGACAATGAGGCCTTTATGTCCCACACAGTGGACATTCACAGGAGCTGGAGGGAGCTCTCTTGGTAGGCAGTGGCTCCCGTAGAGGAAGGCCAGCCCAAGAGATGCCACAGGCCTGTATCTGTATGCAGAACCCATGAAAGGGCCTGTCTGAGTAAACTGGCCTATCTGAGGGCCCATGATCCCTCACAGAGACCTGGGAAACCCCATTCCAGCAAGGGACCAGCCCTTCAGCTCTCACAAGAGCCAAGAGCATCTAGCTGCCAAGTCCCTGATGAAGGGTCCTTGTTGCCTCTCCCCACCTCCAGGCCTGGCCCCACATCCTCCCAACCAACACTTCTTGGAAGTCACTCAAGCACACCCCACAACTGACCATAAGCTCAGTCCATCCTCGTGCTCTGCCTCGACATGCACAGAGATCTGCGTGGTTGCTCCCCAGGGCAACACGTCATGAAATGGTGCCTCCATGGTCAGTCTTACTACACTTCAGGTCAATCGAGTTGAATTTCAAGGCCTGCATTCCAATCTGGTGGATGGGGAGCCATGTCAAGCATTCCTCCTTGGGGACCACAGAGATTCCCAAACAGGCCCAATTTCTTCTGTGGCAGCATTCCCTACTGTGGCCCGTGCAAGGCCACCAAACAACAGCCATGCAGCTACGCCCTCCTCAGCCCACATCCCGGGACCACCCCTCCCCTTCAGGTCAACAGGGCCTCACGATGGACATGATAACGGGATGCCCAAGGGCTCTGCAAAGCCTTCATGGGGGAATGGACACCCAGAAGCCTTTTCTCCTCTGGAGGGGGCTCTCTGACAAACCAGTGGCTTCCGGAGAGGACGACCAACCCAGGAGAAGCTATGGTCCTGTGTATGCATGCAGACCCCATCAGAGGCCCCATTCGGATCAAGTGGCTCCAACAAAGCACCATGATCCCTCACAGAGTCCTGGCACAACCCCATTGAAGACCACGGCATGGCTTCCAGCCCTTGAAATAACCAGCAGCATCCTGCCTCCAAGCACCTGAGGATGGGCTCCTGCCTGCCTCTCACCATCTCTAGGCAGGGGGCATGAGCCTTCCCTACTGACAGGTTTTGGGAAGCCATAAAGCACACACCACAAGGGACCATTCCCTCAGTGGGTGATCATACTCTGGCGCTAGGTGCACAGAGGTCTCTAGAGATGTTCCGCCTTGGGCCAAGGAAGAAAACACTGCCTCGATGTGCTCTCTGACTAGAATACAGCTCTAATGAAGGCATGTGAGTGCACCAGATGTGAGCCCATAAATTTGGGGCAGCAGCAGACATTCCTCCTTGGTAGGCAGGAGGTTGCCAAAAGACTACCCTGTACTGCCTGCTGTGAGGGCGGCCAGCCCATAGTTCAAAATTCTCTGGGGCCTATCAGTAGCAACCAAAAGAGCCACTCACTGCGGAACATTCTGGCTGTGGTGAGTCCATTCCAAGGCTTGGCCTGAAACACAAAATTCAAAGCAGAAAGGCTTAAGGAAAGACTCCACCCATGGCTTCAGAACATGTGGGCCCTGGCACTATGGAGCAGGATAGAAAACCAAAGGTGGCAACACATCTTGGATATGTGGAAGCCATCTACACTGGGAGGAGTCTCAAGGGATTTCCTCGAGCGAGAGGCTGCTCCAACACCCACACCCAAACCCACACACACACCCACACCCAGGGCTCTGCAATGGACCAAAAATGCAGGCCATCCTGCCCCTGGATCCCTCTGTTAGGCCTCAGCGTAATCCTATTGAGCATGATTTTTTGGTCATCAGCTCTCTTCAGGACCATATGAGTTCTCATCATCGACCCAACTGAGGCCCTCCTCACTCACCTGCGCCCTGCCACATGTGAAGGCTTACCTCAGATGCTTCCTGGAAAGAAGGATGCCTGAAGGGATGTGCCATTCTGTTGAATCCACGTGCTGGGCCAAGGCTCATGGTGATTGCCCTAGGGAACATAGGCCAAACACAGATCTTCATTTCTCTGGGGACGATGGCTGCCAAGAGGTGAGAAGGACAGCTGTGAGAACTCCAGCTCCATGCTAGATGCATTGGGGCACGTGTGTGCCACACGCTCATGCATCGAATGATGCTACAAGAAATACCTGCAGCAATACATCCAGGAACATAGGGCCCAAATGTACCTCCACGCAGAGACAGGAACACATAGCTGAAACGCATACAAACAGCTCCCTACATAGCTTCCTTCCTGCCTCCCTTCCTCCAGAATGCTCTAGCTCCCTCCCCTTTGACCCTCGTCCTTGGCTCACTCCCTCCATCCATCCATACTTACAAAGATGAAGGCATGAGTGGACAGGTGGATCAATGCCATCTTATGTACCTTAATACTGTGTCAGGGGCAGATGAAATAACCAGTACGTATATGTCTCCCCAGGGAAGGACTAGCCTCATGGATCCTCCAGGCAGCACAAGGCCTGGCACCAGGTCTGCTTGGTGGGGAAAACACTGGGGGTGTTTCTGGGGGGAATGGAGACATTCCTCTGGGCCCGACCCTGGTGTGGGCAAGCGTGTGCTGGCCGATGTCACACTCGGCTTGTCCATGTGCACAACACCCAGACAATGAGGCCTTTATGTCCCACACAGTGGACATTCACAGGAGCTGGAGGGAGCTCTCTTGGTAGGCAGTGGCTCCCGTAGAGGAAGGCCAGCCCAAGAGATGCCACAGGCCTGTATCTGTATGCAGAACCCATGAAAGGGCCTGTCTGAGAAAACTGGCCTATCTGAGGGCCCATGATCCCTCACAGAGACCTGGGAAACCCCATTCCAGCAAGGGAGGTGCCCTTCAGCTCTCACAAGAGCCAAGAGCATCTAGCTGCCAAGTCCCTGATCAAGGGTCCTTGTTGCCTCTCCCCACCTCCAGGCCTGGCCCCACATCCTCCCAACCAACACTTCTTGGAAGTCACTCAAGCACACCCCACAACTGACCATAAGCTCAGTCCATCCTCGTGCTCTGCCTCGACATGCACAGAGATCTGCGTGGTTGCTCCCCAGGGCAACACGTCATGAAATGGTGCCTCCATGGTCAGTCTTACTACACTTCAGGTCAATCGAGTTGAATTTCAAGGCCTGCATTCCAATCTGGTGGATGGGGAGCCATGTCAAGCATTCCTCCTTGGGGACCACAGAGATTCCCAAACAGGGCCAATTTCTTCTGTGGCAGCATTCCCTACTGTGGCCCGTGCAAGGCCACCAAACAACAGCCATGCAGCTACGCCCTCCTCAGCCCACATCCCGGGACCACCCCTCCCCTTCAGGTCAACAGGGCCTCACGATGGACATGATAACGGGATGCCCAAGGGCTCTGCAAAGCCTTCATGGGGGAATGGACACCCAGAAGCCTTTTCTCCTCTGGAGGGGGCTCTCTGACAAACCAGTGGCTTCCGGAGAGGACGACCAACCCAGGAGAAGCTATGGTCCTGTGTATGCATGCAGACCCCATCAGAGGCCCCATTCGGATCAAGTGGCTCCAACAAAGCACCATGATCCCTCACAGAGTCCTGGCACAACCCCATTGAAGACCACGGCATGGCTTCCAGCCCTTGAAATAACCAGCAGCATCCTGCCTCCAGGCACCTGAGGATGGGCTCCTGCCTGCCTCTCACCATCTCTAGGCAGGGGGCATGAGCCTTCCCTACTGACAGGTTTTGGGAAGCCATAAAGCACACACCACAAGGGACCATTCCCTCAGTTGGTGATCATACTCTGGCGCTAGGTGCACAGAGGTCTCTAGAGATGTTCCGCCTGGGGCCAAGGAAGAAAACACTGCCTCGATGTGCTCTCTGACTAGAATACAGCTCTAATGAAGGCATGTGAGTGCACCAGATGTGAGCCCATAAATTTGGGGCAGCAGCAGACATTCCTCCTTGGTAGGCAGGAGGCTGCCAAAAGACTACCCTGTACTGCCTGCTGTGAGGGCAGCCAGCCCATAGTTCAAAATTCTCTGGGGCCTATCAGTAGCAACCAAAAGAGCCACTCACTGCGGAACATTCTGGCTGTGGTGAGTCCATTCCAAGGCTTGGCCTGAAACACAAAATTCAAAGCAGAAAGGCTTAAGGAAAGACTCCACCCATGGCTTCAGAACATGTGGGCCCTGGCACTATGGAGCAGGATAGAAAACCAAAGGTGGCAACACATCTTGGATATGTGGAAGCCATCTACACTGGGAGGAGTCTCAAGGGATTTCCTCGAGCGAGAGGCTGCTCCAACACCCACACCCAAACCCACACACACACCCACACCCAGGGCTCTGCAATGGACCAAAAATGCAGGCCATCCTGCCCCTGGATCCCTCTGTTAGGCCTCAGCGTAATCCTATTGAGCATGATTTTTTGGTCATCAGCTCTCTTCAGGACCATATGAGTTCTCATCATCGACCCAACTGAGGCCCTCCTCACTCACCTGCGCCCTGCCACATGTGAAGGCTTACCTCAGATGCTTCCTGGAAAGAAGGATGCCTGAAGGGATGTGCCATTCTGTCGAATCCACGTGCTGGGCCAAGGCTCATGGTGATTGCCCTAGGGAACATAGGCCAAACACAGATCTTCATTTCTCTGGGGACGATGGCTGCCAAGAGGTGAGAAGGACAGCTGTGAGAACTCCAACTCCATGCTAGATGCATTGGGGCACGTGTGTGCCACACGCTCATGCATCGAATGATGCTACAAGAAATACCTGCAGCAATACATCCAGGAACATAGGGCCCAAATGTACCTCCACGCAGAGACAGGAACACATAGCTGAAACGCATACAAACAGCTCCCTACATAGCTTCCTTCCTGCCTCCCTTCCTCCAGAATGCTCTAGCTCCCTCCCCTTTGACCCTCGTCCTTGGCTCACTCCCTCCATCCATCCATACTTACAAAGATGAAGGCATGAGTGGACAGGTGGATCAATGCCATCTTATGTACCTTAATACTGTGTCAGGGGCAGATGAAATAACCAGTACGTATATGTCTCCCCAGGGAAGGACTAGCCTCATGGATCCTCCAGGCAGCACAAGGCCTGGCACCAGGTCTGCTTGGTGGGGAAAACACTGGGGGTGTTTCTGGGGGGAATGGAGACATTCCTCTGGGCCCGACCCTGGTGTGGGCAAGCGTGTGCTGGCCGATGTCACACTCGGCTTGTCCATGTGCACAACACCCAGACAATGAGGCCTTTATGTCCCACACAGTGGACATTCACAGGAGCTGGAGGGAGCTCTCTTGGTAGGCAGTGGCTCCCGTAGAGGAAGGCCAGCCCAAGAGATGCCACAGGCCTGTATCTGTATGCAGAACCCATGAAAGGGCCTGTCTGAGTAAACTGGCCTATCTGAGGGCCCATGATCCCTCACAGAGACCTGGGAAACCCCATTCCAGCAAGGGACCAGCCCTTCAGCTCTCACAAGAGCCAAGAGCATCTAGCTGCCAAGTCCCTGATCAAGGGTCCTTGTTGCCTCTCACCACCTCCAGGCCTGGCCCCACATCCTCCCAACCAACACTTCTTGGAAGTCACTCAAGCACACCCCACAACTGACCATAAGCTCAGTCCATCCTCGTGCTCTGCCTCGACATGCACAGAGATCTGCGTGGTTGCTCCCCAGGGCAACACGTCATGAAATGGTGCCTCCATGGTCAGTCTTACTACACTTCAGGTCAATCGAGTTGAATTTCAAGGCCTGCATTCCGATCTGGTGGATGGGGAGCCATGTCAAGCATTCCTCCTTGGGGACCACAGAGATTCCCAAACAGGGCCAATTTCTTCTGTGGCAGCATTCCCTACTGTGGCCCGTGCAAGGCCACCAAACAACAGCCATGCAGCTACGCCCTCCTCAGCCCACATCCCGGGACCACCCCTCCCCTTCAGGTCAACAGGGCCTCACGATGGACATGATAACGGGATGCCCAAGGGCTCTGCAAAGCCTTCATGGGGGAATGGACACCCAGAAGCCTTTTCTCCTCTGGAGGGGGCTCTCTGACAAACCAGTGGCTTCCGGAGAGGACGACCAACCCAGGAGAAGCTATGGTCCTGTGTATGCATGCAGACCCCATCAGAGGCCCCATTCGGATCAAGTGGCTCCAACAAAGCACCATGATCCCTCACAGAGTCCTGGCACAACCCCATTGAAGACCACGGCATGGCTTCCAGCCCTTGAAATAACCAGCAGCATCCTGCCTCCAAGCACCTGAGGATGGGCTCCTGCCTGCCTCTCACCATCTCTAGGCAGGGGGCATGAGCCTTCCCTACTGACAGGTTTTGGGAAGCCATAAAGCACACACCACAAGGGACCATTCCCTCAGTGGGTGATCATACTCTGGCGCTAGGTGCACAGAGGTCTCTAGAGATGTTCCGCCTGGGGCCAAGGAAGAAAACACTGCCTCGATGTGCTCTCTGACTAGAATACAGCTCTAATGAAGGCATGTGAGTGCACCAGATGTGAGCCCATAAATTTGGGGCAGCAGCAGACATTCCTCCTTGGTAGGCAGGAGGTTGCCAAAAGACTACCCTGTACTGCCTGCTGTGAGGGCGGCCAGCCCATAGTTCAAAATTCTCTGGGGCCTATCAGTAGCAACCAAAAGAGCCACTCACTGCGGAACATTCTGGCTGTGGTGAGTCCATTCCAAGGCTTGGCCTGAAACACAAAATTCAAAGCAGAAAGGCTTAAGGAAAGACTCCACCCATGGCTTCAGAACATGTGGGCCCTGGCACTATGGAGCAGGATAGAAAACCAAAGGTGGCAACACATCTTGGATATGTGGAAGCCATCTACACTGGGAGGAGTCTCAAGGGATTTCCTCGAGCGAGAGGCTGCTCCAACACCCACACCCAAACCCACACACACACCCACACCCAGGGCTCTGCAATGGACCAAAAATGCAGGCCATCCTGCCCCTGGATCCCTCTGTTAGGCCTCAGCGTAATCCTATTGAGCATGATTTTTTGGTCATCAGCTCTCTTCAGGACCATATGAGTTCTCATCATCGACCCAACTGAGGCCCTCCTCACTCACCTGCGCCCTGCCACATGTGAAGGCTTACCTCAGATGCTTCCTGGAAAGAAGGATGCCTGAAGGGATGTGCCATTCTGTCGAATCCACGTGCTGGGCCAAGGCTCATGGTGATTGCCCTAGGGAACATAGGCCAAACACAGATCTTCATTTCTCTGGGGACGATGGCTGCCAAGAGGTGAGAAGGACAGCTGTGAGAACTCCAGCTCCATGCTAGATGCATTGGGGCACGTGTGTGCCACACGCTCATGCATCGAATGATGCTACAAGAAATACCTGCAGCAATACATCCAGGAACATAGGGCCCAAATGTACCTCCACGCAGAGACAGGAACACATAGCTGAAACGCATACAAACAGCTCCCTACATAGCTTCCTTCCTGCCTCCCTTCCTCCAGAATGCTCTAGCTCCCTCCCCTTTGACCCTCGTCCTTGGCTCACTCCCTCCATCCATCCATACTTACAAAGATGAAGGCATGAGTGGACAGGTGGATCAATGCCATCTTATGTACCTTAATACTGTGTCAGGGGCAGATGAAATAACCAGTACGTATATGTCTCCCCAGGGAAGGACTAGCCTCATGGATCCTCCAGGCAGCACAAGGCCTGGCACCAGGTCTGCTTGGTGGGGAAAACACTGGGGGTGTTTCTGGGGGGAATGGAGACATTCCTCTGGGCCCGACCCTGGTGTGGGCAAGCGTGTGCTGGCCGATGTCACACTCGGCTTGTCCATGTGCACAACACCCAGACAATGAGGCCTTTATGTCCCACACAGTGGACATTCACAGGAGCTGGAGGGAGCTCTCTTGGTAGGCAGTGGCTCCCGTAGAGGAAGGCCAGCCCAAGAGATGCCACAGGCCTGTATCTGTATGCAGAACCCATGAAAGGGCCTGTCTGAGAAAACTGGCCTATCTGAGGGCCCATGATCCCTCACAGAGACCTGGGAAACCCCATTCCAGCAAGGGAGGTGCCCTTCAGCTCTCACAAGAGCCAAGAGCATCTAGCTGCCAAGTCCCTGATCAAGGGTCCTTGTTGCCTCTCCCCACCTCCAGGCCTGGCCCCACATCCTCCCAACCAACACTTCTTGGAAGTCACTCAAGCACACCCCACAACTGACCATAAGCTCAGTCCATCCTCGTGCTCTGCCTCGACATGCACAGAGATCTGCGTGGTTGCTCCCCAGGGCAACACGTCATGAAATGGTGCCTCCATGGTCAGTCTTACTACACTTCAGGTCAATCGAGTTGAATTTCAAGGCCTGCATTCCAATCTGGTGGATGGGGAGCCATGTCAAGCATTCCTCCTTGGGGACCACAGAGATTCCCAAACAGGGCCAATTTCTTCTGTGGCAGCATTCCCTACTGTGGCCCGTGCAAGGCCACCAAACAACAGCCATGCAGCTACGCCCTCCTCAGCCCACATCCCGGGACCACCCCTCCCCTTCAGGTCAACAGGGCCTCACGATGGACATGATAACGGGATGCCCAAGGGCTCTGCAAAGCCTTCATGGGGGAATGGACACCCAGAAGCCTTTTCTCCTCTGGAGGGGGCTCTCTGACAAACCAGTGGCTTCCGGAGAGGACGACCAACCCAGGAGAAGCTATGGTCCTGTGTATGCATGCAGACCCCATCAGAGGCCCCATTCGGATCAAGTGGCTCCAACAAAGCACCATGATCCCTCACAGAGTCCTGGCACAACCCCATTGAAGACCACGGCATGGCTTCCAGCCCTTGAAATAACCAGCAGCATCCTGCCTCCAGGCACCTGAGGATGGGCTCCTGCCTGCCTCTCACCATCTCTAGGCAGGGGGCATGAGCCTTCCCTACTGACAGGTTTTGGGAAGCCATAAAGCACACACCACAAGGGACCATTCCCTCAGTTGGTGATCATACTCTGGCGCTAGGTGCACAGAGGTCTCTAGAGATGTTCCGCCTGGGGCCAAGGAAGAAAACACTGCCTCGATGTGCTCTCTGACTAGAATACAGCTCTAATGAAGGCATGTGAGTGCACCAGATGTGAGCCCATAAATTTGGGGCAGCAGCAGACATTCCTCCTTGGTAGGCAGGAGGTTGCCAAAAGACTACCCTGTACTGGCTGCTGTGAGGGCAGCCAGCCCATAGTTCAAAATTCTCTGGGGCCTATCAGTAGCAACCAAAAGAGCCACTCACTGCAGAACATTCTGGCTGTGGTGAGTCCATTCCAAGGCTTGGCCTGAAACACAAAATTCAAAGCAGAAAGGCTTAAGGAAAGACTCCACCCATGGCTTCAGAACATGTGGGCCCTGGCACTATGGAGCAGGATAGAAAACCAAAGGTGGCAACACATCTTGGATATGTGGAAGCCATCTACACTGGGAGGAGTCTCAAGGGATTTCCTCGAGCGAGAGGCTGCTCCAACACCCACACCCAAACCCACACACACACCCACACCCAGGGCTCTGCAATGGACCAAAAATGCAGGCCATCCTGCCCCTGGATCCCTCTGTTAGGCCTCAGCGTAATCCTATTGAGCATGATTTTTTGGTCATCAGCTCTCTTCAGGACCATATGAGTTCTCATCATCGACCCAACTGAGGCCCTCCTCACTCACCTGCGCCCTGCCACATGTGAAGGCTTACCTCAGATGCTTCCTGGAAAGAAGGATGCCTGAAGGGATGTGCCATTCTGTTGAATCCACGTGCTGGGCCAAGGCTCATGGTGATTGCCCTAGGGAACATAGGCCAAACACAGATCTTCATTTCTCTGGGGACGATGGCTGCCAAGAGGTGAGAAGGACAGCTGTGAGAAATCCAGCTCCATGCTAGATGCATTGGGGCACGTGTGTGCCACACGCTCATGCATCGAATGATGCTACAAGAAATACCTGCAGCAATACATCCAGGAACATAGGGCCCAAATGTACCTCCACGCAGAGACAGGAACACATAGCTGAAACGCATACAAACAGCTCCCTACATAGCTTCCTTCCTGCCTCCCTTCCTCCAGAATGCTCTAGCTCCCTCCCCTTTGACCCTCGTCCTTGGCTCACTCCCTCCATCCATCCATACTTACAAAGATGAAGGCATGAGTGGACAGGTGGATCAATGCCATCTTATGTACCTTAATACTGTGTCAGGGGCAGATGAAATAACCAGTACGTATATGTCTCCCCAGGGAAGGACTAGCCTCATGGATCCTCCAGGCAGCACAAGGCCTGGCACCAGGTCTGCTTGGTGGGGAAAACACTGGGGGTGTTTCTGGGGGGAATGGAGACATTCCTCTGGGCCCGACCCTGGTGTGGGCAAGCGTGTGCTGGCCGATGTCACACTCGGCTTGTCCATGTGCACAACACCCAGACAATGAGGCCTTTATGTCCCACACAGTGGACATTCACAGGAGCTGGAGGGAGCTCTCTTGGTAGGCAGTGGCTCCCGTAGAGGAAGGCCAGCCCAAGAGATGCCACAGGCCTGTATCTGTATGCAGAACCCATGAAAGGGCCTGTCTGAGTAAACTGGCCTCTCTGAGGGCCCATGATCCCTCACAGAGACCTGGGAAACCCCATTCCAGCAAGGGACCAGCCCTTCAGCTCTCACAAGAGCCAAGAGCATCTAGCTGCCAAGTCCCTGATGAAGGGTCCTTGTTGCCTCTCACCACCTCCAGGCCTGGCCCCACATCCTCCCAACCAACACTTCTTGGAAGTCACTCAAGCACACCCCACAACTGACCATAAGCTCAGTCCATCCTCGTGCTCTGCCTCGACATGCACAGAGATCTGCGTGGTTGCTCCCCAGGGCAACACGTCATGAAATGGTGCCTCCATGGTCAGTCTTACTACACTTCAGGTCAATCGAGTTGAATTTCAAGGCCTGCATTCCGATCTGGTGGATGGGGAGCCATGTCAAGCATTCCTCCTTGGGGACCACAGAGATTCCCAAACAGGGCCAATTTCTTCTGTGGCAGCATTCCCTACTGTGGCCCGTGCAAGGCCACCAAACAACAGCCATGCAGCTACGCCCTCCTCAGCCCACATCCCGGGACCACCCCTCCCCTTCAGGTCAACAGGGCCTCACGATGGACATGATAACGGGATGCCCAAGGGCTCTGCAAAGCCTTCATGGGGGAATGGACACCCAGAAGCCTTTTCTCCTCTGGAGGGGGCTCTCTGACAAACCAGTGGCTTCCGGAGAGGACGACCAACCCAGGAGAAGCTATGGTCCTGTGTATGCATGCAGACCCCATCAGAGGCCCCATTCGGATCAAGTGGCTCCAACAAAGCACCATGATCCCTCACAGAGTCCTGGCACAACCCCATTGAAGACCACGGCATGGCTTCCAGCCCTTGAAATAACCAGCAGCATCCTGCCTCCAAGCACCTGAGGATGGGCTCCTGCCTGCCTCTCACCATCTCTAGGCAGGGGGCATGAGCCTTCCCTACTGACAGGTTTTGGGAAGCCATAAAGCACACACCACAAGGGACCATTCCCTCAGTGGGTGATCATACTCTGGCGCTAGGTGCACAGAGGTCTCTAGAGATGTTCCGCCTGGGGCCAAGGAAGAAAACACTGCCTCGATGTGCTCTCTGACTAGAATACAGCTCTAATGAAGGCATGTGAGTGCACCAGATGTGAGCCCATAAATTTGGGGCAGCAGCAGACATTCCTCCTTGGTAGGCAGGAGGTTGCCAAAAGACTACCCTGTACTGCCTGCTGTGAGGGCGGCCAGCCCATAGTTCAAAATTCTCTGGGGCCTATCAGTAGCAACCAAAAGAGCCACTCACTGCGGAACATTCTGGCTGTGGTGAGTCCATTCCAAGGCTTGGCCTGAAACACAAAATTCAAAGCAGAAAGGCTTAAGGAAAGACTCCACCCATGGCCTCAGAACATGTGGGCCCTGGCACTATGGAGCAGGATAGAAAACCAAAGGTGGCAACACATCTTGGATATGTGGAAGCCATCTACACTGGGAGGAGTCTCAAGGGATTTCCTCGAGCGAGAGGCTGCTCCAACACCCACACCCAAACCCACACACACACCCACACCCAGGGCTCTGTAATGGACCAAAAATGCAGGCCATCCTGCCCCTGGATCCCTCTGTTAGGCCTCAGCGTAATCCTATTGAGCATGATTTTTTGGTCATCAGCTCTCTTCAGGACCATATGAGTTCTCATCATCGACCCAACTGAGGCCCTCCTCACTCACCTGTGCCCTGCCACATGTGAAGGCTTACCTCAGATGCTTCCTGGAAAGAAGGATGCCTGAAGGGATGTGCCATTCTGTTGAATCCACGTGCTGGGCCAAGGCTCATGGTGATTGCCCTAGGGAACATAGGCCAAACACAGATCTTCATTTCTCTGGGGACGATGGCTGCCAAGAGGTGAGAAGGACAGCTGTGAGAACTCCAACTCCATGCTAGATGCATTGGGGGACGTGTGTGCCACACGCTCATGCATCGAATGATGCTACAAGAAATACCTGCAGCAATACATCCAGGAACATAGGGCCCAAATGTACCTCCACGCAGAGACAGGAACACATAGCTGAAACGCATACAAACAGCTCCCTACATAGCTTCCTTCCTGCCTCCCTTCCTCCAGAATGCTCTAGCTCCCTCCCCTTTGACCCTCGTCCTTGGCTCACTCCCTCCATCCATCCATACTTACAAAGATGAAGGCATGAGTGGACAGGTGGATCAATGCCATCTTATGTACCTTAATACTGTGTCAGGGGCAGATGAAATAACCAGTACGTATATGTCTCCCCAGGGAAGGACTAGCCTCATGGATCCTCCAGGCAGCACAAGGCCTGGCACCAGGTCTGCTTGGTGGGGAAAACACTGGGGGTGTTTCTGGGGGGAATGGAGACATTCCTCTGGGCCCGACCCTGGTGTGGGCAAGCGTGTGCTGGCCGATGTCACACTCGGCTTGTCCATGTGCACAACACCCAGACAATGAGGCCTTTATGTCCCACACAGGGGACATTCACAGGAGCTGGAGGGAGCTCTCTTGGTAGGCAGTGGCTCCCGTAGAGGAAGGCCAGCCCAAGAGATGCCACAGGCCTGTATCTGTATGCAGAACCCATGAAAGGGCCTGTCTGAGTAAACTGGCCTATCTGAGGGCCCATGATCCCTCACAGAGACCTGGGAAACCCCATTCCACAAGGGACCAGCCCTTCAGCTCTCACAAGAGCCAAGAGCATCTAGCTGCCAAGTCCCTGATGAAGGGTCCTTGTTGCCTCTCACCACCTCCAGGCCTGGCCCCACATCCTCCCAACCAACACTTCTTGGAAGTCACTCAAGCACACCCCACAACTGACCATAAGCTCAGTCCATCCTCGTGCTCTGCCTCGACATGCACAGAGATCTGCGTGGTTGCTCCCCAGGGCAACACGTCATGAAATGGTGCCTCCATGGTCAGTCTTACTACACTTCAGGTCAATCGAGTTGAATTTCAAGGCCTGCATTCCGATCTGGTGGATGGGGAGCCATGTCAAGCATTCCTCCTTGGGGACCACAGAGATTCCCAAACAGGGCCAATTTCTTCTGTGGCAGCATTCCCTACTGTGGCCCGTGCAAGGCCACCAAACAACAGCCATGCAGCTACGCCCTCCTCAGCCCACATCCCGGGACCACCCCTCCCCTTCAGGTCAACAGGGCCTCACGATGGACATGATAACGGGATGCCCAAGGGCTCTGCAAAGCCTTCATGGGGGAATGGACACCCAGAAGCCTTTTCTCCTCTGGAGGGGGCTCTCTGACAAACCAGTGGCTTCCGGAGAGGACGACCAACCCAGGAGAAGCTATGGTCCTGTGTATGCATGCAGACCCCATCAGAGGCCCCATTCGGATCAAGTGGCTCCAACAAAGCACCATGATCCCTCACAGAGTCCTGGCACAACCCCATTGAAGACCACGGCATGGCTTCCAGCCCTTGAAATAACCAGCAGCATCCTGCCTCCAAGCACCTGAAGATGGGCTCCTGCCTGCCTCTCACCATCTCTAGGCAGGGGGCATGAGCCTTCCCTGCTGACAGGTTTTGGGAAGCCATAAAGCACACACCACAAGGGACCATTCCCTCAGTGGGTGATCATACTCTGGCGCTAGGTGCACAGAGGTCTCTAGAGATGTTCCGCCTTGGGCCAAGGAAGAAAACACTGCCTCGATGTGCTCTCTGACTAGAATACAGCTCTAATGAAGGCATGTGAGTGCACCAGATGTGAGCCCATAAATTTGGGGCAGCAGCAGACATTCCTCCTTGGTAGGCAGGAGGTTGCCAAAAGACTACCCTGTACTGCCTGCTGTGAGGGCGGCCAGCCCATAGTTCAAAATTCTCTGGGGCCTATCAGTAGCAACCAAAAGAGCCACTCACTGCGGAACATTCTGGCTGTGGTGAGTCCATTCCAAGGCTTGGCCTGAAACACAAAATTCAAAGCAGAAAGGCTTAAGGAAAGACTCCACCCATGGCTTCAGAACATGTGGGCCCTGGCACTATGGAGCAGGATAGAAAACCAAAGGTGGCAACACATCTTGGATATGTGGAAGCCATCTACACTGGGAGGAGTCTCAAGGGATTTCCTCGAGCGAGAGGCTGCTCCAACACCCACACCCAAACCCACACACACACCCACACCCAGGGCTCTGCAATGGACCAAAAATGCAGGCCATCCTGCCCCTGGATCCCTCTGTTAGGCCTCAGCGTAATCCTATTGAGCATGATTTTTTGGTCATCAGCTCTCTTCAGGACCATATGAGTTCTCATCATCGACCCAACTGAGGCCCTCCTCACTCACCTGCGCCCTGCCACATGTGAAGGCTTACCTCAGATGCTTCCTGGAAAGAAGGATGCCTGAAGGGATGTGCCATTCTGTCGAATCCACGTGCTGGGCCAAGGCTCATGGTGATTGCCCTAGGGAACATAGGCCAAACACAGATCTTCATTTCTCTGGGGACGATGGCTGCCAAGAGGTGAGAAGGACAGCTGTGAGAACTCCAACTCCATGCTAGATGCATTGGGGCACGTGTGTGCCACACGCTCATGCATCGAATGATGCTACAAGAAATACCTGCAGCAATACATCCAGGAACATAGGGCCCAAATGTACCTCCACGCAGAGACAGGAACACATAGCTGAAACGCATACAAACAGCTCCCTACATAGCTTCCTTCCTGCCTCCCTTCCTCCAGAATGCTCTAGCTCCCTCCCCTTTGACCCTCGTCCTTGGCTCACTCCCTCCATCCATCCATACTTACAAAGATGAAGGCATGAGTGGACAGGTGGATCAATGCCATCTTATGTACCTTAATACTGTGTCAGGGGCAGATGAAATAACCAGTACGTATATGTCTCCCCAGGGAAGGACTAGCCTCATGGATCCTCCAGGCAGCACAAGGCCTGGCACCAGGTCTGCTTGGTGGGGAAAACACTGGGGGTGTTTCTGGGGGGAATGGAGACATTCCTCTGGGCCCGACCCTGGTGTGGGCAAGCGTGTGCTGGCCGATGTCACACTCGGCTTGTCCATGTGCACAACACCCAGACAATGAGGCCTTTATGTCCCACACAGTGGACATTCACAGGAGCTGGAGGGAGCTCTCTTGGTAGGCAGTGGCTCCCGTAGAGGAAGGCCAGCCCAAGAGATGCCACAGGCCTGTATCTGTATGCAGAACCCATGAAAGGGCCTGTCTGAGTAAACTGGCCTATCTGAGGGCCCATGATCCCTCACAGAGACCTGGGAAACCCCATTCCAGCAAGGGACCAGCCCTTCAGCTCTCACAAGAGCCAAGAGCATCTAGCTGCCAAGTCCCTGATGAAGGGTCCTTGTTGCCTCTCCCCACCTCCAGGCCTGGCCCCACATCCTCCCAACCAACACTTCTTGGAAGTCACTCAAGCACACCCCACAACTGACCATAAGCTCAGTCCATCCTCGTGCTCTGCCTCGACATGCACAGAGATCTGCGTGGTTGCTCCCCAGGGCAACACGTCATGAAATGGTGCCTCCATGGTCAGTCTTACTACACTTCAGGTCAATCGAGTTGAATTTCAAGGCCTGCATTCCAATCTGGTGGATGGGGAGCCATGTCAAGCATTCCTCCTTGGGGACCACAGAGATTCCCAAACAGGGCCAATTTCTTCTGTGGCAGCATTCCCTACTGTGGCCCGTGCAAGGCCACCAAACAACAGCCATGCAGCTACGCCCTCCTCAGCCCACATCCCGGGACCACCCCTCCCCTTCAGGTCAACAGGGCCTCACGATGGACATGATAACGGGATGCCCAAGGGCTCTGCAAAGCCTTCATGGGGGAATGGACACCCAGAAGCCTTTTCTCCTCTGGAGGGGGCTCTCTGACAAACCAGTGGCTTCCGGAGAGGACGACCAACCCAGGAGAAGCTATGGTCCTGTGTATGCATGCAGACCCCATCAGAGGCCCCATTCGGATCAAGTGGCTCCAACAAAGCACCATGATCCCTCACAGAGTCCTGGCACAACCCCATTGAAGACCACGGCATGGCTTCCAGCCCTTGAAATAACCAGCAGCATCCTGCCTCCAAGCACCTGAGGATGGGCTCCTGCCTGCCTCTCACCATCTCTAGGCAGGGGGCATGAGCCTTCCCTACTGACAGGTTTTGGGAAGCCATAAAGCACACACCACAAGGGACCATTCCCTCAGTGGGTGATCATACTCTGGCGCTAGGTGCACAGAGGTCTCTAGAGATGTTCCGCCTGGGGCCAAGGAAGAAAACACTGCCTCGATGTGCTCTCTGACTAGAATACAGCTCTAATGAAGGCATGTGAGTGCACCAGATGTGAGCCCATAAATTTGGGGCAGCAGCAGACATTCCTCCTTGGTAGGCAGGAGGTTGCCAAAAGACTACCCTGTACTGCCTGCTGTGAGGGCGGCCAGCCCATAGTTCAAAATTCTCTGGGGCCTATCAGTAGCAACCAAAAGAGCCACTCACTGCGGAACATTCTGGCTGTGGTGAGTCCATTCCAAGGCTTGGCCTGAAACACAAAATTCAAAGCAGAAAGGCTTAAGGAAAGACTCCACCCATGGCTTCAGAACATGTGGGCCCTGGCACTATGGAGCAGGATAGAAAACCAAAGGTGGCAACACATCTTGGATATGTGGAAGCCATCTACACTGGGAGGAGTCTCAAGGGATTTCCTCGAGCGAGAGGCTGCTCCAACACCCACACCCAAACCCACACACACACCCACACCCAGGGCTCTGCAATGGACCAAAAATGCAGGCCATCCTGCCCCTGGATCCCTCTGTTAGGCCTCAGCGTAATCCTATTGAGCATGATTTTTTGGTCATCAGCTCTCTTCAGGACCATATGAGTTCTCATCATCGACCCAACTGAGGCCCTCCTCACTCACCTGCGCCCTGCCACATGTGAAGGCTTACCTCAGATGCTTCCTGGAAAGAAGGATGCCTGAAGGGATGTGCCATTCTGTCGAATCCACGTGCTGGGCCAAGGCTCATGGTGATTGCCCTAGGGAACATAGGCCAAACACAGATCTTCATTTCTCTGGGGACGATGGCTGCCAAGAGGTGAGAAGGACAGCTGTGAGAACTCCAACTCCATGCTAGATGCATTGGGGCACGTGTGTGCCACACGCTCATGCATCGAATGATGCTACAAGAAATACCTGCAGCAATACATCCAGGAACATAGGGCCCAAATGTACCTCCACGCAGAGACAGGAACACATAGCTGAAACGCATACAAACAGCTCCCTACATAGCTTCCTTCCTGCCTCCCTTCCTCCAGAATGCTCTAGCTCCCTCCCCTTTGACCCTCGTCCTTGGCTCACTCCCTCCATCCATCCATACTTACAAAGATGAAGGCATGAGTGGACAGGTGGATCAATGCCATCTTATGTACCTTAATACTGTGTCAGGGGCAGATGAAATAACCAGTACGTATATGTCTCCCCAGGGAAGGACTAGCCTCATGGATCCTCCAGGCAGCACAAGGCCTGGCACCAGGTCTGCTTGGTGGGGAAAACACTGGGGGTGTTTCTGGGGGGAATGGAGACATTCCTCTGGGCCCGACCCTGGTGTGGGCAAGTGTGTGCTGGCCGATGTCACACTCGGCTTGTCCATGTGCACAACACCCAGACAATGAGGCCTTTATGTCCCACACAGTGGACATTCACAGGAGCTGGAGGGAGCTCTCTTGGTAGGCAGTGGCTCCCGTAGAGGAAGGCCAGCCCAAGAGATGCCACAGGCCTGTATATGTATGCAGAACCCATGAAAGGGCCTGTCTGAGAAAACTGGCCTATCTGAGGGCCCATGATCCCTCACAGAGACCTGGGAAACCCCATTCCAGCAAGGGACCAGCCCTTCAGCTCTCACAAGAGCCAAGAGCATCTAGCTGCCAAGTCCCTGATGAAGGGTCCTTGTTGCCTCTCACCACCTCCAGGCCTGGCCCCACATCCTCCCAACCAACACTTCTTGGAAGTCACTCAAGCACACCCCACAACTGACCATAAGCTCAGTCCATCCTCGTGCTCTGCCTCGACATGCACAGAGATCTGCGTGGTTGCTCCCCAGGGCAACACGTCATGAAATGGTGCCTCCATGGTCAGTCTTACTACACTTCAGGTCAATCGAGTTGAATTTCAAGGCCTGCATTCCAATCTGGTGGATGGGGAGCCATGTCAAGCATTCCTCCTTGGGGACCACAGAGATTCCCAAACAGGGCCAATTTCTTCTGTGGCAGCATTCCCTACTGTGGCCCGTGCAAGGCCACCAAACAACAGCCATGCAGCTACGCCCTCCTCAGCCCACATCCCGGGACCACCCCTCCCCTTCAGGTCAACAGGGCCTCACGATGGACATGATAACGGGATGCCCAAGGGCTCTGCAAAGCCTTCATGGGGGAATGGACACCCAGAAGCCTTTTCTCCTCTGGAGGGGGCTCTCTGACAAACCAGTGGCTTCCGGAGAGGACGACCAACCCAGGAGAAGCTATGGTCCTGTGTATGCATGCAGACCCCATCAGAGGCCCCATTCGGATCAAGTGGCTCCAACAAAGCACCATGATCCCTCACAGAGTCCTGGCACAACCCCATTGAAGACCACGGCATGGCTTCCAGCCCTTGAAATAACCAGCAGCATCCTGCCTCCAAGCACCTGAGGATGGGCTCCTGCCTGCCTCTCACCATCTCTAGGCAGGGGGCATGAGCCTTCCCTACTGACAGGTTTTGGGAAGCCATAAAGCACACACCACAAGGGACCATTCCCTCAGTGGGTGATCATACTCTGGCGCTAGGTGCACAGAGGTCTCTAGAGATGTTCCGCCTGGGGCCAAGGAAGAAAACACTGCCTCGATGTGCTCTCTGACTAGAATACAGCTCTAATGAAGGCATGTGAGTGCACCAGATGTGAGCCCATAAATTTGGGGCAGCAGCAGACATTCCTCCTTGGTAGGCAGGAGGTTGCCAAAAGACTACCCTGTACTGCCTGCTGTGAGGGCGGCCAGCCCATAGTTCAAAATTCTCTGGGGCCTATCAGTAGCAACCAAAAGAGCCACTCACTGCGGAACATTCTGGCTGTGGTGAGTCCATTCCAAGGCTTGGCCTGAAACACAAAATTCAAAGCAGAAAGGCTTAAGGAAAGACTCCACCCATGGCTTCAGAACATGTGGGCCCTGGCACTATGGAGCAGGATAGAAAACCAAAGGTGGCAACACATCTTGGATATGTGGAAGCCATCTACACTGGGAGGAGTCTCAAGGGATTTCCTCGAGCGAGAGGCTGCTCCAACACCCACACCCAAACCCACACACACACCCACACCCAGGGCTCTGCAATGGACCAAAAATGCAGGCCATCCTGCCCCTGGATCCCTCTGTTAGGCCTCAGCGTAATCCTATTGAGCATGATTTTTTGGTCATCAGCTCTCTTCAGGACCATATGAGTTCTCATCATCGACCCAACTGAGGCCCTCCTCACTCACCTGCGCCCTGCCACATGTGAAGGCTTACCTCAGATGCTTCCTGGAAAGAAGGATGCCTGAAGGGATGTGCCATTCTGTCGAATCCACGTGCTGGGCCAAGGCTCATGGTGATTGCCCTAGGGAACATAGGCCAAACACAGATCTTCATTTCTCTGGGGACGATGGCTGCCAAGAGGTGAGAAGGACAGCTGTGAGAACTCCAACTCCATGCTAGATGCATTGGGGCACGTGTGTGCCACACGCTCATGCATCGAATGATGCTACAAGAAATACCTGCAGCAATACATCCAGGAACATAGGGCCCAAATGTACCTCCACGCAGAGACAGGAACACATAGCTGAAACGCATACAAACAGCTCCCTACATAGCTTCCTTCCTGCCTCCCTTCCTCCAGAATGCTCTAGCTCCCTCCCCTTTGACCCTCGTCCTTGGCTCACTCCCTCCATCCATCCATACTTACAAAGATGAAGGCATGAGTGGACAGGTGGATCAATGCCATCTTATGTACCTTAATACTGTGTCAGGGGCAGATGAAATAACCAGTACGTATATGTCTCCCCAGGGAAGGACTAGCCTCATGGATCCTCCAGGCAGCACAAGGCCTGGCACCAGGTCTGCTTGGTGGGGAAAACACTGGGGGTGTTTCTGGGGGGAATGGAGACATTCCTCTGGGCCCGACCCTGGTGTGGGCAAGTGTGTGCTGGCCGATGTCACACTCGGCTTGTCCATGTGCACAACACCCAGACAATGAGGCCTTTATGTCCCACACAGTGGACATTCACAGGAGCTGGAGGGAGCTCTCTTGGTAGGCAGTGGCTCCCGTAGAGGAAGGCCAGCCCAAGAGATGCCACAGGCCTGTATATGTATGCAGAACCCATGAAAGGGCCTGTCTGAGAAAACTGGCCTATCTGAGGGCCCATGATCCCTCACAGAGACCTGGGAAACCCCATTCCAGCAAGGGACCAGCCCTTCAGCTCTCACAAGAGCCAAGAGCATCTAGCTGCCAAGTCCCTGATGAAGGGTCCTTGTTGCCTCTCACCACCTCCAGGCCTGGCCCCACATCCTCCCAACCAACACTTCTTGGAAGTCACTCAAGCACACCCCACAACTGACCATAAGCTCAGTCCATCCTCGTGCTCTGCCTCGACATGCACAGAGATCTGCGTGGTTGCTCCCCAGGGCAACACGTCATGAAATGGTGCCTCCATGGTCAGTCTTACTACACTTCAGGTCAATCGAGTTGAATTTCAAGGCCTGCATTCCAATCTGGTGGATGGGGAGCCATGTCAAGCATTCCTCCTTGGGGACCACAGAGATTCCCAAACAGGGCCAATTTCTTCTGTGGCAGCATTCCCTACTGTGGCCCGTGCAAGGCCACCAAACAACAGCCATGCAGCTACGCCCTCCTCAGCCCACATCCCGGGACCACCCCTCCCCTTCAGGTCAACAGGGCCTCACGATGGACATGATAACGGGATGCCCAAGGGCTCTGCAAAGCCTTCATGGGGGAATGGACACCCAGAAGCCTTTTCTCCTCTGGAGGGGGCTCTCTGACAAACCAGTGGCTTCCGGAGAGGACGACCAACCCAGGAGAAGCTATGGTCCTGTGTATGCATGCAGACCCCATCAGAGGCCCCATTCGGATCAAGTGGCTCCAACAAAGCACCATGATCCCTCACAGAGTCCTGGCACAACCCCATTGAAGACCACGGCATGGCTTCCAGCCCTTGAAATAACCAGCAGCATCCTGCCTCCAAGCACCTGAGGATGGGCTCCTGCCTGCCTCTCACCATCTCTAGGCAGGGGGCATGAGCCTTCCCTACTGACAGGTTTTGGGAAGCCATAAAGCACACACCACAAGGGACCATTCCCTCAGTGGGTGATCATACTCTGGCGCTAGGTGCACAGAGGTCTCTAGAGATGTTCCGCCTGGGGCCAAGGAAGAAAACACTGCCTCGATGTGCTCTCTGACTAGAATACAGCTCTAATGAAGGCATGTGAGTGCACCAGATGTGAGCCCATAAATTTGGGGCAGCAGCAGACATTCCTCCTTGGTAGGCAGGAGGTTGCCAAAAGACTACCCTGTACTGCCTGCTGTGAGGGCGGCCAGCCCATAGTTCAAAATTCTCTGGGGCCTATCAGTAGCAACCAAAAGAGCCACTCACTGCGGAACATTCTGGCTGTGGTGAGTCCATTCCAAGGCTTGGCCTGAAACACAAAATTCAAAGCAGAAAGGCTTAAGGAAAGACTCCACCCATGGCTTCAGAACATGTGGGCCCTGGCACTATGGAGCAGGATAGAAAACCAAAGGTGGCAACACATCTTGGATATGTGGAAGCCATCTACACTGGGAGGAGTCTCAAGGGATTTCCTCGAGCGAGAGGCTGCTCCAACACCCACACCCAAACCCACACACACACCCACACCCAGGGCTCTGCAATGGACCAAAAATGCAGGCCATCCTGCCCCTGGATCCCTCTGTTAGGCCTCAGCGTAATCCTATTGAGCATGATTTTTTGGTCATCAGCTCTCTTCAGGACCATATGAGTTCTCATCATCGACCCAACTGAGGCCCTCCTCACTCACCTGCGCCCTGCCACATGTGAAGGCTTACCTCAGATGCTTCCTGGAAAGAAGGATGCCTGAAGGGATGTGCCATTCTGTCGAATCCACGTGCTGGGCCAAGGCTCATGGTGATTGCCCTAGGGAACATAGGCCAAACACAGATCTTCATTTCTCTGGGGACGATGGCTGCCAAGAGGTGAGAAGGACAGCTGTGAGAACTCCAACTCCATGCTAGATGCATTGGGGCACGTGTGTGCCACACGCTCATGCATCGAATGATGCTACAAGAAATACCTGCAGCAATACATCCAGGAACATAGGGCCCAAATGTACCTCCACACAGAGACAGGAACACATAGCTGAAACGCATACAAACAGCTCCCTACATAGCTTCCTTCCTGCCTCCCTTCCTCCAGAATGCTCTAGCTCCCTCCCCTTTGACCCTCGTCCTTGGCTCACTCCCTCCATCCATCCATACTTACAAAGATGAAGGCATGAGTGGACAGGTGGATCAATGCCATCTTATGTACCTTAATACTGTGTCAGGGGCAGATGAAATAACCAGTACATATATGTCTCCCCAGGGAAGGACTAGCCTCATGGATCCTCCAGGCAGCACAAGGCCTGGCACCAGGTCTGCTTGGTGGGGAAAACACTGGGGGTGTTTCTGGGGGGAATGGAGACATTCCTCTGGGCCCGACCCTGGTGTGGGCAAGTGTGTGCTGGCCGATGTCACACTCGGCTTGTCCATGTGCACAACACCCAGACAATGAGGCCTTTATGTCCCACACAGTGGACATTCACAGGAGCTGGAGGGAGCTCTCTTGGTAGGCAGTGGCTCCCGTAGAGGAAGGCCAGCCCAAGAGATGCCACAGGCCTGTATATGTATGCAGAACCCATGAAAGGGCCTGTCTGAGAAAACTGGCCTATCTGAGGGCCCATGATCCCTCACAGAGACCTGGGAAACCCCATTCCAGCAAGGGACCAGCCCTTCAGCTCTCACAAGAGCCAAGAGCATCTAGCTGCCAAGTCCCTGATCAAGGGTCCTTGTTGCCTCTCACCACCTCCAGGCCTGGCCCCACATCCTCCCAACCAACACTTCTTGGAAGTCACTCAAGCACACCCCACAACTGACCATAAGCTCAGTCCATCCTCGTGCTCTGCCTCGACATGCACAGAGATCTGCGTGGTTGCTCCCCAGGGCAACACGTCATGAAATGGTGCCTCCATGGTCAGTCTTACTACACTTCAGGTCAATCGAGTTGAATTTCAAGGCCTGCATTCCAATCTGGTGGATGGGGAGCCATGTCAAGCATTCCTCCTTGGGGACCACAGAGATTCCCAAACAGGGCCAATTTCTTCTGTGGCAGCATTCCCTACTGTGGCCCGTGCAAGGCCACCAAACAACAGCCATGCAGCTACGCCCTCCTCAGCCCACATCCCGGGACCACCCCTCCCCTTCAGGTCAACAGGGCCTCACGATGGACATGATAACGGGATGCCCAAGGGCTCTGCAAAGCCTTCATGGGGGAATGGACACCCAGAAGCCTTTTCTCCTCTGGAGGGGGCTCTCTGACAAACCAGTGGCTTCCGGAGAGGACGACCAACCCAGGAGAAGCTATGGTCGTGTGTATGCATGCAGACCCCATCAGAGGCCCCATTCGGATCAAGTGGCTCCAACAAAGCACCATGATCCCTCACAGAGTCCTGGCACAACCCCATTGAAGACCACGGCATGGCTTCCAGCCCTTGAAATAACCAGCAGCATCCTGCCTCCAAGCACCTGAGGATGGGCTCCTGCCTGCCTCTCACCATCTCTAGGCAGGGGGCATGAGCCTTCCCTACTGACAGGTTTTGGGAAGCCATAAAGCACACACCACAAGGGACCATTCCCTCAGTGGGTGATCATACTCTGGCGCTAGGTGCACAGAGGTCTCTAGAGATGTTCCGCCTGGGGCCAAGGAAGAAAACACTGCCTCGATGTGCTCTCTGACTAGAATACAGCTCTAATGAAGGCATGTGAGTGCACCAGATGTGAGCCCATAAATTTGGGGCAGCAGCAGACATTCCTCCTTGGTAGGCAGGAGGTTGCCAAAAGACTACCCTGTACTGCCTGCTGTGAGGGCGGCCAGCCCATAGTTCAAAATTCTCTGGGGCCTATCAGTAGCAACCAAAAGAGCCACTCACTGCGGAACATTCTGGCTGTGGTGAGTCCATTCCAAGGCTTGGCCTGAAACACAAAATTCAAAGCAGAAAGGCTTAAGGAAAGACTCCACCCATGGCTTCAGAACATGTGGGCCCTGGCACTATGGAGCAGGATAGAAAACCAAAGGTGGCAACACATCTTGGATATGTGGAAGCCATCTACACTGGGAGGAGTCTCAAGGGATTTCCTCGAGCGAGAGGCTGCTCCAACACCCACACCCAAACCCACACACACACCCACACCCAGGGCTCTGCAATGGACCAAAAATGCAGGCCATCCTGCCCCTGGATCCCTCTGTTAGGCCTCAGCGTAATCCTATTGAGCATGATTTTTTGGTCATCAGCTCTCTTCAGGACCATATGAGTTCTCATCATCGACCCAACTGAGGCCCTCCTCACTCACCTGCGCCCTGCCACATGTGAAGGCTTACCTCAGATGCTTCCTGGAAAGAAGGATGCCTGAAGGGATGTGCCATTCTGTCGAATCCACGTGCTGGGCCAAGGCTCATGGTGATTGCCCTAGGGAACATAGGCCAAACACAGATCTTCATTTCTCTGGGGACGATGGCTGCCAAGAGGTGAGAAGGACAGCTGTGAGAACTCCAACTCCATGCTAGATGCATTGGGGCACGTGTGTGCCACACGCTCATGCATCGAATGATGCTACAAGAAATACCTGCAGCAATACATCCAGGAACATAGGGCCCAAATGTACCTCCACGCAGAGACAGGAACACATAGCTGAAACGCATACAAACAGCTCCCTACATAGCTTCCTTCCTGCCTCCCTTCCTCCAGAATGCTCTAGCTCCCTCCCCTTTGACCCTCGTCCTTGGCTCACTCCCTCCATCCATCCATACTTACAAAGATGAAGGCATGAGTGGACAGGTGGATCAATGCCATCTTAGGTACCTTAATACTGTGTCAGGGGCAGATGAAATAACCAGTACGTATATGTCTCCCCAGGGAAGGACTAGCCTCATGGATCCTCCAGGCAGCACAAGGCCTGGCACCAGGTCTGCTTGGTGGGGAAAACACTGGGGGTGTTTCTGGGGGGAATGGAGACATTCCTCTGGGCCCGACCCTGGTGTGGGCAAGCGTGTGCTGGCCGATGTCACACTCGGCTTGTCCATGTGCACAACACCCAGACAATGAGGCCTTTATGTCCCACACAGTGGACATTCACAGGAGCTGGAGGGAGCTCTCTTGGTAGGCAGTGGCTCCCGTAGAGGAAGGCCAGCCCAAGAGATGCCACAGGCCTGTATCTGTATGCAGAACCCATGAAAGGGCCTGTCTGAGTAAACTGGCCTATCTGAGGGCCCATGATCCCTCACAGAGACCTGGGAAACCCCATTCCAGCAAGGGACCAGCCCTTCAGCTCTCACAAGAGCCAAGAGCATCTAGCTGCCAAGTCCCTGATGAAGGGTCCTTGTTGCCTCTCCCCACCTCCAGGCCTGGCCCCACATCCTCCCAACCAACACTTCTTGGAAGTCACTCAAGCACACCCCACAACTGACCATAAGCTCAGTCCATCCTCGTGCTCTGCCTCGACATGCACAGAGATCTGCGTGGTTGCTCCCCAGGGCAACACGTCATGAAATGGTGCCTCCATGGTCAGTCTTACTACACTTCAGGTCAATCGAGTTGAATTTCAAGGCCTGCATTCTGATCTGGTGGATGGGGAGCCATGTCAAGCATTCCTCCTTGGGGACCACAGAGATTCCCAAACAGGGCCAATTTCTTCTGTGGCAGCATTCCCTACTGTCTCCCGTGCAAGGCCACCAAACAACAGCCATGCAGCTACGCCCTCCTCAGCCCACATCCCGGGACCACCCCTCCCCTTCAGGTCAACAGGGCCTCACGATGGACATGATAACGGGATGCCCAAGGGCTCTGCAAAGCCTTCATGGGGGAATGGACACCCAGAAGCCTTTTCTCCTCTGGAGGGGGCTCTCTGACAAACCAGTGGCTTCCGGAGAGGACGACCAACCCAGGAGAAGCTATGGTCGTGTGTATGCATGCAGACCCCATCAGAGGCCCCATTCGGATCAAGTGGCTCCAACAAAGCACCATGATCCCTCACAGAGTCCTGGCACAACCCCATTGAAGACCACGGCATGGCTTCCAGCCCTTGAAATAACCAGCAGCATCCTGCCTCCAAGCACCTGAGGATGGGCTCCTGCCTGCCTCTCACCATCTCTAGGCAGGGGGCATGAGCCTTCCCTACTGACAGGTTTTGGGAAGCCATAAAGCACACACCACAAGGGACCATTCCCTCAGTGGGTGATCATACTCTGGCGCTAGGTGCACAGAGGTCTCTAGAGATGTTCCGCCTGGGGCCAAGGAAGAAAACACTGCCTCGATGTGCTCTCTGACTAGAATACAGCTCTAATGAAGGCATGTGAGTGCACCA
Organism: Hippopotamus amphibius kiboko; assembly: GCF_030028045.1. Lineage (NCBI taxonomy): Eukaryota > Metazoa > Chordata > Mammalia > Artiodactyla > Hippopotamidae > Hippopotamus > Hippopotamus amphibius. The sequence goes on along the minus strand of NC_080187.1, from coordinate 222,551,736 downwards.
GATGTGAGCCCATAAATTTGGGGCAGCAGCAGACATTCCTCCTTGGTAGGCAGGAGGTTGCCAAAAGACTACCCTGTACTGCCTGCTGTGAGGGCGGCCAGCCCATAGTTCAAAATTCTCTGGGGCCTATCAGTAGCAACCAAAAGAGCCACTCACTGCGGAACATTCTGGCTGTGGTGAGTCCATTCCAAGGCTTGGCCTGAAACACAAAATTCAAAGCAGAAAGGCTTAAGGAAAGACTCCACCCATGGCTTCAGAACATGTGGGCCCTGGCACTATGGAGCAGGATAGAAAACCAAAGGTGGCAACACATCTTGGATATGTGGAAGCCATCTACACTGGGAGGAGTCTCAAGGGATTTCCTCGAGCGAGAGGCTGCTCCAACACCCACACCCAAACCCACACACACACCCACACCCAGGGCTCTGCAATGGACCAAAAATGCAGGCCATCCTGCCCCTGGATCCCTCTGTTAGGCCTCAGCGTAATCCTATTGAGCATGATTTTTTGGTCATCAGCTCTCTTCAGGACCATATGAGTTCTCATCATCGACCCAACTGAGGCCCTCCTCACTCACCTGCGCCCTGCCACATGTGAAGGCTTACCTCAGATGCTTCCTGGAAAGAAGGATGCCTGAAGGGATGTGCCATTCTGTCGAATCCACGTGCTGGGCCAAGGCTCATGGTGATTGCCCTAGGGAACATAGGCCAAACACAGATCTTCATTTCTCTGGGGACGATGGCTGCCAAGAGGTGAGAAGGACAGCTGTGAGAACTCCAACTCCATGCTAGATGCATTGGGGCACGTGTGTGCCACACGCTCATGCATCGAATGATGCTACAAGAAATACCTGCAGCAATACATCCAGGAACATAGGGCCCAAATGTACCTCCACGCAGAGACAGGAACACATAGCTGAAACGCATACAAACAGCTCCCTACATAGCTTCCTTCCTGCCTCCCTTCCTCCAGAATGCTCTAGCTCCCTCCCCTTTGACCCTCGTCCTTGGCTCACTCCCTCCATCCATCCATACTTACAAAGATGAAGGCATGAGTGGACAGGTGGATCAATGCCATCTTAGGTACCTTAATACTGTGTCAGGGGCAGATGAAATAACCAGTACGTATATGTCTCCCCAGGGAAGGACTAGCCTCATGGATCCTCCAGGCAGCACAAGGCCTGGCACCAGGTCTGCTTGGTGGGGAAAACACTGGGGGTGTTTCTGGGGGGAATGGAGACATTCCTCTGGGCCCGACCCTGGTGTGGGCAAGCGTGTGCTGGCCGATGTCACACTCGGCTTGTCCATGTGCACAACACCCAGACAATGAGGCCTTTATGTCCCACACAGTGGACATTCACAGGAGCTGGAGGGAGCTCTCTTGGTAGGCAGTGGCTCCCGTAGAGGAAGGCCAGCCCAAGAGATGCCACAGGCCTGTATCTGTATGCAGAACCCATGAAAGGGCCTGTCTGAGTAAACTGGCCTATCTGAGGGCCCATGATCCCTCACAGAGACCTGGGAAACCCCATTCCAGCAAGGGACCAGCCCTTCAGCTCTCACAAGAGCCAAGAGCATCTAGCTGCCAAGTCCCTGATGAAGGGTCCTTGTTGCCTCTCACCACCTCCAGGCCTGGCCCCACATCCTCCCAACCAACACTTCTTGGAAGTCACTCAAGCACACCCCACAACTGACCATAAGCTCAGTCCATCCTCGTGCTCTGCCTCGACATGCACAGAGATCTGCGTGGTTGCTCCCCAGGGCAACACGTCATGAAATGGTGCCTCCATGGTCAGTCTTACTACACTTCAGGTCAATCGAGTTGAATTTCAAGGCCTGCATTCCAATCTGGTGGATGGGGAGCCATGTCAAGCATTCCTCCTTGGGGACCACAGAGATTCCCAAACAGGGCCAATTTCTTCTGTGGCAGCATTCCCTACTGTGGCCCGTGCAAGGCCACCAAACAACAGCCATGCAGCTACGCCCTCCTCAGCCCACATCCCGGGACCACCCCTCCCCTTCAGGTCAACAGGGCCTCACGATGGACATGATAACGGGATGCCCAAGGGCTCTGCAAAGCCTTCATGGGGGAATGGACACCCAGAAGCCTTTTCTCCTCTGGAGGGGGCTCTCTGACAAACCAGTGGCTTCCGGAGAGGACGACCAACCCAGGAGAAGCTATGGTCCTGTGTATGCATGCAGACCCCATCAGAGGCCCCATTCGGATCAAGTGGCTCCAACAAAGCACCATGATCCCTCACAGAGTCCTGGCACAACCCCATTGAAGACCACAGCATGGCTTCCAGCCCTTGAAATAACCAGCAGCATCCTGCCTCCAAGCACCTGAGGATGGGCTCCTGCCTGCCTCTCACCATCTCTAGGCAGGGGGCATGAGCCTTCCCTACTGACAGGTTTTGGGAAGCCATAAAGCACACACCACAAGGGACCATTCCCTCAGTGGGTGATCATACTCTGGCGCTAGGTGCACAGAGGTCTCTAGAGATGTTCCGCCTGGGGCCAAGGAAGAAAACACTGCCTCGATGTGCTCTCTGACTAGAATACAGCTCTAATGAAGGCATGTGAGTGCACCAGATGTGAGCCCATAAATTTGGGGCAGCAGCAGACATTCCTCCTTGGTAGGCAGGAGGTTGCCAAAAGACTACCCTGTACTGCCTGCTGTGAGGGCGGCCAGCCCATAGTTCAAAATTCTCTGGGGCCTATCAGTAGCAACCAAAAGAGCCACTCACTGCGGAACATTCTGGCTGTGGTGAGTCCATTCCAAGGCTTGGCCTGAAACACAAAATTCAAAGCAGAAAGGCTTAAGGAAAGACTCCACCCATGGCTTCAGAACATGTGGGCCCTGGCACTATGGAGCAGGATAGAAAACCAAAGGTGGCAACACATCTTGGATATGTGGAAGCCATCTACACTGGGAGGAGTCTCAAGGGATTTCCTCGAGCGAGAGGCTGCTCCAACACCCACACCCAAACCCACACACACACCCACACCCAGGGCTCTGCAATGGACCAAAAATGCAGGCCATCCTGCCCCTGGATCCCTCTGTTAGGCCTCAGCGTAATCCTATTGAGCATGATTTTTTGGTCATCAGCTCTCTTCAGGACCATATGAGTTCTCATCATCGACCCAACTGAGGCCCTCCTCACTCACCTGCGCCCTGCCACATGTGAAGGCTTACCTCAGATGCTTCCTGGAAAGAAGGATGCCTGAAGGGATGTGCCATTCTGTCGAATCCACGTGCTGGGCCAAGGCTCATGGTGATTGCCCTAGGGAACATAGGCCAAACACAGATCTTCATTTCTCTGGGGACGATGGCTGCCAAGAGGTGAGAAGGACAGCTGTGAGAACTCCAACTCCATGCTAGATGCATTGGGGCACGTGTGTGCCACACGCTCATGCATCGAATGATGCTACAAGAAATACCTGCAGCAATACATCCAGGAACATAGGGCCCAAATGTACCTCCACGCAGAGACAGGAACACATAGCTGAAACGCATACAAACAGCTCCCTACATAGCTTCCTTCCTGCCTCCCTTCCTCCAGAATGCTCTAGCTCCCTCCCCTTTGACCCTCGTCCTTGGCTCACTCCCTCCATCCATCCATACTTACAAAGATGAAGGCATGAGTGGACAGGTGGATCAATGCCATCTTATGTACCTTAATACTGTGTCAGGGGCAGATGAAATAACCAGTACGTATATGTCTCCCCAGGGAAGGACTAGCCTCATGGATCCTCCAGGCAGCACAAGGCCTGGCACCAGGTCTGCTTGGTGGGGAAAACACTGGGGGTGTTTCTGGGGGGAATGGAGACATTCCTCTGGGCCTGACCCTGGTGTGGGCAAGCGTGTGCTGGCCGATGTCACACTCGGCTTGTCCATGTGCACAACACCCAGACAATGAGGCCTTTATGTCCCACACAGTGGACATTCACAGGAGCTGGAGGGAGCTCTCTTGGTAGGCAGTGGCTCCCGTAGAGGAAGGCCAGCCCAAGAGATGCCACAGGCCTGTATCTGTATGCAGAACCCATGAAAGGGCCTGTCTGAGTAAACTGGCCTATCTGAGGGCCCATGATCCCTCACAGAGACCTGGGAAACCCCATTCCAGCAAGGGACCAGCCCTTCAGCTCTCACAAGAGCCAAGAGCATCTAGCTGCCAAGTCCCTGATCAAGGGTCCTTGTTGCCTCTCACCACCTCCAGGCCTGGCCCCACATCCTCCCAACCAACACTTCTTGGAAGTCACTCAAGCACACCCCACAACTGACCATAAGCTCAGTCCATCCTCGTGCTCTGCCTCGACATGCACAGAGATCTGCGTGGTTGCTCCCCAGGGCAACACGTCATGAAATGGTGCCTCCATGGTCAGTCTTACTACACTTCAGGTCAATCGAGTTGAATTTCAAGGCCTGCATTCCGATCTGGTGGATGGGGAGCCATGTCAAGCATTCCTCCTTGGGGACCACAGAGATCCCCAAACAGGGCCAATTTCTTCTGTGGCAGCATTCCCTACTGTGGCCCGTGCAAGGCCACCAAACAACAGCCATGCAGCTACGCCCTCCTCAGCCCACATCCCGGGACCACCCCTCCCCTTCAGGTCAACAGGGCCTCACGATGGACATGATAACGGGATGCCCAAGGGCTCTGCAAAGCCTTCATGGGGGAATGGACACCCAGAAGCCTTTTCTCCTCTGGAGGGGGCTCTCTGACAAACCAGTGGCTTCCGGAGAGGACGACCAACCCAGGAGAAGCTATGGTCGTGTGTATGCATGCAGACCCCATCAGAGGCCCCATTCGGATCAAGTGGCTCCAACAAAGCACCATGATCCCTCACAGAGTCCTGGCACAACCCCATTGAAGACCACGGCATGGCTTCCAGCCCTTGAAATAACCAGCAGCATCCTGCCTCCAAGCACCTGAGGATGGGCTCCTGCCTGCCTCTCACCATCTCTAGGCAGGGGGCATGAGCCTTCCCTACTGACAGGTTTTGGGAAGCCATAAAGCACACACCACAAGGGACCATTCCCTCAGTGGGTGATCATACTCTGGCGCTAGGTGCACAGAGGTCTCTAGAGATGTTCCGCCTGGGGCCAAGGAAGAAAACACTGCCTCGATGTGCTCTCTGACTAGAATACAGCTCTAATGAAGGCATGTGAGTGCACCAGATGTGAGCCCATAAATTTGGGGCAGCAGCAGACATTCCTCCTTGGTAGGCAGGAGGTTGCCAAAAGACTACCCTGTACTGCCTGCTGTGAGGGCGGCCAGCCCATAGTTCAAAATTCTCTGGGGCCTATCAGTAGCAACCAAAAGAGCCACTCACTGCGGAACATTCTGGCTGTGGTGAGTCCATTCCAAGGCTTGGCCTGAAACACAAAATTCAAAGCAGAAAGGCTTAAGGAAAGACTCCACCCATGGCTTCAGAACATGTGGGCCCTGGCACTATGGAGCAGGATAGAAAACCAAAGGTGGCAACACATCTTGGATATGTGGAAGCCATCTACACTGGGAGGAGTCTCAAGGGATTTCCTCGAGCGAGAGGCTGCTCCAACACCCACACCCAAACCCACACACACACCCACACCCAGGGCTCTGCAATGGACCAAAAATGCAGGCCATCCTGCCCCTGGATCCCTCTGTTAGGCCTCAGCGTAATCCTATTGAGCATGATTTTTTGGTCATCAGCTCTCTTCAGGACCATATGAGTTCTCATCATCGACCCAACTGAGGCCCTCCTCACTCACCTGCGCCCTGCCACATGTGAAGGCTTACCTCAGATGCTTCCTGGAAAGAAGGATGCCTGAAGGGATGTGCCATTCTGTCGAATCCACGTGCTGGGCCAAGGCTCATGGTGATTGCCCTAGGGAACATAGGCCAAACACAGATCTTCATTTCTCTGGGGACGATGGCTGCCAAGAGGTGAGAAGGACAGCTGTGAGAACTCCAACTCCATGCTAGATGCATTGGGGCACGTGTGTGCCACACGCTCATGCATCGAATGATGCTACAAGAAATACCTGCAGCAATACATCCAGGAACATAGGGCCCAAATGTACCTCCACGCAGAGACAGGAACACATAGCTGAAACGCATACAAACAGCTCCCTACATAGCTTCCTTCCTGCCTCCCTTCCTCCAGAATGCTCTAGCTCCCTCCCCTTTGACCCTCGTCCTTGGCTCACTCCCTCCATCCATCCATACTTACAAAGATGAAGGCATGAGTGGACAGGTGGATCAATGCCATCTTATGTACCTTAATACTGTGTCAGGGGCAGATGAAATAACCAGTACGTATATGTCTCCCCAGGGAAGGACTAGCCTCATGGATCCTCCAGGCAGCACAAGGCCTGGCACCAGGTCTGCTTGGTGGGGAAAACACTGGGGGTGTTTCTGGGGGGAATGGAGACATTCCTCTGGGCCTGACCCTGGTGTGGGCAAGCGTGTGCTGGCCGATGTCACACTCGGCTTGTCCATGTGCACAACACCCAGACAATGAGGCCTTTATGTCCCACACAGTGGACATTCACAGGAGCTGGAGGGAGCTCTCTTGGTAGGCAGTGGCTCCCGTAGAGGAAGGCCAGCCCAAGAGATGCCACAGGCCTGTATCTGTATGCAGAACCCATGAAAGGGCCTGTCTGAGTAAACTGGCCTATCTGAGGGCCCATGATCCCTCACAGAGACCTGGGAAACCCCATTCCAGCAAGGGACCAGCCCTTCAGCTCTCACAAGAGCCAAGAGCATCTAGCTGCCAAGTCCCTGATCAAGGGTCCTTGTTGCCTCTCACCACCTCCAGGCCTGGCCCCACATCCTCCCAACCAACACTTCTTGGAAGTCACTCAAGCACACCCCACAACTGACCATAAGCTCAGTCCATCCTCGTGCTCTGCCTCGACATGCACAGAGATCTGCGTGGTTGCTCCCCAGGGCAACACGTCATGAAATGGTGCCTCCATGGTCAGTCTTACTACACTTCAGGTCAATCGAGTTGAATTTCAAGGCCTGCATTCCGATCTGGTGGATGGGGAGCCATGTCAAGCATTCCTCCTTGGGGACCACAGAGATTCCCAAACAGGGCCAATTTCTTCTGTGGCAGCATTCCCTACTGTGGCCCGTGCAAGGCCACCAAACAACAGCCATGCAGCTACGCCCTCCTCAGCCCACATCCCGGGACCACCCCTCCCCTTCAGGTCAACAGGGCCTCACGATGGACATGATAACGGGATGCCCAAGGGCTCTGCAAAGCCTTCATGGGGGAATGGACACCCAGAAGCCTTTTCTCCTCTGGAGGGGGCTCTCTGACAAACCAGTGGCTTCCGGAGAGGACGACCAACCCAGGAGAAGCTATGGTCCTGTGTATGCATGCAGACCCCATCAGAGGCCCCATTCGGATCAAGTGGCTCCAACAAAGCACCATGATCCCTCACAGAGTCCTGGCACAACCCCATTGAAGACCACGGCATGGCTTCCAGCCCTTGAAATAACCAGCAGCATCCTGCCTCCAAGCACCTGAGGATGGGCTCCTGCCTGCCTCTCACCATCTCTAGGCAGGGGGCATGAGCCTTCCCTACTGACAGGTTTTGGGAAGCCATAAAGCACACACCACAAGGGACCATTCCCTCAGTGGGTGATCATACTCTGGCGCTAGGTGCACAGAGGTCTCTAGAGATGTTCCGCCTGGGGCCAAGGAAGAAAACACTGCCTCGATGTGCTCTCTGACTAGAATACAGCTCTAATGAAGGCATGTGAGTGCACCAGATGTGAGCCCATAAATTTGGGGCAGCAGCAGACATTCCTCCTTGGTAGGCAGGAGGTTGCCAAAAGACTACCCTGTACTGCCTGCTGTGAGGGCGGCCAGCCCATAGTTCAAAATTCTCTGGGGCCTATCAGTAGCAACCAAAAGAGCCACTCACTGCGGAACATTCTGGCTGTGGTGAGTCCATTCCAAGGCTTGGCCTGAAACACAAAATTCAAAGCAGAAAGGCTTAAGGAAAGACTCCACCCATGGCTTCAGAACATGTGGGCCCTGGCACTATGGAGCAGGATAGAAAACCAAAGGTGGCAACACATCTTGGATATGTGGAAGCCATCTACACTGGGAGGAGTCTCAAGGGATTTCCTCGAGCGAGAGGCTGCTCCAACACCCACACCCAAACCCACACACACACCCACACCCAGGGCTCTGCAATGGACCAAAAATGCAGGCCATCCTGCCCCTGGATCCCTCTGTTAGGCCTCAGCGTAATCCTATTGAGCATGATTTTTTGGTCATCAGCTCTCTTCAGGACCATATGAGTTCTCATCATCAACCCAACTGAGGCCCTCCTCACTCACCTGCGCCCTGCCACATGTGAAGGCTTACCTCAGATGCTTCCTGGAAAGAAGGATGCCTGAAGGGATGTGCCATTCTGTCGAATCCACGTGCTGGGCCAAGGCTCATGGTGATTGCCCTAGGGAACATAGGCCAAACACAGATCTTCATTTCTCTGGGGACGATGACTGCCAAGAGGTGAGAAGGACAGCTGTGAGAACTCCAACTCCATGCTAGATGCATTGGGGGACGTGTGTGCCACACGCTCATGCATCGAATGATGCTACAAGAAATACCTGCAGCAATACATCCAGGAACATAGGGCCCAAATGTACCTCCACGCAGAGACAGGAACACATAGCTGAAACGCATACAAACAGCTCCCTACATAGCTTCCTTCCTGCCTCCCTTCCTCCAGAATGCTCTAGCTCCCTCCCCTTTGACCCTCGTCCTTGGCTCACTCCCTCCATCCATCCATACTTACAAAGATGAAGGCATGAGTGGACAGGTGGATCAATGCCATCTTATGTACCTTAATACTGTGTCAGGGGCAGATGAAATAACCAGTACGTATATGTCTCCCCAGGGAAGGACTAGCCTCATGGATCCTCCAGGCAGCACAAGGCCTGGCACCAGGTCTGCTTGGTGGGGAAAACACTGGGGGTGTTTCTGGGGGGAATGGAGACATTCCTCTGGGCCCGACCCTGGTGTGGGCAAGCGTGTGCTGGCCGATGTCACACTCGGCTTGTCCATGTGCACAACACCCAGACAATGAGGCCTTTATGTCCCACACAGTGGACATTCACAGGAGCTAGAGGGAGCTCTCTTGGTAGGCAGTGGCTCCCGTAGAGGAAGGCCAGCCCAAGAGATGCCACAGGCCTGTATCTGTATGCAGAACCCATGAAAGGGCCTGTCTGAGTAAACTGGCCTATCTGAGGGCCCATGATCCCTCACAGAGACCTGGGAAACCCCATTCCAGCAAGGGACCAGCCCTTCAGCTCTCACAAGAGCCAAGAGCATCTAGCTGCCAAGTCCCTGATCAAGGGTCCTTGTTGCCTCTCACCACCTCCAGGCCTGGCCCCACATCCTCCCAACCAACACTTCTTGGAAGTCACTCAAGCACACCCCACAACTGACCATAAGCTCAGTCCATCCTCGTGCTCTGCCTCGACATGCACAGAGATCTGCGTGGTTGCTCCCCAGGGCAACACGTCATGAAATGGTGCCTCCATGGTCAGTCTTACTACACTTCAGGTCAATCGAGTTGAATTTCAAGGGCTGCATTCTGATCTGGTGGATGGGGAGCCATGTCAAGCATTCCTCCTTGGGGACCACAGAGATTCCCAAACAGGGCCAATTTCTTCTGTGGCAGCATTCCCTACTGTGGCCCGTGCAAGGCCACCAAACAACAGCCATGCAGCTACGCCCTCCTCAGCCCACATCCCGGGACCACCCCTCCCCTTCAGGTCAACAGGGCCTCACGATGGACATGATAACGGGATGCCCAAGGGCTCTGCAAAGCCTTCATGGGGGAATGGACACCCAGAAGCCTTTTCTCCTCTGGAGGGGGCTCTCTGACAAACCAGTGGCTTCCGGAGAGGACGACCAACCCAGGAGAAGCTATGGTCGTGTGTATGCATGCAGACCCCATCAGAGGCCCCATTCGGATCAAGTGGCTCCAACAAAGCACCATGATCCCTCACAGAGTCCTGGCACAACCCCATTGAAGACCACGGCATGGCTTCCAGCCCTTGAAATAACCAGCAGCATCCTGCCTCCAAGCACCTGAGGATGGGCTCCTGCCTGCCTCTCACCATCTCTAGGCAGGGGGCATGAGCCTTCCCTACTGACAGGTTTTGGGAAGCCATAAAGCACACACCACAAGGGACCATTCCCTCAGTGGGTGATCATACTCTGGCGCTAGGTGCACAGAGGTCTCTAGAGATGTTCCGCCTGGGGCCAAGGAAGAAAACACTGCCTCGATGTGCTCTCTGACTAGAATACAGCTCTAATGAAGGCATGTGAGTGCACCAGATGTGAGCCCATAAATTTGGGGCAGCAGCAGACATTCCTCCTTGGTAGGCAGGAGGTTGCCAAAAGACTACCCTGTACTGCCTGCTGTGAGGGCGGCCAGCCCATAGTTCAAAATTCTCTGGGGCCTATCAGTAGCAACCAAAAGAGCCACTCACTGCGGAACATTCTGGCTGTGGTGAGTCCATTCCAAGGCTTGGCCTGAAACACAAAATTCAAAGCAGAAAGGCTTAAGGAAAGACTCCACCCATGGCTTCAGAACATGTGGGCCCTGGCACTATGGAGCAGGATAGAAAACCAAAGGTGGCAACACATCTTGGATATGTGGAAGCCATCTACACTGGGAGGAGTCTCAAGGGATTTCCTCGAGCGAGAGGCTGCTCCAACACCCACACCCAAACCCACACACACACCCACACCCAGGGCTCTGCAATGGACCAAAAATGCAGGCCATCCTGCCCCTGGATACCTCTGTTAGGCCTCAGCGTAATCCTATTGAGCATGATTTTTTGGTCATCAGCTCTCTTCAGGACCATATGAGTTCTCATCATCGACCCAACTGAGGCCCTCCTCACTCACCTGCGCCCTGCCACATGTGAAGGCTTACCTCAGATGCTTCCTGGAAAGAAGGATGCCTGAAGGGATGTGCCATTCTGTCGAATCCACGTGCTGGGCCAAGGCTCATGGTGATTGCCCTAGGGAACATAGGCCAAACACAGATCTTCATTTCTCTGGGGACGATGGCTGCCAAGAGGTGAGAAGGACAGCTGTGAGAACTCCAACTCCATGCTAGATGCATTGGGGCACGTGTGTGCCACACGCTCATGCATCGAATGATGCTACAAGAAATACCTGCAGCAATACCTCCAGGAACATAGGGCCCAAATGTACCTCCACGCAGAGACAGGAACACATAGCTGAAACGCATACAAACAGCTCCCTACATAGCTTCCTTCCTGCCTCCCTTCCTCCAGAATGCTCTAGCTCCCTCCCCTTTGACCCTCGTCCTTGGCTCACTCCCTCCATCCATCCATACTTACAAAGATGAAGGCATGAGTGGACAGGTGGATCAATGCCATCTTATGTACCTTAATACTGTGTCAGGGGCAGATGAAATAACCAGTACGTATATGTCTCCCCAGGGAAGGACTAGCCTCATGGATCCTCCAGGCAGCACAAGGCCTGGCACCAGGTCTGCTTGGTGGGGAAAACACTGGGGGTGTTTCTGGGGGGAATGGAGACATTCCTCTGGGCCTGACCCTGGTGTGGGCAAGCGTGTGCTGGCCGATGTCACACTCGGCTTGTCCATGTGCACAACACCCAGACAATGAGGCCTTTATGTCCCACACAGTGGACATTCACAGGAGCTGGAGGGAGCTCTCTTGGTAGGCAGTGGCTCCCGTAGAGGAAGGCCAGCCCAAGAGATGCCACAGGCCTGTATCTGTATGCAGAACCCATGAAAGGGCCTGTCTGAGTAAACTGGCCTATCTGAGGGCCCATGATCCCTCACAGAGACCTGGGAAACCCCATTCCAGCAAGGGACCAGCCCTTCAGCTCTCACAAGAGCCAAGAGCATCTAGCTGCCAAGTCCCTGATCAAGGGTCCTTGTTGCCTCTCACCACCTCCAGGCCTGGCCCCACATCCTCCCAACCAACACTTCTTGGAAGTCACTCAAGCACACCCCACAACTGACCATAAGCTCAGTCCATCCTCGTGCTCTGCCTCGACATGCACAGAGATCTGCGTGGTTGCTCCCCAGGGCAACACGTCATGAAATGGTGCCTCCATGGTCAGTCTTACTACACTTCAGGTCAATCGAGTTGAATTTCAAGGCCTGCATTCCGATCTGGTGGATGGGGAGCCATGTCAAGCATTCCTCCTTGGGGACCACAGAGATTCCCAAACAGGGCCAATTTCTTCTGTGGCAGCATTCCCTACTGTGGCCCGTGCAAGGCCACCAAACAACAGCCATGCAGCTACGCCCTCCTCAGCCCACATCCCGGGACCACCCCTCCCCTTCAGGTCAACAGGGCCTCACGATGGACATGATAACGGGATGCCCAAGGGCTCTGCAAAGCCTTCATGGGGGAATGGACACCCAGAAGCCTTTTCTCCTCTGGAGGGGGCTCTCTGACAAACCAGTGGCTTCCGGAGAGGACGACCAACCCAGGAGAAGCTATGGTCCTGTGTATGCATGCAGACCCCATCAGAGGCCCCATTCGGATCAAGTGGCTCCAACAAAGCACCATGATCCCTCACAGAGTCCTGGCACAACCCCATTGAAGACCACGGCATGGCTTCCAGCCCTTGAAATAACCAGCAGCATCCTGCCTCCAAGCACCTGAGGATGGGCTCCTGCCTGCCTCTCACCATCTCTAGGCAGGGGGCATGAGCCTTCCCTACTGACAGGTTTTGGGAAGCCATAAAGCACACACCACAAGGGACCATTCCCTCAGTGGGTGATCATACTCTGGCGCTAGGTGCACAGAGGTCTCTAGAGATGTTCCGCCTGGGGCCAAGGAAGAAAACACTGCCTCGATGTGCTCTCTGACTAGAATACAGCTCTAATGAAGGCATGTGAGTGCACCAGATGTGAGCCCATAAATTTGGGGCAGCAGCAGACATTCCTCCTTGGTAGGCAGGAGGTTGCCAAAAGACTACCCTGTACTGCCTGCTGTGAGGGCGGCCAGCCCATAGTTCAAAATTCTCTGGGGCCTATCAGTAGCAACCAAAAGAGCCACTCACTGCGGAACATTCTGGCTGTGGTGAGTCCATTCCAAGGCTTGGCCTGAAACACAAAATTCAAAGCAGAAAGGCTTAAGGAAAGACTCCACCCATGGCTTCAGAACATGTGGGCCCTGGCACTATGGAGCAGGATAGAAAACCAAAGGTGGCAACACATCTTGGATATGTGGAAGCCATCTACACTGGGAGGAGTCTCAAGGGATTTCCTCGAGCGAGAGGCTGCTCCAACACCCACACCCAAACCCACACACACACCCACACCCAGGGCTCTGCAATGGACCAAAAATGCAGGCCATCCTGCCCCTGGATCCCTCTGTTAGGCCTCAGCGTAATCCTATTGAGCATGATTTTTTGGTCATCAGCTCTCTTCAGGACCATATGAGTTCTCATCATCAACCCAACTGAGGCCCTCCTCACTCACCTGCGCCCTGCCACATGTGAAGGCTTACCTCAGATGCTTCCTGGAAAGAAGGATGCCTGAAGGGATGTGCCATTCTGTCGAATCCACGTGCTGGGCCAAGGCTCAAGGTGATTGCCCTAGGGAACATAGGCCAAACACAGATCTTCATTTCTCTGGGGACGATGACTGCCAAGAGGTGAGAAGGACAGCTGTGAGAACTCCAACTCCATGCTAGATGCATTGGGGGACGTGTGTGCCACACGCTCATGCATCGAATGATGCTACAAGAAATACCTGCAGCAATACATCCAGGAACATAGGGCCCAAATGTACCTCCACGCAGAGACAGGAACACATAGCTGAAACGCATACAAACAGCTCCCTACATAGCTTCCTTCCTGCCTCCCTTCCTCCAGAATGCTCTAGCTCCCTCCCCTTTGACCCTCGTCCTTGGCTCACTCCCTCCATCCATCCATACTTACAAAGATGAAGGCATGAGTGGACAGGTGGATCAATGCCATCTTATGTACCTTAATACTGTGTCAGGGGCAGATGAAATAACCAGTACGTATATGTCTCCCCAGGGAAGGACTAGCCTCATGGATCCTCCAGGCAGCACAAGGCCTGGCACCAGGTCTGCTTGGTGGGGAAAACACTGGGGGTGTTTCTGGGGGGAATGGAGACATTCCTCTGGGCCCGACCCTGGTGTGGGCAAGCGTGTGCTGGCCGATGTCACACTCGGCTTGTCCATGTGCACAACACCCAGACAATGAGGCCTTTATGTCCCACACAGTGGACATTCACAGGAGCTGGAGGGAGCTCTCTTGGTAGGCAGTGGCTCCCGTAGAGGAAGGCCAGCCCAAGAGATGCCACAGGCCTGTATCTGTATGCAGAACCCATGAAAGGGCCTGTCTGAGTAAACTGGCCTATCTGAGGGCCCATGATCCCTCACAGAGACCTGGGAAACCCCATTCCAGCAAGGGACCAGCCCTTCAGCTCTCACAAGAGCCAAGAGCATCTAGCTGCCAAGTCCCTGATCAAGGGTCCTTGTTGCCTCTCACCACCTCCAGGCCTGGCCCCACATCCTCCCAACCAACACTTCTTGGAAGTCACTCAAGCACACCCCACAACTGACCATAAGCTCAGTCCATCCTCGTGCTCTGCCTCGACATGCACAGAGATCTGCGTGGTTGCTCCCCAGGGCAACACGTCATGAAATGGTGCCTCCATGGTCAGTCTTACTACACTTCAGGTCAATCGAGTTGAATTTCAAGGCCTGCATTCTGATCTGGTGGATGGGGAGCCATGTCAAGCATTCCTCCTTGGGGACCACAGAGATTCCCAAACAGGGCCAATTTCTTCTGTGGCAGCATTCCCTACTGTGGCCCGTGCAAGGCCACCAAACAACAGCCATGCAGCTACGCCCTCCTCAGCCCACATCCCGGGACCACCCCTCCCCTTCAGGTCAACAGGGCCTCACGATGGACATGATAACGGGATGCCCAAGGGCTCTGCAAAGCCTTCATGGGGGAATGGACACCCAGAAGCCTTTTCTCCTCTGGAGGGGGCTCTCTGACAAACCAGTGGCTTCCGGAGAGGACGACCAACCCAGGAGAAGCTATGGTCCTGTGTATGCATGCAGACCCCATCAGAGGCCCCATTCGGATCAAGTGGCTCCAACAAAGCACCATGATCCCTCACAGAGTCCTGGCACAACCCCATTGAAGACCACGGCATGGCTTCCAGCCCTTGAAATAACCAGCAGCATCCTGCCTCCAAGCACCTGAGGATGGGCTCCTGCCTGCCTCTCACCATCTCTAGGCAGGGGGCATGAGCCTTCCCTACTGACAGGTTTTGGGAAGCCATAAAGCACACACCACAAGGGACTATTCCCTCAGTGGGTGATCATACTCTGGCGCTAGGTGCACAGAGGTCTCTAGAGATGTTCCGCCTGGGGCCAAGGAAGAAAACACTGCCTCGATGTGCTCTCTGACTAGAATACAGCTCTAATGAAGGCATGTGAGTGCACCAGATGTGAGCCCATAAATTTGGGGCAGCAGCAGACATTCCTCCTTGGTAGGCAGGAGGTTGCCAAAAGACTACCCTGTACTGCCTGCTGTGAGGGCGGCCAGCCCATAGTTCAAAATTCTCTGGGGCCTATCAGTAGCAACCAAAAGAGCCACTCACTGCGGAACATTCTGGCTGTGGTGAGTCCATTCCAAGGCTTGGCCTGAAACACAAAATTCAAAGCAGAAAGGCTTAAGGAAAGACTCCACCCATGGCTTCAGAACATGTGGGCCCTGGCACTATGGAGCAGGATAGAAAACCAAAGGTGGCAACACATCTTGGATATGTGGAAGCCATCTACACTGGGAGGAGTCTCAAGGGATTTCCTCGAGCGAGAGGCTGCTCCAACACCCACACCCAAACCCACACACACACCCACACCCAGGGCTCTGCAATGGACCAACAATGCAGGCCATCCTGCCCCTGGATCCCTCTGTTAGGCCTCAGCGTAATCCTATTGAGCATGATTTTTTGGTCATCAGCTCTCTTCAGGACCATATGAGTTCTCATCATCGACCCAACTGAGGCCCTCCTCACTCACCTGCGCCCTGCCACATGTGAAGGCTTACCTCAGATGCTTCCTGGAAAGAAGGATGCCTGAAGGGATGTGCCATTCTGTCAAATCCACGTGCTGGGCCAAGGCTCATGGTGATTGCCCTAGGGAACATAGGCCAAACACAGATCTTCATTTCTCTGGGGACGATGGCTGCCAAGAGGTGAGAAGGACAGCTGTGAGAACTCCAACTCCATGCTAGATGCATTGGGGCACGTGTGTGCCACACGCTCATGCATCGAATGATGCTACAAGAAATACCTGCAGCAATACATCCAGGAACATAGGGCCCAAATGTACCTCCACGCAGAGACAGGAACACATAGCTGAAACGCATACAAACAGCTCCCTACATAGCTTCCTTCCTGCCTCCCTTCCTCCAGAATGCTCTAGCTCCCTCCCCTTTGACCCTCGTCCTTGGCTCACTCCCTCCATCCATCCATACTTACAAAGATGAAGGCATGAGTGGACAGGTGGATCAATGCCATCTTATGTACCTTAATACTGTGTCAGGGGCAGATGAAATAACCAGTACGTATATGTCTCCCCAGGGAAGGACTAGCCTCATGGATCCTCCAGGCAGCACAAGGCCTGGCACCAGGTCTGCTTGGTGGGGAAAACACTGGGGGTGTTTCTGGGGGGAATGGAGACATTCCTCTGGGCCCGACCCTGGTGTGGGCAAGCGTGTGCTGGCCGATGTCACACTCGGCTTGTCCATGTGCACAACACCCAGACAATGAGGCCTTTATGTCCCACACAGTGGACATTCACAGGAGCTGGAGGGAGCTCTCTTGGTAGGCAGTGGCTCCCGTAGAGGAAGGCCAGCCCAAGAGATGCCACAGGCCTGTATCTGTATGCAGAACCCATGAAAGGGCCTGTCTGAGTAAACTGGCCTATCTGAGGGCCCATGATCCCTCACAGAGACCTGGGAAACCCCATTCCAGCAAGGGACCAGCCCTTCAGCTCTCACAAGAGCCAAGAGCATCTAGCTGCCAAGTCCCTGATGAAGGGTCCTTGTTGCCTCTCCCCACCTCCAGGCCTGGCCCCACATCCTCCCAACCAACACTTCTTGGAAGTCACTCAAGCACACCCCACAACTGACCATAAGCTCAGTCCATCCTCGTGCTCTGCCTCGACATGCACAGAGATCTGCGTGGTTGCTCCCCAGGGCAACACGTCATGAAATGGTGCCTCCATGGTCAGTCTTACTACACTTCAGGTCAATCGAGTTGAATTTCAAGGCCTGCATTCCGATCTGGTGGATGGGGAGCCATGTCAAGCATTCCTCCTTGGGGACCACAGAGATTCCCAAACAGGGCCAATTTCTTCTGTGGCAGCATTCCCTACTGTGGCCCGTGCAAGGCCACCAAACAACAGCCATGCAGCTACGCCCTCCTCAGCCCACATCCCGGGACCACCCCTCCCCTTCAGGTCAACAGGGCCTCACGATGGACATGATAACGGGATGCCCAAGGGCTCTGCAAAGCCTTCATGGGGGAATGGACACCCAGAAGCCTTTTCTCCTCTGGAGGGGGCTCTCTGACAAACCAGTGGCTTCCGGAGAGGACGACCAACCCAGGAGAAGCTATGGTCCTGTGTATGCATGCAGACCCCATCAGAGGCCCCATTCGGATCAAGTGGCTCCAACAAAGCACCATGATCCCTCACAGAGTCCTGGCACAACCCCATTGAAGACCACGGCATGGCTTCCAGCCCTTGAAATAACCAGCAGCATCCTGCCTCCAAGCACCTGAGGATGGGCTCCTGCCTGCCTCTCACCATCTCTAGGCAGGGGGCATGAGCCTTCCCTACTGACAGGTTTTGGGAAGCCATAAAGCACACACCACAAGGGACCATTCCCTCAGTGGGTGATCATACTCTGGCGCTAGGTGCACAGAGGTCTCTAGAGATGTTCCGCCTGGGGCCAAGGAAGAAAACACTGCCTCGATGTGCTCTCTGACTAGAATACAGCTCTAATGAAGGCATGTGAGTGCACCAGATGTGAGCCCATAAATTTGGGGCAGCAGCAGACATTCCTCCTTGGTAGGCAGGAGGTTGCCAAAAGACTACCCTGTACTGCCTGCTGTGAGGGCGGCCAGCCCATAGTTCAAAATTCTCTGGGGCCTATCAGTAGCAACCAAAAGAGCCACTCACTGCGGAACATTCTGGCTGTGGTGAGTCCATTCCAAGGCTTGGCCTGAAACACAAAATTCAAAGCAGAAAGGCTTAAGGAAAGACTCCACCCATGGCTTCAGAACATGTGGGCCCTGGCACTATGGAGCAGGATAGAAAACCAAAGGTGGCAACACATCTTGGATATGTGGAAGCCATCTACACTGGGAGGAGTCTCAAGGGATTTCCTCGAGCGAGAGGCTGCTCCAACACCCACACCCAAACCCACACACACACCCACACCCAGGGCTCTGCAATGGACCAAAAATGCAGGCCATCCTGCCCCTGGATCCCTCTGTTAGGCCTCAGCGTAATCCTATTGAGCATGATTTTTTGGTCATCAGCTCTCTTCAGGACCATATGAGTTCTCATCATCGACCCAACTGAGGCCCTCCTCACTCACCTGCGCCCTGCCACATGTGAAGGCTTACCTCAGATGCTTCCTGGAAAGAAGGATGCCTGAAGGGATGTGCCATTCTGTCGAATCCACGTGCTGGGCCAAGGCTCATGGTGATTGCCCTAGGGAACATAGGCCAAACACAGATCTTCATTTCTCTGGGGACGATGGCTGCCAAGAGGTGAGAAGGACAGCTGTGAGAACTCCAACTCCATGCTAGATGCATTGGGGCACGTGTGTGCCACACGCTCATGCATCGAATGATTCTACAAGAAATACCTGCAGCAATACATCCAGGAACATAGGGCCCAAATGTACCTCCACGCAGAGACAGGAACACATAGCTGAAACGCATACAAACAGCTCCCTACATAGCTTCCTTCCTGCCTCCCTTCCTCCAGAATGCTCTAGCTCCCTCCCCTTTGACCCTCGTCCTTGGCTCACTCCCTCCATCCATCCATACTTACAAAGATGAAGGCATGAGTGGACAGGTGGATCAATGCCATCTTATGTACCTTAATACTGTGTCAGGGGCAGATGAAATAACCAGTACGTATATGTCTCCCCAGGGAAGGACTAGCCTCATGGATCCTCCAGGCAGCACAAGGCCTGGCACCAGGTCTGCTTGGTGGGGAAAACACTGGGGGTGTTTCTGGGGGGAATGGAGACATTCCTCTGGGCCCGACCCTGGTGTGGGCAAGCGTGTGCTGGCCGATGTCACACTCGGCTTGTCCATGTGCACAACACCCAGACAATGAGGCCTTTATGTCCCACACAGTGGACATTCACAGGAGCTGGAGGGAGCTCTCTTGGTAGGCAGTGGCTCCCGTAGAGGAAGGCCAGCCCAAGAGAGGCCACAGGCCTGTATCTGTATGCAGAACCCATGAAAGGGCCTGTCTGAGTAAACTGGCCTATCTGAGGGCCCATGATCCCTCACAGAGACCTGGGAAACCCCATTCCAGCAAGGGACCAGCCCTTCAGCTCTCACAAGAGCCAAGAGCATCTAGCTGCCAAGTCCCTGATCAAGGGTCCTTGTTGCCTCTCCCCACCTCCAGGCCTGGCCCCACATCCTCCCAACCAACACTTCTTGGAAGTCACTCAAGCACACCCCACAACTGACCATAAGCTCAGTCCATCCTCGTGCTCTGCCTCGACATGCACAGAGATCTGCGTGGTTGCTCCCCAGGGCAACACGTCATGAAATGGTGCCTCCATGGTCAGTCATACTACACTTCAGGTCAATCGAGTTGAATTTCAAGGCCTGCATTCCAATCTGGTGGATGGGGAGCCATGTCAAGCATTCCTCCTTGGGGACCACAGAGATTCCCAAACAGGGCCAATTTCTTCTGTGGCAGCATTCCCTACTGTGGCCCGTGCAAGGCCACCAAACAACGGCCATGCAGCTACGCCCTCCTCAGCCCACATCCCGGGACCACCCCTCCCCTTCAGGTCAACAGGGCCTCACGATGGACATGATAACGGGATGCCCAAGGGCTCTGCAAAGCCTTCATGGGGGAATGGACACCCAGAAGCCTTTTCTCCTCTGGAGGGGGCTCTCTGACAAACCAGTGGCTTCCGGAGAGGACGACCAACCCAGGAGAAGCTATGGTCCTGTGTATGCATGCAGACCCCATCAGAGGCCCCATTCGGATCAAGTGGCTCCAACAAAGCACCATGATCCCTCACAGAGTCCTGGCACAACCCCATTGAAGACCACGGCATGGCTTCCAGCCCTTGAAATAACCAGCAGCATCCTGCCTCCAAGCACCTGAGGATGGGCTCCTGCCTGCCTCTCACCATCTCTAGGCAGGGGGCATGAGCCTTCCCTACTGACAGGTTTTGGGAAGCCATAAAGCACACACCACAAGGGACCATTCCCTCAGTTGGGGATCATACTCTGGCGCTAGGTGCACAGAGGTCTCTAGAGATGTTCCGCCTGGGGCCAAGGAAGAAAACACTGCCTCGATGTGCTCTCTGACTAGAATACAGCTCTAATGAAGGCATGTGAGTGCACCAGATGTGAGCCCATAAATTTGGGGCAGCAGCAGACATTCCTCCTTGGTAGGCAGGAGGTTGCCAAAAGACTACCCTGTACTGCCTGCTGTGAGGGCGGCCAGCCCATAGTTCAAAATTCTCTGGGGCCTATCAGTAGCAACCAAAAGAGCCACTCACTGCGGAACATTCTGGCTGTGGTGAGTCCATTCCAAGGCTTGGCCTGAAACACAAAATTCAAAGCAGAAAGGCTTAAGGAAAGACTCCACCCATGGCTTCAGAACATGTGGGCCCTGGCACTATGGAGCAGGATAGAAAACCAAAGGTGACAACACATCTTGGATATGTGGAAGCCATCTACACTGGGAGGAGTCTCAAGGGATTTCCTCGAGCGAGAGGCTGCTCCAACACCCACACCCAAACCCACACACACACGCACACCCAGGGCTCTGCAATGGACCAAAAATGCAGGCCATCCTGCCCCTGGATCCCTCTGTTAGGCCTCAGCGTAATCCTATTGAGCATGATTTTTTGGTCATCAGCTCTCTTCAGGACCATATGAGTTCTCATCATCAACCCAACTGAGGCCCTCCTCACTCACCTGCGCCCTGCCACATGTGAAGGCTTACCTCAGATGCTTCCTGGAAAGAAGGATGCCTGAAGGGATGTGCCATTCTGTCGAATCCACGTGCTGGGCCAAGGCTCATGGTGATTGCCCTAGGGAACATAGGCCAAACACAGATCTTCATTTCTCTGGGGACGATGGCTGCCAAGAGGTGAGAAGGACAGCTGTGAGAACTCCAACTCCATGCTAGATGCATTGGGGCACGTGTGTGCCACACGCTCATGCATCGAATGATTCTACAAGAAATACCTGCAGCAATACATCCAGGAACATAGGGCCCAAATGTACCTCCACGCAGAGACAGGAACACATAGCTGAAACACATACAAACAGCTCCCTACATAGCTTCCTTCCTGCCTCCCTTCCTCCAGAATGCTCTAGCTCCCTCCCCTTTGACCCTCGTCCTTGGCTCACTCCCTCCATCCATCCATACTTACAAAGATGAAGGCATGAGTGGACAGGTGGATCAATGCCATCTTATGTACCTTAATACTGTGTCAGGGGCAGATGAAATAACCAGTACGTATATGTCTCCCCAGGGAAGGACTAGCCTCATGGATCCTCCAGGCAGCACAAGGCCTGGCACCAGGTCTGCTTGGTGGGGAAAACACTGGGGGTGTTTCTGGGGGGAATGGAGACATTCCTCTGGGCCCGACCCTGGTGTGGGCAAGCGTGTGCTGGCCGATGTCACACTCGGCTTGTCCATGTGCACAACACCCAGACAATGAGGCCTTTATGTCCCACACAGTGGACATTCACAGGAGCTGGAGGGAGCTCTCTTGGTAGGCAGTGGCTCCCGTAGAGGAAGGCCAGCCCAAGAGAGGCCACAGGCCTGTATCTGTATGCAGAACCCATGAAAGGGCCTGTCTGAGTAAACTGGCCTATCTGAGGGCCCATGATCCCTCACAGAGACCTGGGAAACCCCATTCCAGCAAGGGACCAGCCCTTCAGCTCTCACAAGAGCCAAGAGCATCTAGCTGCCAAGTCCCTGATGAAGGGTCCTTGTTGCCTCTCCCCACCTCCAGGCCTGGCCCCACATCCTCCCAACCAACACTTCTTGGAAGTCACTCAAGCACACCCCACAACTGACCATAAGCTCAGTCCATCCTCGTGCTCTGCCTCGACATGCACAGAGATCTGCGTGGTTGCTCCCCAGGGCAACACGTAATGAAATGGTGCCTCCATGGTCAGTCATACTACACTTCAGGTCAATCGAGTTGAATTTCAAGGCCTGCATTCCAATCTGGTGGATGGGGAGCCATGTCAAGCATTCCTCCTTGGGGACCACAGAGATTCCCAAACAGGGCCAATTTCTTCTGTGGCAGCATTCCCTACTGTGGCCCGTGCAAGGCCACCAAACAACGGCCATGCAGCTACGCCCTCCTCAGCCCACATCCCGGGACCACCCCTCCCCTTCAGGTCAACAGGGCCTCACGATGGACATGATAACGGGATGCCCAAGGGCTCTGCAAAGCCTTCATGGGGGAATGGACACCCAGAAGCCTTTTCTCCTCTGGAGGGGGCTCTCTGACAAACCAGTGGCTTCCGGAGAGGACGACCAACCCAGGAGAAGCTATGGTCCTGTGTATGCATGCAGACCCCATCAGAGGCCCCATTCGGATCAAGTGGCTCCAACAAAGCACCATGATCCCTCACAGAGTCCTGGCACAACCCCATTGAAGACCACGGCATGGCTTCCAGCCCTTGAAATAACCAGCAGCATCCTGCCTCCAAGCACCTGAGGATGGGCTCCTGCCTGCCTCTCACCATCTCTAGGCAGGGGGCATGAGCCTTCCCTACTGACAGGTTTTGGGAAGCCATAAAGCACACACCACAAGGGACCATTCCCTCAGTTGGGGATCATACTCTGGCGCTAGGTGCACAGAGGTCTCTAGAGATGTTCCGCCTGGGGCCAAGGAAGAAAACACTGCCTCGATGTGCTCTCTGACTAGAATACAGCTCTAATGAAGGCATGTGAGTGCACCAGATGTGAGCCCATAAATTTGGGGCAGCAGCAGACATTCCTCCTTGGTAGGCAGGAGGTTGCCAAAAGACTACCCTGTACTGCCTGCTGTGAGGGCGGCCAGCCCATAGTTCAAAATTCTCTGGGGCCTATCAGTAGCAACCAAAAGAGCCACTCACTGCGGAACATTCTGGCTGTGGTGAGTCCATTCCAAGGCTTGGCCTGAAACACAAAATTCAAAGCAGAAAGGCTTAAGGAAAGACTCCACCCATGGCTTCAGAACATGTGGGCCCTGGCACTATGGAGCAGGATAGAAAACCAAAGGTGGCAACACATCTTGGATATGTGGAAGCCATCTACACTGGGAGGAGTCTCAAGGGATTTCCTCGAGCGAGAGGCTGCTCCAACACCCACACCCAAACCCACACACACACCCACACCCAGGGCTCTGCAATGGACCAAAAATGCAGGCCATCCTGCCCCTGGATCCCTCTGTTAGGCCTCAGCGTAATCCTATTGAGCATGATTTTTTGGTCATCAGCTCTCTTCAGGACCATATGAGTTCTCATCATCAACCCAACTGAGGCCCTCCTCACTCACCTGCGCCCTGCCACATGTGAAGGCTTACCTCAGATGCTTCCTGGAAAGAAGGATGCCTGAAGGGATGTGCCATTCTGTCGAATCCACGTGCTGGGCCAAGGCTCATGGTGATTGCCCTAGGGAACATAGGCCAAACACAGATCTTCATTTCTCTGGGGACGATGGCTGCCAAGAGGTGAGAAGGACAGCTGTGAGAACTCCAACTCCATGCTAGATGCATTGGGGCACGTGTGTGCCACACGCTCATGCATCGAATGATGCTACAAGAAATACCTGCAGCAATACATCCAGGAACATAGGGCCCAAATGTACCTCCACGCAGAGACAGGAACACATAGCTGAAACGCATACAAACAGCTCCCTACATAGCTTCCTTCCTGCCTCCCTTCCTCCAGAATGCTCTAGCTCCCTCCCCTTTGACCCTCGTCCTTGGCTCACTCCCTCCATCCATCCATACTTACAAAGATGAAGGCATGAGTGGACAGGTGGATCAATGCCATCTTATGTACCTTAATACTGTGTCAGGGGCAGATGAAATAACCAGTACGTATATGTCTCCCCAGGGAAGGACTAGCCTCATGGATCCTCCAGGCAGCACAAGGCCTGGCACCAGGTCTGCTTGGTGGGGAAAACACTGGGGGTGTTTCTGGGGGGAATGGAGACATTCCTCTGGGCCCGACCCTGGTGTGGGCAAGCGTGTGCTGGCCGATGTCACACTCGGCTTGTCCATGTGCACAACACCCAGACAATGAGGCCTTTATGTCCCACACAGTGGACATTCACAGGAGCTGGAGGGAGCTCTCTTGGTAGGCAGTGGCTCCCGTAGAGGAAGGCCAGCCCAAGAGATGCCACAGGCCTGTATCTGTATGCAGAACCCATGAAAGGGCCTGTCTGAGTAAACTGGCCTATCTGAGGGCCCATGATCCCTCACAGAGACCTGGGAAACCCCATTCCAGCAAGGGACCAGCCCTTCAGCTCTCACAAGAGCCAAGAGCATCTAGCTGCCAAGTCCCTGATGAAGGGTCCTTGTTGCCTCTCACCACCTCCAGGCCTGGCCCCACATCCTCCCAACCAACACTTCTTGGAAGTCACTCAAGCACACCCCACAACTGACCATAAGCTCAGTCCATCCTCGTGCTCTGCCTCGACATGCACAGAGATCTGCGTGGTTGCTCCCCAGGGCAACACGTCATGAAATGGTGCCTCCATGGTCAGTCTTACTACACTTCAGGTCAATCGAGTTGAATTTCAAGGCCCGCATTCCGATCTGGTGGATGGGGAGCCATGTCAAGCATTCCTCCTTGGGGACCACAGAGATTCCCAAACAGGGCCAATTTCTTCTGTGGCAGCATTCCCTACTGTGGCCCGTGCAAGGCCACCAAACAACAGCCATGCAGCTACGCCCTCCTCAGCCCACATCCCGGGACCACCCCTCCCATTCAGGTCAACAGGGCCTCACGATGGACATGATAACGGGATGCCCAAGGGCTCTGCAAAGCCTTCATGGGGGAATGGACACCCAGAAGCCTTTTCTCCTCTGGAGGGGGCTCTCTGACAAACCAGTGGCTTCCGGAGAGGACGACCAACCCAGGAGAAGCTATGGTCCTGTGTATGCATGCAGACCCCATCAGAGGCCCCATTCGGATCAAGTGGCTCCAACAAAGCACCATGATCCGTCACAGAGTCCTGGCACAACCCCATTGAAGACCACGGCATGGCTTCCAGCCCTTGAAATAACCAGCAGCATCCTGCCTCCAAGCACCTGAGGATGGGCTCCTGCCTGCCTCTCACCATCTCTAGGCAGGGGGCATGAGCCTTCCCTACTGACAGGTTTTGGGAAGCCATAAAGCACACACCACAAGGGACCATTCCCTCAGTTGGTGATCATACTCTGGCGCTAGGTGCACAGAGGTCTCTAGAGATGTTCCGCCTGGGGCCAAGGAAGAAAACACTGCCTCGATGTGCTCTCTGACTAGAATACAGCTCTAATGAAGGCATGTGAGTGCACCAGATGTGAGCCCATAAATTTGGGGCAGCAGCAGACATTCCTCCTTGGTAGGCAGGAGGTTGCCAAAAGACTACCCTGTACTGCCTGCTGTGAGGGCGGCCAGCCCATAGTTCAAAATTCTCTGGGGCCTATCAGTAGCAACCAAAAGAGCCACTCACTGCGGAACATTCTGGCTGTGGTGAGTCCATTCCAAGGCTTGGCCTGAAACACAAAATTCAAAGCAGAAAGGCTTAAGGAAAGACTCCACCCATGGCTTCAGAACATGTGGGCCCTGGCACTATGGAGCAGGATAGAAAACCAAAGGTGGCAACACATCTTGGATATGTGGAAGCCATCTACACTGGGAGGAGTCTCAAGGGATTTCCTCGAGCGAGAGGCTGCTCCAACACCCACACCCAAACCCACACACACACCCACACCCAGGGCTCTGCAATGGACCAAAAATGCAGGCCATCCTGCCCCTGGATCCCTCTGTTAGGCCTCAGCGTAATCCTATTGAGCATGATTTTTTGGTCATCAGCTCTCTTCAGGACCATATGAGTTCTCATCATCGACCCAACTGAGGCCCTCCTCACTCACCTGCGCCCTGCCACATGTGAAGGCTTACCTCAGATGCTTCCTGGAAAGAAGGATGCCTGAAGGGATGTGCCATTCTGTCGAATCCACGTGCTGGGCCAAGGCTCATGGTGATTGCCCTAGGGAACATAGGCCAAACACAGATCTTCATTTCTCTGGGGACGATGGCTGCCAAGAGGTGAGAAGGACAGCTGTGAGAACTCCAACTCCATGCTAGATGCATTGGGGCACGTGTGTGCCACACGCTCATGCATCAAATGATGCTACAAGAAATACCTGCAGCAATACATCCAGGAACATAGGGCCCAAATGTACCTCCACGCAGAGACAGGAACACATAGCTGAAACGCATACAAACAGCTCCCTACATAGCTTCCTTCCTGCCTCCCTTCCTCCAGAATGCTCTAGCTCCCTCCCCTTTGACCCTCGTCCTTGGCTCACTCCCTCCATCCATCCATACTTACAAAGATGAAGGCATGAGTGGACAGGTGGATCAATGCCATCTTATGTACCTTAATACTGTGTCAGGGGCAGATGAAATAACCAGTACGTATATGTCTCCCCAGGGAAGGACTAGCCTCATGGATCCTCCAGGCAGCACAAGGCCTGGCACCAGGTCTGCTTGGTGGGGAAAACACTGGGGGTGTTTCTGGGGGGAATGGAGACATTCCTCTGGGCCCGACCCTGGTGTGGGCAAGCGTGTGCTGGCCGATGTCACACTCGGCTTGTGCATGTGCACAACACCCAGACAATGAGGCCTTTATGTCCCACACAGTGGACATTCACAGGAGCTGGAGGGAGCTCTCTTGGTAGGCAGTGGCTCCCGTAGAGGAAGGCCAGCCCAAGAGATGCCACAGGCCTGTATCTGTATGCAGAACCCATGAAAGGGCCTGTCTGAGTAAACTGGCCTATCTGAGGGCCCATGATCCCTCACAGAGACCTGGGAAACCCCATTCCAGCAAGGGACCAGCCCTTCAGCTCTCACAAGAGCCAAGAGCATCTAGCTGCCAAGTCCCTGATGAAGGGTCCTTGTTGCCTCTCACCACCTCCAGGCCTGGCCCCACATCCTCCCAACCAACACTTCTTGGAAGTCACTCAAGCACACCCCACAACTGACCATAAGCTCAGTCCATCCTCGTGCTCTGCCTCGACATGCACAGAGATCTGCGTGGTTGCTCCCCAGGGCAACACGTCATGAAATGGTGCCTCCATGGTCAGTCTTACTACACTTCAGGTCAATCGAGTTGAATTTCAAGGCCCGCATTCCGATCTGGTGGATGGGGAGCCATGTCAAGCATTCCTCCTTGGGGACCACAGAGATTCCCAAACAGGGCCAATTTCTTCTGTGGCAGCATTCCCTACTGTGGCCCGTGCAAGGCCACCAAACAACAGCCATGCAGCTACGCCCTCCTCAGCCCACATCCCGGGACCACCCCTCCCATTCAGGTCAACAGGGCCTCACGATGGACATGATAACGGGATGCCCAAGGGCTCTGCAAAGCCTTCATGGGGGAATGGACACCCAGAAGCCTTTTCTCCTCTGGAGGGGGCTCTCTGACAAACCAGTGGCTTCCGGAGAGGACGACCAACCCAGGAGAAGCTATGGTCCTGTGTATGCATGCAGACCCCATCAGAGGCCCCATTCGGATCAAGTGGCTCCAACAAAGCACCATGATCCCTCACAGAGTCCTGGCACAACCCCATTGAAGACCACGGCATGGCTTCCAGCCCTTGAAATAACCAGCAGCATCCTGCCTCCAAGCACCTGAGGATGGGCTCCTGCCTGCCTCTCACCATCTCTAGGCAGGGGGCATGAGCCTTCCCTACTGACAGGTTTTGGGAAGCCATAAAGCACACACCACAAGGGACCATTCCCTCAGTGGGTGATCATACTCTGGCGCTAGGTGCACAGAGGTCTCTAGAGATGTTCCGCCTGGGGCCAAGGAAGAAATCACTGCCTCGATGTGCTCTCTGACTAGAATACAGCTCTAATGAAGGCATGTGAGTGCACCAGATGTGAGCCCATAAATTTGGGGCAGCAGCAGACATTCCTCCTTGGTAGGCAGGAGGTTGCCAAAAGACTACCCTGTACTGCCTGCTGTGAGGGCGGCCAGCCCATAGTTCAAAATTCTCTGGGGCCTATCAGTAGCAACCAAAAGAGCCACTCACTGCGGAACATTCTGGCTGTGGTGAGTCCATTCCAAGGCTTGGCCTGAAACACAAAATTCAAAGCAGAAAGGCTTAAGGAAAGACTCCACCCATGGCTTCAGAACATGTGGGCCCTGGCACTATGGAGCAGGATAGAAAACCAAAGGTGGCAACACATCTTGGATATGTGGAAGCCATCTACACTGGGAGGAGTCTCAAGGGATTTCCTCGAGCGAGAGGCTGCTCCAACACCCACACCCAAACCCACACACACACCCACACCCAGGGCTCTGCAATGGACCAACAATGCAGGCCATCCTGCCCCTGGATCCCTCTGTTAGGCCTCAGCATAATCCTATTGAGCATGATTTTTTGGTCATCAGCTCTCTTCAGGACCATATGAGTTCTCATCATCGACCCAACTGAGGCCCTCCTCACTCACCTGCGCCCTGCCACATGTGAAGGCTTACCTCAGATGCTTCCTGGAAAGAAGGATGTCTGAAGGGATGTGCCATTCTGTCGAATCCACGTGCTGGGCCAAGGCTCATGGTGATTGCCCTAGGGAACATAGGCCAAACACAGATCTTCATTTCTCTGGGGACGATGGCTGCCAAGAGGTGAGAAGGACAGCTGTGAGAACTCCAACTCCATGCTAGATGCATTGGGGCACGTGTGTGCCACACGCTCATGCATCGAATGATGCTACAAGAAATACCTGCAGCAATACATCCAGGAACATAGGGCCCAAATGTACCTCCACGCAGAGACAGGAACACATAGCTGAAACGCATACAAACAGCTCCCTACATAGCTTCCTTCCTGCCTCCCTTCCTCCAGAATGCTCTAGCTCCCTCCCCTTTGACCCTCGTCCTTGGCTCACTCCCTCCATCCATCCATACTTACAAAGATGAAGGCATGAGTGGACAGGTGGATCAATGCCATCTTATGTACCTTAATACTGTGTCAGGGGCAGATGAAATAACCAGTACGTATATGTCTCCCCAGGGAAGGACTAGCCTCATGGATCCTCCAGGCAGCACAAGGCCTGGCACCAGGTCTGCTTGGTGGGGAAAACACTGGGGGTGTTTCTGGGGGGAATGGAGACATTCCTCTGGGCCCGACCCTGGTGTGGGCAAGCGTGTGCTGGCCGATGTCACACTCGGCTTGTGCATGTGCACAACACCCAGACAATGAGGCCTTTATGTCCCACACAGTGGACATTCACAGGAGCTGGAGGGAGCTCTCTTGGTAGGCAGTGACTCCCGTAGAGGAAGGCCAGCCCAAGAGATGCCACAGGCCTGTATCTGTATGCAGAACCCATGAAAGGGCCTGTCTGAGTAAACTGGCCTATCTGAGGGCCCATGATCCCTCACAGAGACCTGGGAAACCCCATTCCAGCAAGGGACCAGCCCTTCAGCTCTCACAAGAGCCAAGAGCATCTAGCTGCCAAGTCCCTGATCAAGGGTCCTTGTTGCCTCTCACCACCTCCAGGCCTGGCCCCACATCCTCCCAACCAACACTTCTTGGAAGTCACTCAAGCACACCCCACAACTGACCATAAGCTCAGTCCATCCTCGTGCTCTGCCTCGACATGCACAGAGATCTGCGTGGTTGCTCCCCAGGGCAACACGTCATGAAATGGTGCCTCCATGGTCAGTCTTACTACACTTCAGGTCAATCGAGTTGAATTTCAAGGCCCGCATTCCGATCTGGTGGATGGGGAGCCATGTCAAGCATTCCTCCTTGGGGACCACAGAGATTCCCAAACAGGGCCAATTTCTTCTGTGGCAGCATTCCCTACTGTGGCCCGTGCAAGGCCACCAAACAACAGCCATGCAGCTACGCCCTCCTCAGCCCACATCCCGGGACCACCCCTCCCCTTCAGGTCAACAGGGCCTCACGATGGACATGATAACGGGATGCCCAAGGGCTCTGCAAAGCCTTCATGGGGGAATGGACACCCAGAAGCCTTTTCTCCTCTGGAGGGGGCTCTCTGACAAACCAGTGGCTTCCGGAGAGGACGACCAACCCAGGAGAAGCTATGGTCCTGTGTATGCATGCAGACCCCATCAGAGGCCCCATTCGGATCAAGTGGCTCCAACAAAGCACCATGATCCCTCACAGAGTCCTGGCACAACCCCATTGAAGACCACGGCATGGCTTCCAGCCCTTGAAATAACCAGCAGCATCCTGCCTCCAAGCACCTGAGGATGGGCTCCTGCCTGCCTCTCACCATCTCTAGGCAGGGGGCATGAGCCTTCCCTACTGACAGGTTTTGGGAAGCCATAAAGCACACACCACAAGGGACCATTCCCTCAGTTGGTGATCATACTCTGGCGCTAGGTGCACAGAGGTCTCTAGAGATGTTCCGCCTGGGGCCAAGGAAGAAAACACTGCCTCGATGTGCTCTCTGACTAGAATACAGCTCTAATGAAGGCATGTGAGTGCACCAGATGTGAGCCCATAAATTTGGGGCAGCAGCAGACATTCCTCCTTGGTAGGCAGGAGGTTGCCAAAAGACTACCCTGTACTGCCTGCTGTGAGGGCGGCCAGCCCATAGTTCAAAATTCTCTGGGGCCTATCAGTAGCAACCAAAAGAGCCACTCACTGCGGAACATTCTGGCTGTGGTGAGTCCATTCCAAGGCTTGGCCTGAAACACAAAATTCAAAGCAGAAAGGCTTAAGGAAAGACTCCACCCATGGCTTCAGAACATGTGGGCCCTGGCACTATGGAGCAGGATAGAAAACCAAAGGTGGCAACACATCTTGGATATGTGGAAGCCATCTACACTGGGAGGAGTCTCAAGGGATTTCCTCGAGTGAGAGGCTGCTCCAACACCCACACCCAAACCCACACACACACCCACACCCAGGGCTCTGCAATGGACCAAAAATGCAGGCCATCCTGCCCCTGGATCCCTCTGTTAGGCCTCAGCGTAATCCTATTGAGCATGATTTTTTGGTCATCAGCTCTCTTCAGGACCATATGAGTTCTCATCATCGACCCAACTGAGGCCCTCCTCACTCACCTGCGCCCTGCCACATGTGAAGGCTTACCTCAGATGCTTCCTGGAAAGAAGGATGCCTGAAGGGATGTGCCATTCTGTCGAATCCACGTGCTGGGCCAAGGCTCATGGTGATTGCCCTAGGGAACATAGGCCAAACACAGATCTTCATTTCTCTGGGGACGATGGCTGCCAAGAGGTGAGAAGGACAGCTGTGAGAACTCCAACTCCATGCTAGATGCATTGGGGCACGTGTGTGCCACACGCTCATGCATCAAATGATGCTACAAGAAATACCTGCAGCAATACATCCAGGAACATAGGGCCCAAATGTACCTCCACGCAGAGACAGGAACACATAGCTGAAACGCATACAAACAGCTCCCTACATAGCTTCCTTCCTGCCTCCCTTCCTCCAGAATGCTCTAGCTCCCTCCCCTTTGACCCTCGTCCTTGGCTCACTCCCTCCATCCATCCATACTTACAAAGATGAAGGCATGAGTGGACAGGTGGATCAATGCCATCTTATGTACCTTAATACTGTGTCAGGGGCAGATGAAATAACCAGTACGTATATGTCTCCCCAGGGAAGGACTAGCCTCATGGATCCTCCAGGCAGCACAAGGCCTGGCACCAGGTCTGCTTGGTGGGGAAAACACTGGGGGTGTTTCTGGGGGGAATGGAGACATTCCTCTGGGCCCGACCCTGGTGTGGGCAAGCGTGTGCTGGCCGATGTCACACTCGGCTTGTGCATGTGCACAACACCCAGACAATGAGGCCTTTATGTCCCACACAGTGGACATTCACAGGAGCTGGAGGGAGCTCTCTTGGTAGGCAGTGGCTCCCGTAGAGGAAGGCCAGCCCAAGAGATGCCACAGGCCTGTATCTGTATGCAGAACCCATGAAAGGGCCTGTCTGAGTAAACTGGCCTATCTGAGGGCCCATGATCCCTCACAGAGACCTGGGAAACCCCATTCCAGCAAGGGACCAGCCCTTCAGCTCTCACAAGAGCCAAGAGCATCTAGCTGCCAAGTCCCTGATGAAGGGTCCTTGTTGCCTCTCACCACCTCCAGGCCTGGCCCCACATCCTCCCAACCAACACTTCTTGGAAGTCACTCAAGCACACCCCACAACTGACCATAAGCTCAGTCCATCCTCGTGCTCTGCCTCGACATGCACAGAGATCTGCGTGGTTGCTCCCCAGGGCAACACGTCATGAAATGGTGCCTCCATGGTCAGTCTTACTACACTTCAGGTCAATCGAGTTGAATTTCAAGGCCCGCATTCCGATCTGGTGGATGGGGAGCCATGTCAAGCATTCCTCCTTGGGGACCACAGAGATTCCCAAACAGGGCCAATTTCTTCTGTGGCAGCATTCCCTACTGTGGCCCGTGCAAGGCCACCAAACAACAGCCATGCAGCTACGCCCTCCTCAGCCCACATCCCGGGACCACCCCTCCCATTCAGGTCAACAGGGCCTCACGATGGACATGATAACGGGATGCCCAAGGGCTCTGCAAAGCCTTCATGGGGGAATGGACACCCAGAAGCCTTTTCTCCTCTGGAGGGGGCTCTCTGACAAACCAGTGGCTTCCGGAGAGGACGACCAACCCAGGAGAAGCTATGGTCCTGTGTATGCATGCAGACCCCATCAGAGGCCCCATTCGGATCAAGTGGCTCCAACAAAGCACCATGATCCCTCACAGAGTCCTGGCACAACCCCATTGAAGACCACGGCATGGCTTCCAGCCCTTGAAATAACCAGCAGCATCCTGCCTCCAAGCACCTGAGGATGGGCTCCTGCCTGCCTCTCACCATCTCTAGGCAGGGGGCATGAGCCTTCCCTACTGACAGGTTTTGGGAAGCCATAAAGCACACACCACAAGGGACCATTCCCTCAGTGGGTGATCATACTCTGGCGCTAGGTGCACAGAGGTCTCTAGAGATGTTCCGCCTGGGGCCAAGTAAGAAATCACTGCCTCGATGTGCTCTCTGACTAGAATACAGCTCTAATGAAGGCATGTGAGTGCACCAGATGTGAGCCCATAAATTTGGGGCAGCAGCAGACATTCCTCCTTGGTAGGCAGGAGGTTGCCAAAAGACTACCCTGTACTGCCTGCTGTGAGGGCGGCCAGCCCATAGTTCAAAATTCTCTGGGGCCTATCAGTAGCAACCAAAAGAGCCACTCACTGCGGAACATTCTGGCTGTGGTGAGTCCATTCCAAGGCTTGGCCTGAAACACAAAATTCAAAGCAGAAAGGCTTAAGGAAAGACTCCACCCATGGCTTCAGAACATGTGGGCCCTGGCACTATGGAGCACGATAGAAAACCAAAGGTGGCAACACATCTTGGATATGTGGAAGCCATCTACACTGGGAGGAGTCTCAAGGGATTTCCTCGAGCGAGAGGCTGCTCCAACACCCACACCCAAACCCACACACACACCCACACCCAGGGCTCTGCAATGGACCAACAATGCAGGCCATCCTGCCCCTGGATCCCTCTGTTAGGCCTCAGCATAATCCTATTGAGCATGATTTTTTGGTCATCAGCTCTCTTCAGGACCATATGAGTTCTCATCATCGACCCAACTGAGGCCCTCCTCACTCACCTGCGCCCTGCCACATGTGAAGGCTTACCTCAGATGCTTCCTGGAAAGAAGGATGTCTGAAGGGATGTGCCATTCTGTCGAATCCACGTGCTGGGCCAAGGCTCATGGTGATTGCCCTAGGGAACATAGGCCAAACACAGATCTTCATTTCTCTGGGGACGATGGCTGCCAAGAGGTGAGAAGGACAGCTGTGAGAACTCCAACTCCATGCTAGATGCATTGGGGCACGTGTGTGCCACACGCTCATGCATCGAATGATGCTACAAGAAATACCTGCAGCAATACATCCAGGAACATAGGGCCCAAATGTACCTCCACGCAGAGACAGGAACACATAGCTGAAACGCATACAAACAGCTCCCTACATAGCTTCCTTCCTGCCTCCCTTCCTCCAGAATGCTCTAGCTCCCTCCCCTTTGACCCTCGTCCTTGGCTCACTCCCTCCATCCATCCATACTTACAAAGATGAAGGCATGAGTGGACAGGTGGATCAATGCCATCTTATGTACCTTAATACTGTGTCAGGGGCAGATGAAATAACCAGTACGTATATGTCTCCCCAGGGAAGGACTAGCCTCATGGATCCTCCAGGCAGCACAAGGCCTGGCACCAGGTCTGCTTGGTGGGGAAAACACTGGGGGTGTTTCTGGGGGGAATGGAGACATTCCTCTGGGCCCGACCCTGGTGTGGGCAAGCGTGTGCTGGCCGATGTCACACTCGGCTTGTGCATGTGCACAACACCCAGACAATGAGGCCTTTATGTCCCACACAGTGGACATTCACAGGAGCTGGAGGGAGCTCTCTTGGTAGGCAGTGACTCCCGTAGAGGAAGGCCAGCCCAAGAGATGCCACAGGCCTGTATCTGTATGCAGAACCCATGAAAGGGCCTGTCTGAGTAAACTGGCCTATCTGAGGGCCCATGATCCCTCACAGAGACCTGGGAAACCCCATTCCAGCAAGGGACCAGCCCTTCAGCTCTCACAAGAGCCAAGAGCATCTAGCTGCCAAGTCCCTGATCAAGGGTCCTTGTTGCCTCTCACCACCTCCAGGCCTGGCCCCACATCCTCCCAACCAACACTTCTTGGAAGTCACTCAAGCACACCCCACAACTGACCATAAGCTCAGTCCATCCTCGTGCTCTGCCTCGACATGCACAGAGATCTGCGTGGTTGCTCCCCAGGGCAACACGTCATGAAATGGTGCCTCCATGGTCAGTCTTACTACACTTCAGGTCAATCGAGTTGAATTTCAAGGCCCGCATTCCGATCTGGTGGATGGGGAGCCATGTCAAGCATTCCTCCTTGGGGACCACAGAGATTCCCAAACAGGGCCAATTTCTTCTGTGGCAGCATTCCCTACTGTGGCCCGTGCAAGGCCACCAAACAACAGCCATGCAGCTACGCCCTCCTCAGCCCACATCCCGGGACCACCCCTCCCCTTCAGGTCAACAGGGCCTCACGATGGACATGATAACGGGATGCCCAAGGGCTCTGCAAAGCCTTCATGGGGGAATGGGACACCCAGAAGCCTTTTCTCCTCTGGAGGGGGCTCTCTGACAAACCAGTGGCTTCCGGAGAGGACGACCAACCCAGGAGAAGCTATGGTCCTGTGTATGCATGCAGACCCCATCAGAGGCCCCATTCGGATCAAGTGGCTCCAACAAAGCACCATGATCCCTCACAGAGTCCTGGCACAACCCCATTGAAGACCACGGCATGGCTTCCAGCCCTTGAAATAACCAGCAGCATCCTGCCTCCAAGCACCTGAGGATGGGCTCCTGCCTGCCTCTCACCATCTCTAGGCAGGGGGCATGAGCCTTCCCTACTGACAGGTTTTGGGAAGCCATAAAGCACACACCACAAGGGACCATTCCCTCAGTTGGGGATCATACTCTGGCGCTAGGTGCACAGAGGTCTCTAGAGATGTTCCGCCTGGGGCCAAGGAAGAAAACACTGCCTCGATGTGCTCTCTGACTAGAATACAGCTCTAATGAAGGCATGTGAGTGCACCAGATGTGAGCCCATAAATTTGGGGCAGCAGCAGACATTCCTCCTTGGTAGGCAGGAGGTTGCCAAAAGACTACCCTGTACTGCCTGCTGTGAGGGCGGCCAGCCCATAGTTCAAAATTCTCTGGGGCCTATCAGTAGCAACCAAAAGAGCCACTCACTGCGGAACATTCTGGCTGTGGTGAGTCCATTCCAAGGCTTGGCCTGAAACACAAAATTCAAAGCAGAAAGGCTTAAGGAAAGACTCCACCCATGGCTTCAGAACATGTGGGCCCTGGCACTATGGAGCACGATAGAAAACCAAAGGTGGCAACACATCTTGGATATGTGGAAGCCATCTACACTGGGAGGAGTCTCAAGGGATTTCCTCGAGCGAGAGGCTGCTCCAACACCCACACCCAAACCCACACACACACCCACACCCAGGGCTCTGCAATGGACCGACAATGCAGGCCATCCTGCCCCTGGATCCCTCTGTTAGGCCTCAGCATAATCCTATTGAGCATGATTTTTTGGTCATCAGCTCTCTTCAGGACCATATGAGTTCTCATCATCGACCCAACTGAGGCCCTCCTCACTCACCTGCGCCCTGCCACATGTGAAGGCTTACCTCAGATGCTTCCTGGAAAGAAGGATGCCTGAAGGGATGTGCCATTCTGTCGAATCCACGTGCTGGGCCAAGGCTCATGGTGATTGCCCTAGGGAACATAGGCCAAACACAGATCTTCATTTCTCTGGGGACGATGGCTGCCAAGAGGTGAGAAGGACAGCTGTGAGAACTCCAACTCCATGCTAGATGCATTGGGGCACGTGTGTGCCACACGCTCATGCATCGAATGATGCTACAAGAAATACCTGCAGCAATACATCCAGGAACATAGGGCCCAAATGTACCTCCACGCAGAGACAGGAACACATAGCTGAAACGCATACAAACAGCTCCCTACATAGCTTCCTTCCTGCCTCCCTTCCTCCAGAATGCTCTAGCTCCCTCCCCTTTGACCCTCGTCCTTGGCTCACTCCCTCCATCCATCCATACTTACAAAGATGAAGGCATGAGTGGACAGGTGGATCAATGCCATCTTATGTACCTTAATACTGTGTCAGGGGCAGATGAAATAACCAGTACGTATATGTCTCCCCAGGGAAGGACTAGCCTCATGGATCCTCCAGGCAGCACAAGGCCTGGCACCAGGTCTGCTTGGTGGGGAAAACACTGGGGGTGTTTCTGGGGGGAATGGAGACATTCCTCTGGGCCCGACCCTGGTGTGGGCAAGCGTGTGCTGGCCGATGTCACACTCGGCTTGTGCATGTGCACAACACCCAGACAATGAGGCCTTTATGTCCCACACAGTGGACATTCACAGGAGCTGGAGGGAGCTCTCTTGGTAGGCAGTGACTCCCGTAGAGGAAGGCCAGCCCAAGAGATGCCACAGGCCTGTATCTGTATGCAGAACCCATGAAAGGGCCTGTCTGAGTAAACTGGCCTATCTGAGGGCCCATGATCCCTCACAGAGACCTGGGAAACCCCATTCCAGCAAGGGACCAGCCCTTCAGCTCTCACAAGAGCCAAGAGCATCTAGCTGCCAAGTCCCTGATGAAGGGTCCTTGTTGCCTCTCCCCACCTCCAGGCCTGGCCCCACATCCTCCCAACCAACACTTCTTGGAAGTCACTCAAGCACACCCCACAACTGACCATAAGCTCAGTCCATCCTCGTGCTCTGCCTCGACATGCACAGAGATCTGCGTGGTTGCTCCCCAGGGCAACACGTCATGAAATGGTGCCTCCATGGTCAGTCTTACTACACTTCAGGTCAATCGAGTTGAATTTCAAGGCCCGCATTCCGATCTGGTGGATGGGGAGCCATGTCAAGCATTCCTCCTTGGGGACCACAGAGATTCCCAAACAGGGCCAATTTCTTCTGTGGCAGCATTCCCTACTGTGGCCCGTGCAAGGCCACCAAACAACAGCCATGCAGCTACGCCCTCCTCAGCCCACATCCCGGGACCACCCCTCCCCTTCAGGTCAACAGGGCCTCACGATGGACATGATAACGGGATGCCCAAGGGCTCTGCAAAGCCTTCATGGGGGAATGGACACCCAGAAGCCTTTTCTCCTCTGGAGGGGGCTCTCTGACAAACCAGTGGCTTCCGGAGAGGACGACCAACCCAGGAGAAGCTATGGTCCTGTGTATGCATGCAGACCCCATCAGAGGCCCCATTCGGATCAAGTGGCTCCAACAAAGCACCATGATCCCTCACAGAGTCCTGGCACAACCCCATTGAAGACCACGGCATGGCTTCCAGCCCTTGAAATAACCAGCAGCATCCTGCCTCCAAGCACCTGAGGATGGGCTCCTGCCTGCCTCTCACCATCTCTAGGCAGGGGGCATGAGCCTTCCCTACTGACAGGTTTTGGGAAGCCATAAAGCACACACCACAAAGGACCATTCCCTCAGTTGGTGATCATACTCTGGCGCTAGGTGCACAGAGGTCTCTAGAGATGTTCCGCCTGGGGCCAAGGAAGAAAACACTGCCTCGATGTGCTCTCTGACTAGAATACAGCTCTAATGAAGGCATGTGAGTGCACCAGATGTGAGCCCATAAATTTGGGGCAGCAGCAGACATTCCTCCTTGGTAGGCAGGAGGTTGCCAAAAGACTACCCTGTACTGCCTGCTGTGAGGGCGGCCAGCCCATAGTTCAAAATTCTCTGGGGCCTATCAGTAGCAACCAAAAGAGCCACTCACTGCGGAACATTCTGGCTGTGGTGAGTCCATTCCAAGGCTTGGCCTGAAACACAAAATTCAAAGCAGAAAGGCTTAAGGAAAGACTCCACCCATGGCTTCAGAACATGTGGGCCCTGGCACTATGGAGCAGGATAGAAAACCAAAGGTGGCAACACATCTTGGATATGTGGAAGCCATCTACACTGGGAGGAGTCTCAAGGGATTTCCTCGAGCGAGAGGCTGCTCCAACACCCACACCCAAACCCACACACACACCCACACCCAGGGCTCTGCAATGGACCAACAATGCAGGCCATCCTGCCCCTGGATCCCTCTGTTAGGCCTCAGCGTAATCCTATTGAGCATGATTTTTTGGTCATCAGCTCTCTTCAGGACCATATGAGTTCTCATCATCGACCCAACTGAGGCCCTCCTCACTCACCTGCGCCCTGCCACATGTGAAGGCTTACCTCAGATGCTTCCTGGAAAGAAGGATGCCTGAAGGGATGTGCCATTCTGTCGAATCCACGTGCTGGGCCAAGGCTCATGGTGATTGCCCTAGGGAACATAGGCCAAACACAGATCTTCATTTCTCTGGGGACGATGGCTGCCAAGAGGTGAGAAGGACAGCTGTGAGAACTCCAACTCCATGCTAGATGCATTGGGGCACGTGTGTGCCACACGCTCATGCATCGAATGATGCTACAAGAAATACCTGCAGCAATACATCCAGGAACATAGGGCCCAAATGTACCTCCACGCAGAGACAGGAACACATAGCTGAAATGCATACAAACAGCTCCCTACATAGCTTCCTTCCTGCCTCCCTTCCTCCAGAATGCTCTAGCTCCCTCCCCTTTGACCCTCGTCCTTGGCTCACTCCCTCCATCCATCCATACTTACAAAGATGAAGGCATGAGTGGACAGGTGGATCAATGCCATCTTATGTACCTTAATACTGTGTCAGGGGCAGATGAAATAACCAGTACGTATATGTCTCCCCAGGGAAGGACTAGCCTCATGGATCCTCCAGGCAGCACAAGGCCTGGCACCAGGTCTGCTTGGTGGGGAAAACACTGGGGGTGTTTCTGGGGGGAATGGAGACATTCCTCTGGGCCCGACCCTGGTGTGGGCAAGCGTGTGCTGGCCGATGTCACACTCGGCTTGTCCATGTGCACAACACCCAGACAATGAGGCCTTTATGTCCCACACAGTGGACATTCACAGGAGCTGGAGGGAGCTCTCTTGGTAGGCAGTGGCTCCCGTAGAGGAAGGCCAGCCCAAGAGATGCCACAGGCCTGTATCTGTATGCAGAACCCATGAAAGGGCCTGTCTGAGTAAACTGGCCTATCTGAGGGCCCATGATCCCTCACAGAGACCTGGGAAACCCCATTCCAGCAAGGGACCAGCCCTTCAGCTCTCACAAGAGCCAAGAGCATCTAGCTGCCAAGTCCCTGATGAAGGGTCCTTGTTGCCTCTCACCACCTCCAGGCCTGGCCCCACATCCTCCCAACCAACACTTCTTGGAAGTCACTCAAGCACACCCCACAACTGACCATAAGCTCAGTCCATCCTCGTGCTCTGCCTCGACATGCACAGAGATCTGCGTGGTTGCTCCCCAGGGCAACACGTCATGAAATGGTGCCTCCATGGTCAGTCTTACTACACTTCAGGTCAATCGAGTTGAATTTCAAGGCCCGCATTCCGATCTGGTGGATGGGGAGCCATGTCAAGCATTCCTCCTTGGGGACCACAGAGATTCCCAAACAGGGCCAATTTCTTCTGTGGCAGCATTCCCTACTGTGGCCCGTGCAAGGCCACCAAACAACAGCCATGCAGCTACGCCCTCCTCAGCCCACCTCCCGGGACCACCCCTCCCCTTCAGGTCAACAGGGCCTCACGATGGACATGATAACGGGATGCCCAAGGGCTCTGCAAAGCCTTCATGGGGGAATGGACACCCAGAAGCCTTTTCTCCTCTGGAGGGGGCTCTCTGACAAACCAGTGGCTTCCGGAGAGGACGACCAACCCAGGAGAAGCTATGGTCGTGTGTATGCATGCAGACCCCATCAGAGGCCCCATTCGGATCAAGTGGCTCCAACAAAGCACCATGATCCCTCACAGAGTCCTGGCACAACCCCATTGAAGACCACGGCATGGCTTCCAGCCCTTGAAATAACCAGCAGCATCCTGCCTCCAAGCACCTGAGGATGGGCTCCTGCCTGCCTCTCACCATCTCTAGGCAGGGGGCA
This sequence comes from Hippopotamus amphibius kiboko, assembly GCF_030028045.1. Classification (NCBI taxonomy): domain Eukaryota; kingdom Metazoa; phylum Chordata; class Mammalia; order Artiodactyla; family Hippopotamidae; genus Hippopotamus; species Hippopotamus amphibius. The sequence goes on along the minus strand of NC_080187.1, from coordinate 222,510,543 downwards.
TGAGCCTTCCCTACTGACAGGTTTTGGGAAGCCATAAAGCACACACCACAAGGGACCATTCCCTCAGTTGGGGATCATACTCTGGCGCTAGGTGCACAGAGGTCTCTAGAGATGTTCCGCCTGGGGCCAAGGAAGAAAACACTGCCTCGATGTGCTCTCTGACTAGAATACAGCTCTAATGAAGGCATGTGAGTGCACCAGATGTGAGCCCATAAATTTGGGGCAGCAGCAGACATTCCTCCTTGGTAGGCAGGAGGTTGCCAAAAGACTACCCTGTACTGCCTGCTGTGAGGGCGGCCAGCCCATAGTTCAAAATTCTCTGGGGCCTATCAGTAGCAACCAAAAGAGCCACTCACTGCGGAACATTCTGGCTGTGGTGAGTCCATTCCAAGGCTTGGCCTGAAACACAAAATTCAAAGCAGAAAGGCTTAAGGAAAGACTCCACCCATGGCTTCAGAACATGTGGGCCCTGGCACTATGGAGCAGGATAGAAAACCAAAGGTGGCAACACATCTTGGATATGTGGAAGCCATCTACACTGGGAGGAGTCTCAAGGGATTTCCTCGAGCGAGAGGCTGCTCCAACACCCACACCCAAACCCACACACACACCCACACCCAGGGCTCTGCAATGGACCAACAATGCAGGCCATCCTGCCCCTGGATCCCTCTGTTAGGCCTCAGCATAATCCTATTGAGCATGATTTTTTGGTCATCAGCTCTCTTCAGGACCATATGAGTTCTCATCATCGACCCAACTGAGGCCCTCCTCACTCACCTGCGCCCTGCCACATGTGAAGGCTTACCTCAGATGCTTCCTGGAAAGAAGGATGCCTGAAGGGATGTGCCATTCTGTCGAATCCACGTGCTGGGCCAAGGCTCATTGTGATTGCCCTAGGGAACATAGGCCAAACACAGATCTTCATTTCTCTGGGGACGATGGCTGCCAAGAGGTGAGAAGGACAGCTGTGAGAACTCCAACTCCATGCTAGATGCATTGGGGCACGTGTGTGCCACACGCTCATGCATCGAATGATGCTACAAGAAATACCTGCAGCAATACATCCAGGAACATAGGGCCCAAATGTACCTCCACGCAGAGACAGGAACACATAGCTGAAACGCATACAAACAGCTCCCTACATAGCTTCCTTCCTGCCTCCCTTCCTCCAGAATGCTCTAGCTCCCTCCCCTTTGACCCTCGTCCTTGGCTCACTCCCTCCATCCATCCATACTTACAAAGATGAAGGCATGAGTGGACAGGTGGATCAATGCCATCTTATGTACCTTAATACTGTGTCAGGGGCAGATGAAATAACCAGTACGTATATGTCTCCCCAGGGAAGGACTAGCCTCATGGATCCTCCAGGCAGCACAAGGCCTGGCACCAGGTCTGCTTGGTGGGGAAAACACTGGGGGTGTTTCTGGGGGGAATGGAGACATTCCTCTGGGCCCGACCCTGGTGTGGGCAAGCGTGTGCTGGCCGATGTCACACTCGGCTTGTCCATGTGCACAACACCCAGACAATGAGGCCTTTATGTCCCACACAGTGGACATTCACAGGAGCTGGAGGGAGCTCTCTTGGTAGGCAGTGGCTCCCGTAGAGGAAGGCCAGCCCAAGAGATGCCACAGGCCTGTATCTGTATGCAGAACCCATGAAAGGGCCTGTCTGAGTAAACTGGCCTATCTGAGGGCCCATGATCCCTCACAGAGACCTGGGAAACCCCATTCCAGCAAGGGACCAGCCCTTCAGCTCTCACAAGAGCCAAGAGCATCTAGCTGCCAAGTCCCTGATCAAGGGTCCTTGTTGCCTCTCACCACCTCCAGGCCTGGCCCCACATCCTCCCAACCAACACTTCTTGGAAGTCACTCAAGCACACCCCACAACTGACCATAAGCTCAGTCCATCCTCGTGCTCTGCCTCGACATGCACAGAGATCTGCGTGGTTGCTCCCCAGGGCAACACGTCATGAAATGGTGCCTCCATGGTCAGTCTTACTACACTTCAGGTCAATCGAGTTGAATTTCAAGGCCTGCATTCCGATCTGGTGGATGGGGAGCCATGTCAAGCATTCCTCCTTGGGGACCACAGAGATTCCCAAACAGGGCCAATTTCTTCTGTGGCAGCATTCCCTACTGTGGCCCGTGCAAGGCCACCAAACAACAGCCATGCAGCTACGCCCTCCTCAGCCCACATCCCGGGACCACCCCTCCCCTTCAGGTCAACAGGGCCTCACGATGGACATGATAACGGGATGCCCAAGGGCTCTGCAAAGCCTTCATGGGGGAATGGACACCCAGAAGCCTTTTCTCCTCTGGAGGGGGCTCTCTGACAAACCAGTGGCTTCCGGAGAGGACGACCAACCCAGGAGAAGCTATGGTCGTGTGTATGCATGCAGACCCCATCAGAGGCCCCATTCGGATCAAGTGGCTCCAACAAAGCACCATGATCCCTCACAGAGTCCTGGCACAACCCCATTGAAGACCACGGCATGGCTTCCAGCCCTTGAAATAACCAGCAGCATCCTGCCTCCAAGCACCTGAGGATGGGCTCCTGCCTGCCTCTCACCATCTCTAGGCAGGGGGCATGAGCCTTCCCTACTGACAGGTTTTGGGAAGCCATAAAGCACACACCACAAGGGACCATTCCCTCAGTTGGTGATCATACTCTGGCGCTAGGTGCACAGAGGTCTCTAGAGATGTTCCGCCTGGGGCCAAGGAAGAAAACACTGCCTCGATGTGCTCTCTGACTAGAATACAGCTCTAATGAAGGCATGTGAGTGCACCAGATGTGAGCCCATAAATTTGGGGCAGCAGCAGACATTCCTCCTTGGTAGGCAGGAGGTTGCCAAAAGACTACCCTGTACTGCCTGCTGTGAGGGCGGCCAGCCCATAGTTCAAAATTCTCTGGGGCCTATCAGTAGCAACCAAAAGAGCCACTCACTGCGGAACATTCTGGCTGTGGTGAGTCCATTCCAAGGCTTGGCCTGAAACACAAAATTCAAAGCAGAAAGGCTTAAGGAAAGACTCCACCCATGGCTTCAGAACATGTGGGCCCTGGCACTATGGAGCAGGATAGAAAACCAAAGGTGGCAACACATCTTGGATATGTGGAAGCCATCTACACTGGGAGGAGTCTCAAGGGATTTCCTCGAGCGAGAGGCTGCTCCAACACCCACACCCAAACCCACACACACACCCACACCCAGGGCTCTGCAATGGACCAAAAATGCAGGCCATCCTGCCCCTGGATCCCTCTGTTAGGCCTCAGCGTAATCCTATTGAGCATGATTTTTTGGTCATCAGCTCTCTTCAGGACCATATGAGTTCTCATCATCGACCCAACTGAGGCCCTCCTCACTCACCTGCGCCCTGCCACATGTGAAGGCTTACCTCAGATGCTTCCTGGAAAGAAGGATGCCTGAAGGGATGTGCCACTCTGTCGAATCCACGTGCTGGGCCAAGGCTCATGGTGATTGCCCTAGGGAACATAGGCCAAACACAGATCTTCATTTCTCTGGGGACGATGGCTGCCAAGAGGTGAGAAGGACAGCTGTGAGAACTCCAACTCCATGCTAGATGCATTGGGGCACGTGTGTGCCACACGCTCATGCATCGAATGATGCTACAAGAAATACCTGCAGCAATACATCCAGGAACATAGGGCCCAAATGTACCTCCACGCAGAGACAGGAACACATAGCTGAAACGCATACAAACAGCTCCCTACATAGCTTCCTTCCTGCCTCCCTTCCTCCAGAATGCTCTAGCTCCCTCCCCTTTGACCCTCGTCCTTGGCTCACTCCCTCCATCCATCCATACTTACAAAGATGAAGGCATGAGTGGACAGGTGGATCAATGCCATCTTATGTACCTTAATACTGTGTCAGGGGCAGATGAAATAACCAGTACGTATATGTCTCCCCAGGGAAGGACTAGCCTCATGGATCCTCCAGGCAGCACAAGGCCTGGCACCAGGTCTGCTTGGTGGGGAAAACACTGGGGGTGTTTCTGGGGGGAATGGAGACATTCCTCTGGGCCCGACCCTGGTGTGGGCAAGCGTGTGCTGGCCGATGTCACACTCGGCTTGTCCATGTGCACAACACCCAGACAATGAGGCCTTTATGTCCCACACAGTGGACATTCACAGGAGCTGGAGGGAGCTCTCTTGGTAGGCAGTGGCTCCCGTAGAGGAAGGCCAGCCCAAGAGATGCCACAGGCCTGTATCTGTATGCAGAACCCATGAAAGGGCCTGTCTGAGTAAACTGGCCTATCTGAGGGCCCATGATCCCTCACAGAGACCTGGGAAACCCCATTCCAGCAAGGGACCAGCCCTTCAGCTCTCACAAGAGCCAAGAGCATCTAGCTGCCAAGTCCCTGATCAAGGGTCCTTGTTGCCTCTCACCACCTCCAGGCCTGGCCCCACATCCTCCCAACCAACACTTCTTGGAAGTCACTCAAGCACACCCCACAACTGACCATAAGCTCAGTCCATCCTCGTGCTCTGCCTCGACATGCACAGAGATCTGCGTGGTTGCTCCCCAGGGCAACACGTCATGAAATGGTGCCTCCATGGTCAGTCTTACTACACTTCAGGTCAATCGAGTTGAATTTCAAGGCCTGCATTCCGATCTGGTGGATGGGGAGCCATGTCAAGCATTCCTCCTTGGGGACCACAGAGATTCCCAAACAGGGCCAATTTCTTCTGTGGCAGCATTCCCTACTGTGGCCCGTGCAAGGCCACCAAACAACAGCCATGCAGCTACGCCCTCCTCAGCCCACATCCCGGGACCACCCCTCCCCTTCAGGTCAACAGGGCCTCACGATGGACATGATAACGGGATGCCCAAGGGCTCTGCAAAGCCTTCATGGGGGAATGGACACCCAGAAGCCTTTTCTCCTCTGGAGGGGGCTCTCTGACAAACCAGTGGCTTCCGGAGAGGACGACCAACCCAGGAGAAGCTATGGTCGTGTGTATGCATGCAGACCCCATCAGAGGCCCCATTCGGATCAAGTGGCTCCAACAAAGCACCATGATCCCTCACAGAGTCCTGGCACAACCCCATTGAAGACCACGGCATGGCTTCCAGCCCTTGAAATAACCAGCAGCATCCTGCCTCCAAGCACCTGAGGATGGGCTCCTGCCTGCCTCTCACCATCTCTAGGCAGGGGGCATGAGCCTTCCCTACTGACAGGTTTTGGGAAGCCATAAAGCACACACCACAAGGGACCATTCCCTCAGTTGGTGATCATACTCTGGCGCTAGGTGCACAGAGGTCTCTAGAGATGTTCCGCCTGGGGCCAAGGAAGAAAACACTGCCTCGATGTGCTCTCTGACTAGAATACAGCTCTAATGAAGGCATGTGAGTGCACCAGATGTGAGCCCATAAATTTGGGGCAGCAGCAGACATTCCTCCTTGGTAGGCAGGAGGTTGCCAAAAGACTACCCTGTACTGCCTGCTGTGAGGGCGGCCAGCCCATAGTTCAAAATTCTCTGGGGCCTATCAGTAGCAACCAAAAGAGCCACTCACTGCGGAACATTCTGGCTGTGGTGAGTCCATTCCAAGGCTTGGCCTGAAACACAAAATTCAAAGCAGAAAGGCTTAAGGAAAGACTCCACCCATGGCTTCAGAACATGTGGGCCCTGGCACTATGGAGCAGGATAGAAAACCAAAGGTGGCAACACATCTTGGATATGTGGAAGCCATCTACACTGGGAGGAGTCTCAAGGGATTTCCTCGAGCGAGAGGCTGCTCCAACACCCACACCCAAACCCACACACACACCCACACCCAGGGCTCTGCAATGGACCAAAAATGCAGGCCATCCTGCCCCTGGATCCCTCTGTTAGGCCTCAGCATAATCCTATTGAGCATGATTTTTTGGTCATCAGCTCTCTTCAGGACCATATGAGTTCTCATCATCGACCCAACTGAGGCCCTCCTCACTCACCTGCGCCCTGCCACATGTGAAGGCTTACCTCAGATGCTTCCTGGAAAGAAGGATGCCTGAAGGGATGTGCCATTCTGTCGAATCCACGTGCTGGGCCAAGGCTCATGGTGATTGCCCTAGGGAACATAGGCCAAACACAGATCTTCATTTCTCTGGGGACGATGGCTGCCAAGAGGTGAGAAGGACAGCTGTGAGAACTCCAACTCCATGCTAGATGCATTGGGGCACGTGTGTGCCACACGCTCATGCATCGAATGATGCTACAAGAAATACCTGCAGCAATACATCCAGGAACATAGGGCCCAAATGTACCTCCACGCAGAGACAGGAACACATAGCTGAAACGCATACAAACAGCTCCCTACATAGCTTCCTTCCTGCCTCCCTTCCTCCAGAATGCTCTAGCTCCCTCCCCTTTGACCCTCGTCCTTGGCTCACTCCCTCCATCCATCCATACTTACAAAGATGAAGGCATGAGTGGACAGGTGGATCAATGCCATCTTATGTACCTTAATACTGTGTCAGGGGCAGATGAAATAACCAGTACGTATATGTCTCCCCAGGGAAGGACTAGCCTCATGGATCCTCCAGGCAGCACAAGGCCTGGCACCAGGTCTGCTTGGTGGGGAAAACACTGGGGGTGTTTCTGGGGGGAATGGAGACATTCCTCTGGGCCCGACCCTGGTGTGGGCAAGCGTGTGCTGGCCGATGTCACACTCGGCTTGTCCATGTGCACAACACCCAGACAATGAGGCCTTTATGTCCCACACAGTGGACATTCACAGGAGCTGGAGGGAGCTCTCTTGGTAGGCAGTGGCTCCCGTAGAGGAAGGCCAGCCCAAGAGATGCCACAGGCCTGTATCTGTATGCAGAACCCATGAAAGGGCCTGTCTGAGTAAACTGGCCTATCTGAGGGCCCATGATCCCTCACAGAGACCTGGGAAACCCCATTCCAGCAAGGGACCAGCCCTTCAGCTCTCACAAGAGCCAAGAGCATCTAGCTGCCAAGTCCCTGATCAAGGGTCCTTGTTGCCTCTCACCACCTCCAGGCCTGGCCCCACATCCTCCCAACCAACACTTCTTGGAAGTCACTCAAGCACACCCCACAACTGACCATAAGCTCAGTCCATCCTCGTGCTCTGCCTCGACATGCACAGAGATCTGCGTGGTTGCTCCCCAGGGCAACACGTCATGAAATGGTGCCTCCATGGTCAGTCTTACTACACTTCAGGTCAATCGAGTTGAATTTCAAGGCCTGCATTCCGATCTGGTGGATGGGGAGCCATGTCAAGCATTCCTCCTTGGGGACCACAGAGATTCCCAAACAGGCCCAATTTCTTCTGTGGCAGCATTCCCTACTGTGGCCCGTGCAAGGCCACCAAACAACAGCCATGCAGCTACGCCCTCCTCAGCCCACATCCCGGGACCACCCCTCCCCTTCAGGTCAACAGGGCCTCACGATGGACATGATAACGGGATGCCCAAGGGCTCTGCAAAGCCTTCATGGGGGAATGGACACCCAGAAGCCTTTTCTCCTCTGGAGGGGGCTCTCTGACAAACCAGTGGCTTCCGGAGAGGACGACCAACCCAGGAGAAGCTATGGTCCTGTGTATGCATGCAGACCCCATCAGAGGCCCCATTCGGATCAAGTGGCTCCAACAAAGCACCATGATCCCTCACAGAGTCCTGGCACAACCCCATTGAAGACCACGGCATGGCTTCCAGCCCTTGAAATAACCAGCAGCATCCTGCCTCCAAGCACCTGAGGATGGGCTCCTGCCTGCCTCTCACCATCTCTAGGCAGGGGGCATGAGCCTTCCCTACTGACAGGTTTTGGGAAGCCATAAAGCACACACCACAAGGGACCATTCCCTCAGTGGGTGATCATACTCTGGCGCTAGGTGCACAGAAGTCTCTAGAGATGTTCCGCCTGGGGCCAAGGAAGAAAACACTGCCTCGATGTGCTCTCTGACTAGAATACAGCTCTAATGAAGGCATGTGAGTGCACCAGATGTGAGCCCATAAATTTGGGGCAGCAGCAGACATTCCTCCTTGGTAGGCAGGAGGTTGCCAAAAGACTACCCTGTACTGCCTGCTGTGAGGGCGGCCAGCCCATAGTTCAAAATTCTCTGGGGCCTATCAGTAGCAACCAAAAGAGCCACTCACTGCGGAACATTCTGGCTGTGGTGAGTCCATTCCAAGGCTTGGCCTGAAACACAAAATTCAAAGCAGAAAGGCTTAAGGAAAGACTCCACCCATGGCTTCAGAACATGTGGGCCCTGGCACTATGGAGCAGGATAGAAAACCAAAGGTGGCAACACATCTTGGATATGTGGAAGCCATCTACACTGGGAGGAGTCTCAAGGGATTTCCTCGAGCGAGAGGCTGCTCCAACACCCACACCCAAACCCACACACACACCCACACCCAGGGCTCTGCAATGGACCAAAAATGCAGGCCATCCTGCCCCTGGATCCCTCTGTTAGGCCTCAGCGTAATCCTATTGAGCATGATTTTTTGGTCATCAGCTCTCTTCAGGACCATATGAGTTCTCATCATCGACCCAACTGAGGCCCTCCTCACTCACCTGCGCCCTGCCACATGTGAAGGCTTACCTCAGATGCTTCCTGGAAAGAAGGATGCCTGAAGGGATGTGCCATTCTGTCGAATCCACGTGCTGGGCCAAGGCTCATGGTGATTGCCCTAGGGAACATAGGCCAAACACAGATCTTCATTTCTCTGGGGACGATGGCTGCCAAGAGGTGAGAAGGACAGCTGTGAGAACTCCAACTCCATGCTAGATGCATTGGGGGACGTGTGTGCCACACGCTCATGCATCGAATGATGCTACAAGAAATACCTGCAGCAATACATCCAGGAACATAGGGCCCAAATGTACCTCCACGCAGAGACAGGAACACATAGCTGAAACGCATACAAACAACTCCCTACATAGCTTCCTTCCTGCCTCCCTTCCTCCAGAATGCTCTAGCTCCCTCCCCTTTGACCCTCGTCCTTGGCTCACTCCCTCCATCCATCCATACTTACAAAGATGAAGGCATGAGTGGACAGGTGGATCAATGCCATCTTATGTACCTTAATACTGTGTCAGGGGCAGATGAAATAACCAGTACGTATATGTCTCCCCAGGGAAGGACTAGCCTCATGGATCCTCCAGGCAGCACAAGGCCTGGCACCAGGTCTGCTTGGTGGGGAAAACACTGGGGGTGTTTCTGGGGGGAATGGAGACATTCCTCTGGGCCCGACCCTGGTGTGGGCAAGCGTGTGCTGGCCGATGTCACACTCGGCTTGTCCATGTGCACAACACCCAGACAATGAGGCCTTTATGTCCCACACAGTGGACATTCACAGGAGCTGGAGGGAGCTCTCTTGGTAGGCAGTGGCTCCCGTAGAGGAAGGCCAGCCCAAGAGAGGCCACAGGCCTGTATCTGTATGCAGAACCCATGAAAGGGCCTGTCTGAGTAAACTGGCCTATCTGAGGGCCCATGATCCCTCACAGAGACCTGGGAAACCCCATTCCAGCAAGGGACCAGCCCTTCAGCTCTCACAAGAGCCAAGAGCATCTAGCTGCCAAGTCCCTGATCAAGGGTCCTTGTTGCCTCTCACCACCTCCAGGCCTGGCCCCACATCCTCCCAACCAACACTTCTTGGAAGTCACTCAAGCACACCCCACAACTGACCATAAGCTCAGTCCATCCTCGTGCTCTGCCTCGACATGCACAGAGATCTGCGTGGTTGCTCCCCAGGGCAACACGTCATGAAATGGTGCCTCCATGGTCAGTCTTACTACACTTCAGGTCAATCGAGTTGAATTTCAAGGCCTGCATTCCGATCTGGTGGATGGGGAGCCATGTCAAGCATTCCTCCTTGGGGACCACAGAGATTCCCAAACAGGGCCAATTTCTTCTGTGGCAGCATTCCCTACTGTGGCCCGTGCAAGGCCACCAAACAACAGCCATGCAGCTACGCCCTCCTCAGCCCACATCCCGGGACCACCCCTCCCCTTCAGGTCAACAGGGCCTCACGATGGACATGATAACGGGATGCCCAAGGGCTCTGCAAAGCCTTCATGGGGGAATGGACACCCAGAAGCCTTTTCTCCTCTGGAGGGGGCTCTCTGACAAACCAGTGGCTTCCGGAGAGGACGACCAACCCAGGAGAAGCTATGGTCCTGTGTATGCATGCAGACCCCATCAGAGGCCCCATTCGGATCAAGTGGCTCCAACAAAGCACCATGATCCCTCACAGAGTCCTGGCACAACCCCATTGAAGACCACGGCATGGCTTCCAGCCCTTGAAATAACCAGCAGCATCCTGCCTCCAAGCACCTGAGGATGGGCTCCTGCCTGCCTCTCACCATCTCTAGGCAGGGGGCATGAGCCTTCCCTACTGACAGGTTTTGGGAAGCCATAAAGCACACACCACAAGGGACCATTCCCTCAGTGGGTGATCATACTCTGGCGCTAGGTGCACAGAGGTCTCTAGAGATGTTCCGCCTGGGGCCAAGGAAGAAAACACTGCCTCGATGTGCTCTCTGACTAGAATACAGCTCTAATGAAGGCATGTGAGTGCACCAGATGTGAGCCCATAAATTTGGGGCAGCAGCAGACATTCCTCCTTGGTAGGCAGGAGGTTGCCAAAAGACTACCCTGTACTGCCTGCTGTGAGGGCGGCCAGCCCATAGTTCAAAATTCTCTGGGGCCTATCAGTAGCAACCAAAAGAGCCACTCACTGCGGAACATTCTGGCTGTGGTGAGTCCATTCCAAGGCTTGGCCTGAAACACAAAATTCAAAGCAGAAAGGCTTAAGGAAAGACTCCACCCATGGCTTCAGAACATGTGGGCCCTGGCACTATGGAGCAGGATAGAAAACCAAAGGTGGCAACACATCTTGGATATGTGGAAGCCATCTACACTGGGAGGAGTCTCAAGGGATTTCCTCGAGCGAGAGGCTGCTCCAACACCCACACCCAAACCCACACACACACCCACACCCAGGGCTCTGCAATGGACCAAAAATGCAGGCCATCCTGCCCCTGGATCCCTCTGTTAGGCCTCAGCGTAATCCTATTGAGCATGATTTTTTGGTCATCAGCTCTCTTCAGGACCATATGAGTTCTCATCATCGACCCAACTGAGGCCCTCCTCACTCACCTGCGCCCTGCCACATGTGAAGGCTTACCTCAGATGCTTCCTGGAAAGAAGGATGCCTGAAGGGATGTGCCATTCTGTCGAATCCACGTGCTGGGCCAAGGCTCATGGTGATTGCCCTAGGGAACATAGGCCAAACACAGATCTTCATTTCTCTGGGGACGATGGCTGCCAAGAGGTGAGAAGGACAGCTGTGAGAACTCCAACTCCATGCTAGATGCATTGGGGGACGTGTGTGCCACACGCTCATGCATCGAATGATGCTACAAGAAATACCTGCAGCAATACATCCAGGAACATAGGGCCCAAATGTACCTCCACGCAGAGACAGGAACACATAGCTGAAACGCATACAAACAGCTCCCTACATAGCTTCCTTCCTGCCTCCCTTCCTCCAGAATGCTCTAGCTCCCTCCCCTTTGACCCTCGTCCTTGGCTCACTCCCTCCATCCATCCATACTTACAAAGATGAAGGCATGAGTGGACAGGTGGATCAATGCCATCTTATGTACCTTAATACTGTGTCAGGGGCAGATGAAATAACCAGTACGTATATGTCTCCCCAGGGAAGGACTAGCCTCATGGATCCTCCAGGCAGCACAAGGCCTGGCACCAGGTCTGCTTGGTGGGGAAAACACTGGGGGTGTTTCTGGGGGGAATGGAGACATTCCTCTGGGCCCGACCCTGGTGTGGGCAAGCGTGTGCTGGCCGATGTCACACTCGGCTTGTCCATGTGCACAACACCCAGACAATGAGGCCTTTATGTCCCACACAGTGGACATTCACAGGAGCTGGAGGGAGCTCTCTTGGTAGGCAGTGGCTCCCGTAGAGGAAGGCCAGCCCAAGAGATGCCACAGGCCTGTATCTGTATGCAGAACCCATGAAAGGGCCTGTCTGAGTAAACTGGCCTATCTGAGGGCCCATGATCCCTCACAGAGACCTGGGAAACCCCATTCCAGCAAGGGACCAGCCCTTCAGCTCTCACAAGAGCCAAGAGCATCTAGCTGCCAAGTCCCTGATGAAGGGTCCTTGTTGCCTCTCACCACCTCCAGGCCTGGCCCCACATCCTCCCAACCAACACTTCTTGGAAGTCACTCAAGCACACCCCACAACTGACCATAAGCTCAGTCCATCCTCGTGCTCTGCCTCGACATGCACAGAGATCTGCGTGGTTGCTCCCCAGGGCAACACGTCATGAAATGGTGCCTCCATGGTCAGTCTTACTACACTTCAGGTCAATCGAGTTGAATTTCAAGGCCTGCATTCCGATCTGGTGGATGGGGAGCCATGTCAAGCATTCCTCCTTGGGGACCACAGAGATTCCCAAACAGGGCCAATTTCTTCTGTGGCAGCATTCCCTACTGTGGCCCGTGCAAGGCCACCAAACAACGGCCATGCAGCTACGCCCTCCTCAGCCCACATCCCGGGACCACCCCTCCCCTTCAGGTCAACAGGGCCTCACGATGGACATGATAACGGGATGCCCAAGGGCTCTGCAAAGCCTTCATGGGGGAATGGACACCCAGAAGCCTTTTCTCCTCTGGAGGGGGCTCTCTGACAAACCAGTGGCTTCCGGAGAGGACGACCAACCCAGGAGAAGCTATGGTCCTGTGTATGCATGCAGACCCCATCAGAGGCCCCATTCGGATCAAGTGGCTCCAACAAAGCACCATGATCCCTCACAGAGTCCTGGCACAACCCCATTGAAGACCACGGCATGGCTTCCAGCCCTTGAAATAACCAGCAGCATCCTGCCTCCAAGCACCTGAGGATGGGCTCCTGCCTGCCTCTCACCATCTCTAGGCAGGGGGCATGAGCCTTCCCTACTGACAGGTTTTGGGAAGCCATAAAGCACACACCACAAGGGACCATTCCCTCAGTTGGGGATCATACTCTGGCGCTAGGTGCACAGAGGTCTCTAGAGATGTTCCGCCTGGGGCCAAGGAAGAAAACACTGCCTCGATGTGCTCTCTGACTAGAATACAGCTCTAATGAAGGCATGTGAGTGCACCAGATGTGAGCCCATAAATTTGGGGCAGCAGCAGACATTCCTCCTTGGTAGGCAGGAGGTTGCCAGAAGACTACCCTGTACTGCCTGCTGTGAGGGCGGCCAGCCCATAGTTCAAAATTCTCTGGGGCCTATCAGTAGCAACCAAAAGAGCCACTCACTGCGGAACATTCTGGCTGTGGTGAGTCCATTCCAAGGCTTGGCCTGAAACACAAAATTCAAAGCAGAAAGGCTTAAGGAAAGACTCCACCCATGGCTTCAGAACATGTGGGCCCTGGCACTATGGAGCAGGATAGAAAACCAAAGGTGGCAACACATCTTGGATATGTGGAAGCCATCTACACTGGGAGGAGTCTCAAGGGATTTCCTCGAGCGAGAGGCTGCTCCAACACCCACACCCAAACCCACACACACACCCACACCCAGGGCTCTGCAATGGACCAAAAATGCAGGCCATCCTGCCCCTGGATCCCTCTGTTAGGCCTCAGCGTAATCCTATTGAGCATGATTTTTTGGTCATCAGCTCTCTTCAGGACCATATGAGTTCTCATCATCAACCCAACTGAGGCCCTCCTCACTCACCTGCGCCCTGCCACATGTGAAGGCTTACCTCAGATGCTTCCTGGAAAGAAGGATGCCTGAAGGGATGTGCCATTCTGTCGAATCCACGTGCTGGGCCAAGGCTCATGGTGATTGCCCTAGGGAACATAGGCCAAACACAGATCTTCATTTCTCTGGGGACGATGGCTGCCAAGAGGTGAGAAGGACAGCTGTGAGAACTCCAACTCCATGCTAGATGCATTGGGGCACGTGTGTGCCACACGCTCATGCATCGAATGATGCTACAAGAAATACCTGCAGCAATACATCCAGGAACATAGGGCCCAAATGTACCTCCACGCAGAGACAGGAACACATAGCTGAAACGCATACAAACAGCTCCCTACATAGCTTCCTTCCTGCCTCCCTTCCTCCAGAATGCTCTAGCTCCCTCCCCTTTGACCCTCGTCCTTGGCTCACTCCCTCCATCCATCCATACTTACAAAGATGAAGGCATGAGTGGACAGGTGGATCAATGCCATCTTATGTACCTTAATACTGTGTCAGGGGCAGATGAAATAACCAGTACGTATATGTCTCCCCAGGGAAGGACTAGCCTCATGGATCCTCCAGGCAGCACAAGGCCTGGCACCAGGTCTGCTTGGTGGGGAAAACACTGGGGGTGTTTCTGGGGGGAATGGAGACATTCCTCTGGGCCCGACCCTGGTGTGGGCAAGCGTGTGCTGGCCGATGTCACACTCGGCTTGTGCATGTGCACAACACCCAGACAATGAGGCCTTTATGTCCCACACAGTGGACATTCACAGGAGCTGGAGGGAGCTCTCTTGGTAGGCAGTGACTCCCGTAGAGGAAGGCCAGCCCAAGAGATGCCACAGGCCTGTATCTGTATGCAGAACCCATGAAAGGGCCTGTCTGAGTAAACTGGCCTATCTGAGGGCCCATGATCCCTCACAGAGACCTGGGAAACCCCATTCCAGCAAGGGACCAGCCCTTCAGCTCTCACAAGAGCCAAGAGCATCTAGCTGCCAAGTCCCTGATGAAGGGTCCTTGTTGCCTCTCACCACCTCCAGGCCTGGCCCCACATCCTCCCAACCAACACTTCTTGGAAGTCACTCAAGCACACCCCACAACTGACCATAAGCTCAGTCCATCCTCGTGCTCTGCCTCGACATGCACAGAGATCTGCGTGGTTGCTCCCCAGGGCAACACGTCATGAAATGGTGCCTCCATGGTCAGTCTTACTACACTTCAGGTCAATCGAGTTGAATTTCAAGGCCCGCATTCCGATCTGGTGGATGGGGAGCCATGTCAAGCATTCCTCCTTGGGGACCACAGAGATTCCCAAACAGGGCCAATTTCTTCTGTGGCAGCATTCCCTACTGTGGCCCGTGCAAGGCCACCAAACAACAGCCATGCAGCTACGCCCTCCTCAGCCCACATCCCGGGACCACCCCTCCCCTTCAGGTCAACAGGGCCTCACGATGGACATGATAACGGGATGCCCAAGGGCTCTGCAAAGCCTTCATGGGGGAATGGACACCCAGAAGCCTTTTCTCCTCTGGAGGGGGCTCTCTGACAAACCAGTGGCTTCCGGAGAGGACGACCAACCCAGGAGAAGCTATGGTCGTGTGTATGCATGCAGACCCCATCAGAGGCCCCATTCGGATCAAGTGGCTCCAACAAAGCACCATGATCCCTCACAGAGTCCTGGCACAACCCCATTGAAGACCACGGCATGGCTTCCAGCCCTTGAAATAACCAGCAGCATCCTGCCTCCAAGCACCTGAGGATGGGCTCCTGCCTGCCTCTCACCATCTCTAGGCAGGGGGCATGAGCCTTCCCTACTGACAGGTTTTGGGAAGCCATAAAGCACACACCACAAGGGACCATTCCCTCAGTGGGTGATCATACTCTGGCGCTAGGTGCACAGAGGTCTCTAGAGATGTTCCGCCTGGGGCCAAGGAAGAAAACACTGCCTCGATGTGCTCTCTGACTAGAATACAGCTCTAATGAAGGCATGTGAGTGCACCAGATGTGAGCCCATAAATTTGGGGCAGCAGCAGACATTCCTCCTTGGTAGGCAGGAGGTTGCCAAAAGACTACCCTGTACTGCCTGCTGTGAGGGCGGCCAGCCCATAGTTCAAAATTCTCTGGGGCCTATCAGTAGCAACCAAAAGAGCCACTCACTGCGGAACATTCTGGCTGTGGTGAGTCCATTCCAAGGCTTGGCCTGAAACACAAAATTCAAAGCAGAAAGGCTTAAGGAAAGACTCCACCCATGGCTTCAGAACATGTGGGCCCTGGCACTATGGAGCAGGATAGAAAACCAAAGGTGGCAACACATCTTGGATATGTGGAAGCCATCTACACTGGGAGGAGTCTCAAGGGATTTCCTCGAGCGAGAGGCTGCTCCAACACCCACACCCAAACCCACACACACACCCACACCCAGGGCTCTGCAATGGACCAACAATGCAGGCCATCCTGCCCCTGGATCCCTCTGTTAGGCCTCAGCATAATCCTATTGAGCATGATTTTTTGGTCATCAGCTCTCTTCAGGACCATATGAGTTCTCATCATCGACCCAACTGAGGCCCTCCTCACTCACCTGCGCCCTGCCACATGTGAAGGCTTACCTCAGATGCTTCCTGGAAAGAAGGATGCCTGAAGGGATGTGCCATTCTGTCGAATCCACGTGCTGGGCCAAGGCTCATGGTGATTGCCCTAGGGAACATAGGCCAAACACAGATCTTCATTTCTCTGGGGACGATGGCTGCCAAGAGGTGAGAAGGACAGCTGTGAGAACTCCAACTCCATGCTAGATGCATTGGGGCACGTGTGTGCCACACGCTCATGCATCGAATGATGCTACAAGAAATACCTGCAGCAATACATCCAGGAACATAGGGCCCAAATGTACCTCCACGCAGAGACAGGAACACATAGCTGAAACGCATACAAACAGCTCCCTACATAGCTTCCTTCCTGCCTCCCTTCCTCCAGAATGCTCTAGCTCCCTCCCCTTTGACCCTCGTCCTTGGCTCACTCCCTCCATCCATCCATACTTACAAAGATGAAGGCGTGAGTGGACAGGTGGATCAATGCCATCTTATGTACCTTAATACTGTGTCAGGGGCAGATGAAATAACCAGTACGTATATGTCTCCCCAGGGAAGGACTAGCCTCATGGATCCTCCAGGCAGCACAAGGCCTGGCACCAGGTCTGCTTGGTGGGGAAAACACTGGGGGTGTTTCTGGGGGGAATGGAGACATTCCTCTGGGCCCGACCCTGGTGTGGGCAAGCGTGTGCTGGCCGATGTCACACTCGGCTTGTCCATGTGCACAACACCCAGACAATGAGGCCTTTATGTCCCACACAGTGGACATTCACAGGAGCTGGAGGGAGCTCTCTTGGTAGGCAGTGGCTCCCGTAGAGGAAGGCCAGCCCAAGAGATGCCACAGGCCTGTATCTGTATGCAGAACCCATGAAAGGGCCTGTCTGAGTAAACTGGCCTATCTGAGGGCCCATGATCCCTCACAGAGACCTGGGAAACCCCATTCCAGCAAGGGACCAGCCCTTCAGCTCTCACAAGAGCCAAGAGCATCTAGCTGCCAAGTCCCTGATCAAGGGTCCTTGTTGCCTCTCACCACCTCCAGGCCTGGCCCCACATCCTCCCAACCAACACTTCTTGGAAGTCACTCAAGCACACCCCACAACTGACCATAAGCTCAGTCCATCCTCGTGCTCTGCCTCGACATGCACAGAGATCTGCGTGGTTGCTCCCCAGGGCAACACGTCATGAAATGGTGCCTCCATGGTCAGTCTTACTACACTTCAGGTCAATCGAGTTGAATTTCAAGGCCCGCATTCCGATCTGGTGGATGGGGAGCCATGTCAAGCATTCCTCCTTGGGGACCACAGAGATTCCCAAACAGGGCCAATTTCTTCTGTGGCAGCATTCCCTACTGTGGCCCGTGCAAGGCCACCAAACAACGGCCATGCAGCTACGCCCTCCTCAGCCCACATCCCGGGACCACCCCTCCCCTTCAGGTCAACAGGGCCTCACGATGGACATGATAACGGGATGCCCAAGGGCTCTGCAAAGCCTTCATGGGGGAATGGACACCCAGAAGCCTTTTCTCCTCTGGAGGGGGCTCTCTGACAAACCAGTGGCTTCCGGAGAGGACGACCAACCCAGGAGAAGCTATGGTCCTGTGTATGCATGCAGACCCCATCAGAGGCCCCATTCGGATCAAGTGGCTCCAACAAAGCACCATGATCCCTCACAGAGTCCTGGCACAACCCCATTGAAGACCACGGCATGGCTTCCAGCCCTTGAAATAACCAGCAGCATCCTGCCTCCAAGCACCTGAGGATGGGCTCCTGCCTGCCTCTCACCATCTCTAGGCAGGGGGCATGAGCCTTCCCTACTGACAGGTTTTGGGAAGCCATAAAGCACACACCACAAGGGACCATTCCCTCAGTTGGTGATCATACTCTGGCGCTAGGTGCACAGAGGTCTCTAGAGATGTTCCGCCTGGGGCCAAGGAAGAAAACACTGCCTCGATGTGCTCTCTGACTAGAATACAGCTCTAATGAAGGCATGTGAGTGCACCAGATGTGAGCCCATAAATTTGGGGCAGCAGCAGACATTCCTCCTTGGTAGGCAGGAGGTTGCCAAAAGACTACCCTGTACTGCCTGCTGTGAGGGCGGCCAGCCCATAGTTCAAAATTCTCTGGGGCCTATCAGTAGCAACCAAAAGAGCCACTCACTGCGGAACATTCTGGCTGTGGTGAGTCCATTCCAAGGCTTGGCCTGAAACACAAAATTCAAAGCAGAAAGGCTTAAGGAAAGACTCCACCCATGGCTTCAGAACATGTGGGCCCTGGCACTATGGAGCAGGATAGAAAACCAAAGGTGGCAACACATCTTGGATATGTGGAAGCCATCTACACTGGGAGGAGTCTCAAGGGATTTCCTCGAGCGAGAGGCTGCTCCAACACCCACACCCAAACCCACACACACACCCACACCCAGGGCTCTGCAATGGACCAACAATGCAGGCCATCCTGCCCCTGGATCCCTCTGTTAGGCCTCAGCATAATCCTATTGAGCATGATTTTTTGGTCATCAGCTCTCTTCAGGACCATATGAGTTCTCATCATCGACCCAACTGAGGCCCTCCTCACTCACCTGCGCCCTGCCACATGTGAAGGCTTACCTCAGATGCTTCCTGGAAAGAAGGATGCCTGAAGGGATGTGCCATTCTGTCGAATCCACGTGCTGGGCCAAGGCTCATGGTGATTGCCCTAGGGAACATAGGCCAAACACAGATCTTCATTTCTCTGGGGACGATGGCTGCCAAGAGGTGAGAAGGACAGCTGTGAGAACTCCAACTCCATGCTAGATGCATTGGGGCACGTGTGTGCCACACGCTCATGCATCGAATGATGCTACAAGAAATACCTGCAGCAATACATCCAGGAACATAGGGCCCAAATGTACCTCCACGCAGAGACAGGAACACATAGCTGAAACGCATACAAACAGCTCCCTACATAGCTTCCTTCCTGCCTCCCTTCCTCCAGAATGCTCTAGCTCCCTCCCCTTTGACCCTCGTCCTTGGCTCACTCCCTCCATCCATCCATACTTACAAAGATGAAGGCATGAGTGGACAGGTGGATCAATGCCATCTTATGTACCTTAATACTGTGTCAGGGGCAGATGAAATAACCAGTACGTATATGTCTCCCCAGGGAAGGACTAGCCTCATGGATCCTCCAGGCAGCACAAGGCCTGGCACCAGGTCTGCTTGGTGGGGAAAACACTGGGGGTGTTTCTGGGGGGAATGGAGACATTCCTCTGGGCCCGACCCTGGTGTGGGCAAGCGTGTGCTGGCCGATGTCACACTCGGCTTGTGCATGTGCACAACACCCAGACAATGAGGCCTTTATGTCCCACACAGTGGACATTCACAGGAGCTGGAGGGAGCTCTCTTGGTAGGCAGTGACTCCCGTAGAGGAAGGCCAGCCCAAGAGATGCCACAGGCCTGTATCTGTATGCAGAACCCATGAAAGGGCCTGTCTGAGTAAACTGGCCTATCTGAGGGCCCATGATCCCTCACAGAGACCTGGGAAACCCCATTCCAGCAAGGGACCAGCCCTTCAGCTCTCACAAGAGCCAAGAGCATCTAGCTGCCAAGTCCCTGATGAAGGGTCCTTGTTGCCTCTCACCACCTCCAGGCCTGGCCCCACATCCTCCCAACCAACACTTCTTGGAAGTCACTCAAGCACACCCCACAACTGACCATAAGCTCAGTCCATCCTCGTGCTCTGCCTCGACATGCACAGAGATCTGCGTGGTTGCTCCCCAGGGCAACACGTCATGAAATGGTGCCTCCATGGTCAGTCTTACTACACTTCAGGTCAATCGAGTTGAATTTCAAGGCCCGCATTCCGATCTGGTGGATGGGGAGCCATGTCAAGCATTCCTCCTTGGGGACCACAGAGATTCCCAAACAGGGCCAATTTCTTCTGTGGCAGCATTCCCTACTGTGGCCCGTGCAAGGCCACCAAACAACAGCCATGCAGCTACGCCCTCCTCAGCCCACATCCCGGGACCACCCCTCCCCTTCAGGTCAACAGGGCCTCACGATGGACATGATAACGGGATGCCCAAGGGCTCTGCAAAGCCTTCATGGGGGAATGGACACCCAGAAGCCTTTTCTCCTCTGGAGGGGGCTCTCTGACAAACCAGTGGCTTCCGGAGAGGACGACCAACCCAGGAGAAGCTATGGTCCTGTGTATGCATGCAGACCCCATCAGAGGCCCCATTCGGATCAAGTGGCTCCAACAAAGCACCATGATCCCTCACAGAGTCCTGGCACAACCCCATTGAAGACCACGGCATGGCTTCCAGCCCTTGAAATAACCAGCAGCATCCTGCCTCCAAGCACCTGAGGATGGGCTCCTGCCTGCCTCTCACCATCTCTAGGCAGGGGGCATGAGCCTTCCCTACTGACAGGTTTTGGGAAGCCATAAAGCACACACCACAAGGGACCATTCCCTCAGTTGGTGATCATACTCTGGCGCTAGGTGCACAGAGGTCTCTAGAGATGTTCCGCCTGGGGCCAAGGAAGAAAACACTGCCTCGATGTGCTCTCTGACTAGAATACAGCTCTAATGAAGGCATGTGAGTGCACCAGATGTGAGCCCATAAATTTGGGGCAGCAGCAGACATTCCTCCTTGGTAGGCAGGAGGTTGCCAAAAGACTACCCTGTACTGCCTGCTGTGAGGGCGGCCAGCCCATAGTTCAAAATTCTCTGGGGCCTATCAGTAGCAACCAAAAGAGCCACTCACTGCGGAACATTCTGGCTGTGGTGAGTCCATTCCAAGGCTTGGCCTGAAACACAAAATTCAAAGCAGAAAGGCTTAAGGAAAGACTCCACCCATGGCTTCAGAACATGTGGGCCCTGGCACTATGGAGCAGGATAGAAAACCAAAGGTGGCAACACATCTTGGATATGTGGAAGCCATCTACACTGGGAGGAGTCTCAAGGGATTTCCTCGAGCGAGAGGCTGCTCCAACACCCACACCCAAACCCACACACACACCCACACCCAGGGCTCTGCAATGGACCAACAATGCAGGCCATCCTGCCCCTGGATCCCTCTGTTAGGCCTCAGCATAATCCTATTGAGCATGATTTTTTGGTCATCAGCTCTCTTCAGGACCATATGAGTTCTCATCATCGACCCAACTGAGGCCCTCCTCACTCACCTGCGCCCTGCCACATGTGAAGGCTTACCTCAGATGCTTCCTGGAAAGAAGGATGCCTGAAGGGATGTGCCATTCTGTCGAATCCACGTGCTGGGCCAAGGCTCATGGTGATTGCCCTAGGGAACATAGGCCAAACACAGATCTTCATTTCTCTGGGGACGATGGCTGCCAAGAGGTGAGAAGGACAGCTGTGAGAACTCCAACTCCATGCTAGATGCATTGGGGCACGTGTGTGCCACACGCTCATGCATCAAATGATGCTACAAGAAATACCTGCAGCAATACATCCAGGAACATAGGGCCCAAATGTACCTCCACGCAGAGACAGGAACACATAGCTGAAACGCATACAAACAGCTCCCTACATAGCTTCCTTCCTGCCTCCCTTCCTCCAGAATGCTCTAGCTCCCTCCCCTTTGACCCTCGTCCTTGGCTCACTCCCTCCATCCATCCATACTTACAAAGATGAAGGCATGAGTGGACAGGTGGATCAATGCCATCTTATGTACCTTAATACTGTGTCAGGGGCAGATGAAATAACCAGTACGTATATGTCTCCCCAGGGAAGGACTAGCCTCATGGATCCTCCAGGCAGCACAAGGCCTGGCACCAGGTCTGCTTGGTGGGGAAAACACTGGGGGTGTTTCTGGGGGGAATGGAGACATTCCTCTGGGCCCGACCCTGGTGTGGGCAAGCGTGTGCTGGCCGATGTCACACTCGGCTTGTCCATGTGCACAACACCCAGACAATGAGGCCTTTATGTCCCACACAGTGGACATTCACAGGAGCTGGAGGGAGCTCTCTTGGTAGGCAGTGGCTCCCGTAGAGGAAGGCCAGCCCAAGAGATGCCACAGGCCTGTATCTGTATGCAGAACCCATGAAAGGGCCTGTCTGAGTAAACTGGCCTATCTGAGGGCCCATGATCCCTCACAGAGACCTGGGAAACCCCATTCCAGCAAGGGACCAGCCCTTCAGCTCTCACAAGAGCCAAGAGCATCTAGCTGCCAAGTCCCTGATCAAGGGTCCTTGTTGCCTCTCACCACCTCCAGGCCTGGCCCCACATCCTCCCAACCAACACTTCTTGGAAGTCACTCAAGCACACCCCACAACTGACCATAAGCTCAGTCCATCCTCGTGCTCTGCCTCGACATGCACAGAGATCTGCGTGGTTGCTCCCCAGGGCAACACGTCATGAAATGGTGCCTCCATGGTCAGTCTTACTACACTTCAGGTCAATCGAGTTGAATTTCAAGGCCCGCATTCCGATCTGGTGGATGGGGAGCCATGTCAAGCATTCCTCCTTGGGGACCACAGAGATTCCCAAACAGGGCCAATTTCTTCTGTGGCAGCATTCCCTACTGTGGCCCGTGCAAGGCCACCAAACAACAGCCATGCAGCTACGCCCTCCTCAGCCCACATCCCGGGACCACCCCTCCCCTTCAGGTCAACAGGGCCTCACGATGGACATGATAACGGGATGCCCAAGGGCTCTGCAAAGCCTTCATGGGGGAATGGACACCCAGAAGCCTTTTCTCCTCTGGAGGGGGCTCTCTGACAAACCAGTGGCTTCCGGAGAGGACGACCAACCCAGGAGAAGCTATGGTCCTGTGTATGCATGCAGACCCCATCAGAGGCCCCATTCGGATCAAGTGGCTCCAACAAAGCACCATGATCCCTCACAGAGTCCTGGCACAACCCCATTGAAGACCACGGCATGGCTTCCAGCCCTTGAAATAACCAGCAGCATCCTGCCTCCAAGCACCTGAGGATGGGCTCCTGCCTGCCTCTCACCATCTCTAGGCAGGGGGCATGAGCCTTCCCTACTGACAGGTTTTGGGAAGCCATAAAGCACACACCACAAGGGACCATTCCCTCAGTTGGTGATCATACTCTGGCGCTAGGTGCACAGAGGTCTCTAGAGATGTTCCGCCTGGGGCCAAGGAAGAAAACACTGCCTCGATGTGCTCTCTGACTAGAATACAGCTCTAATGAAGGCATGTGAGTGCACCAGATGTGAGCCCATAAATTTGGGGCAGCAGCAGACATTCCTCCTTGGTAGGCAGGAGGTTGCCAAAAGACTACCCTGTACTGCCTGCTGTGAGGGCGGCCAGCCCATAGTTCAAAATTCTCTGGGGCCTATCAGTAGCAACCAAAAGAGCCACTCACTGCGGAACATTCTGGCTGTGGTGAGTCCATTCCAAGGCTTGGCCTGAAACACAAAATTCAAAGCAGAAAGGCTTAAGGAAAGACTCCACCCATGGCTTCAGAACATGTGGGCCCTGGCACTATGGAGCAGGATAGAAAACCAAAGGTGGCAACACATCTTGGATATGTGGAAGCCATCTACACTGGGAGGAGTCTCAAGGGATTTCCTCGAGCGAGAGGCTGCTCCAACACCCACACCCAAACCCACACACACACCCACACCCAGGGCTCTGCAATGGACCAACAATGCAGGCCATCCTGCCCCTGGATCCCTCTGTTAGGCCTCAGCATAATCCTATTGAGCATGATTTTTTGGTCATCAGCTCTCTTCAGGACCATATGAGTTCTCATCATCGACCCAACTGAGGCCCTCCTCACTCACCTGCGCCCTGCCACATGTGAAGGCTTACCTCAGATGCTTCCTGGAAAGAAGGATGCCTGAAGGGATGTGCCATTCTGTCGAATCCACGTGCTGGGCCAAGGCTCATGGTGATTGCCCTAGGGAACATAGGCCAAACACAGATCTTCATTTCTCTGGGGACGATGGCTGCCAAGAGGTGAGAAGGACAGCTGTGAGAACTCCAACTCCATGCTAGATGCATTGGGGCACGTGTGTGCCACACGCTCATGCATCGAATGATGCTACAAGAAATACCTGCAGCAATACATCCAGGAACATAGGGCCCAAATGTACCTCCACGCAGAGACAGGAACACATAGCTGAAACGCATACAAACAGCTCCCTACATAGCTTCCTTCCTGCCTCCCTTCCTCCAGAATGCTCTAGCTCCCTCCCCTTTGACCCTCGTCCTTGGCTCACTCCCTCCATCCATCCATACTTACAAAGATGAAGGCATGAGTGGACAGGTGGATCAATGCCATCTTATGTACCTTAATACTGTGTCAGGGGCAGATGAAATAACCAGTACGTATATGTCTCCCCAGGGAAGGACTAGCCTCATGGATCCTCCAGGCAGCACAAGGCCTGGCACCAGGTCTGCTTGGTGGGGAAAACACTGGGGGTGTTTCTGGGGGGAATGGAGACATTCCTCTGGGCCCGACCCTGGTGTGGGCAAGCGTGTGCTGGCCGATGTCACACTCGGCTTGTCCATGTGCACAACACCCAGACAATGAGGCCTTTATGTCCCACACAGTGGACATTCACAGGAGCTGGAGGGAGCTCTCTTGGTAGGCAGTGGCTCCCGTAGAGGAAGGCCAGCCCAAGAGATGCCACAGGCCTGTATCTGTATGCAGAACCCATGAAAGGGCCTGTCTGAGTAAACTGGCCTATCTGAGGGCCCATGATCCCTCACAGAGACCTGGGAAACCCCATTCCAGCAAGGGACCAGCCCTTCAGCTCTCACAAGAGCCAAGAGCATCTAGCTGCCAAGTCCCTGATGAAGGGTCCTTGTTGCCTCTCACCACCTCCAGGCCTGGCCCCACATCCTCCCAACCAACACTTCTTGGAAGTCACTCAAGCACACCCCACAACTGACCATAAGCTCAGTCCATCCTCGTGCTCTGCCTCGACATGCACAGAGATCTGCGTGGTTGCTCCCCAGGGCAACACGTCATGAAATGGTGCCTCCATGGTCAGTCTTACTACACTTCAGGTCAATCGAGTTGAATTTCAAGGCCCGCATTCCGATCTGGTGGATGGGGAGCCATGTCAAGCATTCCTCCTTGGGGACCACAGAGATTCCCAAACAGGGCCAATTTCTTCTGTGGCAGCATTCCCTACTGTGGCCCGTGCAAGGCCACCAAACAACAGCCATGCAGCTACGCCCTCCTCAGCCCACATCCCGGGACCACCCCTCCCCTTCAGGTCAACAGGGCCTCACGATGGACATGATAACGGGATGCCCAAGGGCTCTGCAAAGCCTTCATGGGGGAATGGACACCCAGAAGCCTTTTCTCCTCTGGAGGGGGCTCTCTGACAAACCAGTGGCTTCCGGAGAGGACGACCAACCCAGGAGAAGCTATGGTCCTGTGTATGCATGCAGACCCCATCAGAGGCCCCATTCGGATCAAGTGGCTCCAACAAAGCACCATGATCCCTCACAGAGTCCTGGCACAACCCCATTGAAGACCACGGCATGGCTTCCAGCCCTTGAAATAACCAGCAGCATCCTGCCTCCAAGCACCTGAGGATGGGCTCCTGCCTGCCTCTCACCATCTCTAGGCAGGGGGCATGAGCCTTCCCTACTGACAGGTTTTGGGAAGCCATAAAGCACACACCACAAGGGACCATTCCCTCAGTTGGGGATCATACTCTGGCGCTAGGTGCACAGAGGTCTCTAGAGATGTTCCGCCTGGGGCCAAGGAAGAAAACACTGCCTCGATGTGCTCTCTGACTAGAATACAGCTCTAATGAAGGCATGTGAGTGCACCAGATGTGAGCCCATAAATTTGGGGCAGCAGCAGACATTCCTCCTTGGTAGGCAGGAGGTTGCCAAAAGACTACCCTGTACTGCCTGCTGTGAGGGCGGCCAGCCCATAGTTCAAAATTCTCTGGGGCCTATCAGTAGCAACCAAAAGAGCCACTCACTGCGGAACATTCTGGCTGTGGTGAGTCCATTCCAAGGCTTGGCCTGAAACACAAAATTCAAAGCAGAAAGGCTTAAGGAAAGACTCCACCCATGGCTTCAGAACATGTGGGCCCTGGCACTATGGAGCAGGATAGAAAACCAAAGGTGGCAACACATCTTGGATATGTGGAAGCCATCTACACTGGGAGGAGTCTCAAGGGATTTCCTCGAGCGAGAGGCTGCTCCAACACCCACACCCAAACCCACACACACACCCACACCCAGGGCTCTGCAATGGACCAACAATGCAGGCCATCCTGCCCCTGGATCCCTCTGTTAGGCCTCAGCATAATCCTATTGAGCATGATTTTTTGGTCATCAGCTCTCTTCAGGACCATATGAGTTCTCATCATCGACCCAACTGAGGCCCTCCTCACTCACCTGCGCCCTGCCACATGTGAAGGCTTACCTCAGATGCTTCCTGGAAAGAAGGATGCCTGAAGGGATGTGCCATTCTGTCGAATCCACGTGCTGGGCCAAGGCTCATGGTGATTGCCCTAGGGAACATAGGCCAAACACAGATCTTCATTTCTCTGGGGACGATGGCTGCCAAGAGGTGAGAAGGACAGCTGTGAGAACTCCAACTCCATGCTAGATGCATTGGGGCACGTGTGTGCCACACGCTCATGCATCGAATGATGCTACAAGAAATACCTGCAGCAATACATCCAGGAACATAGGGCCCAAATGTACCTCCACGCAGAGACAGGAACACATAGCTGAAACGCATACAAACAGCTCCCTACATAGCTTCCTTCCTGCCTCCCTTCCTCCAGAATGCTCTAGCTCCCTCCCCTTTGACCCTCGTCCTTGGCTCACTCCCTCCATCCATCCATACTTACAAAGATGAAGGCATGAGTGGACAGGTGGATCAATGCCATCTTATGTACCTTAATACTGTGTCAGGGGCAGATGAAATAACCAGTACGTATATGTCTCCCCAGGGAAGGACTAGCCTCATGGATCCTCCAGGCAGCACAAGGCCTGGCACCAGGTCTGCTTGGTGGGGAAAACACTGGGGGTGTTTCTGGGGGGAATGGAGACATTCCTCTGGGCCCGACCCTGGTGTGGGCAAGCGTGTGCTGGCCGATGTCACACTCGGCTTGTCCATGTGCACAACACCCAGACAATGAGGCCTTTATGTCCCACACAGTGGACATTCACAGGAGCTGGAGGGAGCTCTCTTGGTAGGCAGTGGCTCCCGTAGAGGAAGGCCAGCCCAAGAGATGCCACAGGCCTGTATCTGTATGCAGAACCCATGAAAGGGCCTGTCTGAGTAAACTGGCCTATCTGAGGGCCCATGATCCCTCACAGAGACCTGGGAAACCCCATTCCAGCAAGGGACCAGCCCTTCAGCTCTCACAAGAGCCAAGAGCATCTAGCTGCCAAGTCCCTGATGAAGGGTCCTTGTTGCCTCTCACCACCTCCAGGCCTGGCCCCACATCCTCCCAACCAACACTTCTTGGAAGTCACTCAAGCACACCCCACAACTGACCATAAGCTCAGTCCATCCTCGTGCTCTGCCTCGACATGCACAGAGATCTGCGTGGTTGCTCCCCAGGGCAACACGTCATGAAATGGTGCCTCCATGGTCAGTCTTACTACACTTCAGGTCAATCGAGTTGAATTTCAAGGCCCGCATTCCGATCTGGTGGATGGGGAGCCATGTCAAGCATTCCTCCTTGGGGACCACAGAGATTCCCAAACAGGGCCAATTTCTTCTGTGGCAGCATTCCCTACTGTGGCCCGTGCAAGGCCACCAAACAACAGCCATGCAGCTACGCCCTCCTCAGCCCACATCCCGGGACCACCCCTCCCCTTCAGGTCAACAGGGCCTCACGATGGACATGATAACGGGATGCCCAAGGGCTCTGCAAAGCCTTCATGGGGGAATGGACACCCAGAAGCCTTTTCTCCTCTGGAGGGGGCTCTCTGACAAACTAGTGGCTTCCGGAGAGGACGACCAACCCAGGAGAAGCTATGGTCCTGTGTATGCATGCAGACCCCATCAGAGGCCCCATTCGGATCAAGTGGCTCCAACAAAGCACCATGATCCCTCACAGAGTCCTGGCACAACCCCATTGAAGACCACGGCATGGCTTCCAGCCCTTGAAATAACCAGCAGCATCCTGCCTCCAAGCACCTGAGGATGGGCTCCTGCCTGCCTCTCACCATCTCTAGGCAGGGGGCATGAGCCTTCCCTACTGACAGGTTTTGGGAAGCCATAAAGCACACACCACAAGGGACCATTCCCTCAGTTGGGGATCATACTCTGGCGCTAGGTGCACAGAGGTCTCTAGAGATGTTCCGCCTGGGGCCAAGGAAGAAAACACTGCCTCGATGTGCTCTCTGACTAGAATACAGCTCTAATGAAGGCATGTGAGTGCACCAGATGTGAGCCCATAAATTTGGGGCAGCAGCAGACATTCCTCCTTGGTAGGCAGGAGGTTGCCAAAAGACTACCCTGTACTGCCTGCTGTGAGGGCGGCCAGCCCATAGTTCAAAATTCTCTGGGGCCTATCAGTAGCAACCAAAAGAGCCACTCACTGCGGAACATTCTGGCTGTGGTGAGTCCATTCCAAGGCTTGGCCTGAAACACAAAATTCAAAGCAGAAAGGCTTAAGGAAAGACTCCACCCATGGCTTCAGAACATGTGGGCCCTGGCACTATGGAGCAGGATAGAAAACCAAAGGTGGCAACACATCTTGGATATGTGGAAGCCATCTACACTGGGAGGAGTCTCAAGGGATTTCCTCGAGCGAGAGGCTGCTCCAACACCCACACCCAAACCCACACACACACCCACACCCAGGGCTCTGCAATGGACCAACAATGCAGGCCATCCTGCCCCTGGATCCCTCTGTTAGGCCTCAGCATAATCCTATTGAGCATGATTTTTTGGTCATCAGCTCTCTTCAGGACCATATGAGTTCTCATCATCGACCCAACTGAGGCCCTCCTCACTCACCTGCGCCCTGCCACATGTGAAGGCTTACCTCAGATGCTTCCTGGAAAGAAGGATGCCTGAAGGGATGTGCCATTCTGTCGAATCCACGTGCTGGGCCAAGGCTCATGGTGATTGCCCTAGGGAACATAGGCCAAACACAGATCTTCATTTCTCTGGGGACGATGGCTGCCAAGAGGTGAGAAGGACAGCTGTGAGAACTCCAACTCCATGCTAGATGCATTGGGGCACGTGTGTGCCACACGCTCATGCATCGAATGATGCTACAAGAAATACCTGCAGCAATACATCCAGGAACATAGGGCCCAAAAGTACCTCCACGCAGAGACAGGAACACATAGCTGAAACGCATACAAACAGCTCCCTACATAGCTTCCTTCCTGCCTCCCTTCCTCCAGAATGCTCTAGCTCCCTCCCCTTTGACCCTCGTCCTTGGCTCACTCCCTCCATCCATCCATACTTACAAAGATGAAGGCATGAGTGGACAGGTGGATCAATGCCATCTTATGTACCTTAATACTGTGTCAGGGGCAGATGAAATAACCAGTACGTATATGTCTCCCCAGGGAAGGACTAGCCTCATGGATCCTCCAGGCAGCACAAGGCCTGGCACCAGGTCTGCTTGGTGGGGAAAACACTGGGGGTGTTTCTGGGGGGGAATGGAGACATTCCTCTGGGCCCGACCCTGGTGTGGGCAAGCGTGTGCTTGCCGATGTCACACTCGGCTTGTCCATGTGCACAACACCCAGACAATGAGGCCTTTATGTCCCACACAGTGGACATTCACAGGAGCTGGAGGGAGCTCTCTTGGTAGGCAGTGGCTCCCGTAGAGGAAGGCCAGCCCAAGAGATGCCACAGGCTGTATCTGTATGCAGAACCCATGAAAGGGCCTGTCTGAGTAAACTGGCCTATCTGAGGGGCCCATGATCCCTCACAGAGACCTGGGAAACCCCATTCCAGCAAGGGACCAGCCCTTCAGCTCTCACAAGAGCCAAGAGCATCTAGCTGCCAAGTCCCTGATGAAGGGTCCTTGTTGCCTCTCACCACCTCCAGGCCTGGCCCCACATCCTCCCAACCAACACTTCTTGGAAGTCACTCAAGCACACCCCACAACTGACCATAAGCTCAGTCCATCCTCGTGCTCTGCATCGACATGCACAGAGATCTGCGTGGTTGCTCCCCAGGGCAACACGTCATGAAATGGTGCCTCCATGGTCAGTCTTACTACACTTCAGGTCAATCGAGTTGAATTTCAAGGCCTGCATTCCGATCTGGTGGATGGGGAGCCATGTCAAGCATTCCTCCTTGGGGACCACAGAGATTCCCAAACAGGGCCAATTTCTTCTGTGGCAGCATTCCCCTACTGTGGCCCCGTGCAAGGCCACCAAACAACAGCCATGCAGCTACGCCCTCCTCAGCCCACATCCCGGGACCACCCTCCCCTTCAGGTCAACAGGGCCTCACGATGGACATGATAACGGGAGATGCCCAAGGGCTCTGCAAAGCCTTCATGGGGGAATGGACACCCAGAAGCCTTTTCTCCTCTGGAGGGGGCTCTCTGACAAACCAGTGGCTTCCGGAGAGAGGACGACCAACCAGGAGAAGCTATGGTCGTGTGTATGCATGCAGACCCCCATCAGAGGCCCCATTCGGATCAAGTGGCTCCAACAAAGCACCATGATCCCTCACAGAGTCCTGGCACAACCCCATTGAAGACCACGGCATGGCTTCCAGCCCTTGAAATAACCAGCAGCATCCTGCCTCCAAAGCACCTGAGGATGGGCTCCTGCCTGCCTCTCACCATCTCTAGGCAGGGGCATGAGCCTTCCCTACTGACAGGTTTTGGGAAGCCATAAAGCACACACCACAAGGACCATTCCCTCAGTTGGTGATCATACTCTGGCGCTAGGTGCACAGAGGTCTCTAGAGATGTTCCGCCTGGGGCCAAGGAAGAAAAACACTGCCTCGATGTGCTCTCTGACTAGAATACAGCTCTAATGAAGGCATGTGAGTGCACCAGATGTGAGCCCATAAATTTGGGGCAGCAGCAGACATTCCTCCTTGGTAGGCAGGAGGTTGCCAAAAGACTACCCTGTACTGCCTGCTGTGAGGGCGGCCAGCCCATAGTTCAAAATTCTCTGGGGCCTATCAGTAGCAACCAAAAGAGCCACTCACTGCGGAACATTCTGGCTGTGGTGAGTCCATTCCAAGGCTTGGCTGAAACACAAAATTCAAAGCAGAAAGGCTTAAGGAAAGACTCCACCCATGGCTTCAGAACATGTGGGCCCTGGCACTATGGAGCAGGATAGAAAACCAAAGGTGGCAACACATCTTGGATATGTGGAAGCCATCTACACTGGGAGGAGTCTCAAGGGATTTCCTCGAGCGAGAGGCTGCTCCAACACCCACACCCAAACCCACACACACACCCACACCCAGGGCTCTGCAATGGACCAACAATGCAGGCCATCCTGCCCCTGGATCCCTCTGTTAGGCCTCAGCATAATCCTATTGAGCATGATTTTTTGGTCATCAGCTCTCTTCAGGACCATATGAGTTCTCATCATCGACCCCAACTGAGGCCCTCCTCACTCACCTGCGCCCTGCCACATGTGAAGGCTTACCTCAGATGCTTCCTGGAAAGAAGGATGCCTGAAGGGATGTGCCATTCTGTCGAATCCACGTGCTGGGCCAAGGCTCATGGTGATTGCCCTAGGGAAACATAGGCCAAACACAGATCTTCATTTCTCTGGGGACGATGGCTGCCAAGAGGTGAGAAGGACAGCTGTGAGAACTCCAACTCCATGCTAGATGCATTGGGGCACGTGTGTGCCACACGCTCATGCATCGAATGATGCTACAAGAAATACCTGACAATACATCCAGGAACATAGGGCCCAAATGTACCTCCACGCAGAGACAGGAACACATAGCTGAAACGCATACAAACAGCTCCCTACATAGCTTCCTTCCTGCCTCCCTTCCTCCAGAATGCTCTAGCTCCCTCCCCTTTGACCCTCGTCCTTGGCTCACTCCCTCCATCCATCCATACTTACAAAGATGAAGGCATGAGTGGACAGGTGGATCAATGCCATCTTATGTACCTTAATACTGTGTCAGGGGCAGATGAAATAACCAGTACGTATATGTCTCCCCAGGGAAGGACTAGCCTCATGGATCCTCCAGGCAGCACAAGGCCTGGCACCAGGTCTGCTTGGTGGGGAAAACACTGGGGGTGTTTCTGGGGGGAATGGAGACATTCCTCTGGGCCCGACCCTGGTGTGGGCAAGCGTGTGCTGGCCGATGTCACACTCGGCTTGTCCATGTGCACAACACCCAGACAATGAGGCCTTTATGTCCCACACAGTGGACATTCACAGGAGCTGGAGGGAGCTCTCTTGGTAGGCAGTGGCTCCCGTAGAGGAAGGCCAGCCCAAGAGATGCCACAGGCCTGTATCTGTATGCAGAACCCATGAAAGGGCCTGTCTGAGTAAACTGGCCTATCTGAGGGCCCATGATCCCTCACAGAGACCTGGGAAACCCCATTCCAGCAAGGGACCAGCCCTTCAGCTCTCACAAGAGCCAAGAGCATCTAGCTGCCAAGTCCCTGATGAAGGGTCCTTGTTGCCTCTCACCACCTCCAGGCCTGGCCCCACATCCTCCCAACCAACACTTCTTGGAAGTCACTCAAGCACACCCCACAACTGACCATAAGCTCAGTCCATCCTCGTGCTCTGCCTCGACATGCACAGAGATCTGCGTGGTTGCTCCCCAGGGCAACACGTCATGAAATGGTGCCTCCATGGTCAGTCTTACTACACTTCAGGTCAATCGAGTTGAATTTCAAGGCCCGCATTCCGATCTGGTGGATGGGGAGCCATGTCAAGCATTCCTCCTTGGGGACCACAGAGATTCCCAAACAGGGCCAATTTCTTCTGTGGCAGCATTCCCTACTGTGGCCCGTGCAAGGCCACCAAACAACAGCCATGCAGCTACGCCCTCCTCAGCCCACATCCCGGGACCACCCCTCCCCTTCAGGTCAACAGGGCCTCACGATGGACATGATAACGGGATGCCCAAGGGCTCTGCAAAGCCTTCATGGGGGAATGGACACCCAGAAGCCTTTTCTCCTCTGGAGGGGGCTCTCTGACAAACCAGTGGCTTCCGGAGAGGACGACCAACCCAGGAGAAGCTATGGTCCTGTGTATGCATGCAGACCCCATCAGAGGCCCCATTCGGATCAAGTGGCTCCAACAAAGCACCATGATCCCTCACAGAGTCCTGGCACAACCCCATTGAAGACCACGGCATGGCTTCCAGCCCTTGAAATAACCAGCAGCATCCTGCCTCCAAGCACCTGAGGATGGGCTCCTGCCTGCCTCTCACCATCTCTAGGCAGGGGGCATGAGCCTTCCCTACTGACAGGTTTTGGGAAGCCATAAAGCACACACCACAAGGGACCATTCCCTCAGTTGGTGATCATACTCTGGCGCTAGGTGCACAGAGGTCTCTAGAGATGTTCCGCCTGGGGCCAAGGAAGAAAACACTGCCTCGATGTGCTCTCTGACTAGAATACAGCTCTAATGAAGGCATGTGAGTGCACCAGATGTGAGCCCATAAATTTGGGGCAGCAGCAGACATTCCTCCTTGGTAGGCAGGAGGTTGCCAAAAGACTACCCTGTACTGCCTGCTGTGAGGGCGGCCAGCCCATAGTTCAAAATTCTCTGGGGCCTATCAGTAGCAACCAAAAGAGCCACTCACTGCGGAACATTCTGGCTGTGGTGAGTCCATTCCAAGGCTTGGCCTGAAACACAAAATTCAAAGCAGAAAGGCTTAAGGAAAGACTCCACCCATGGCTTCAGAACATGTGGGCCCTGGCACTATGGAGCAGGATAGAAAACCAAAGGTGGCAACACATCTTGGATATGTGGAAGCCATCTACACTGGGAGGAGTCTCAAGGGATTTCCTCGAGCGAGAGGCTGCTCCAACACCCACACCCAAACCCACACACACACCCACACCCAGGGCTCTGCAATGGACCAACAATGCAGGCCATCCTGCCCCTGGATCCCTCTGTTAGGCCTCAGCATAATCCTATTGAGCATGATTTTTTGGTCATCAGCTCTCTTCAGGACCATATGAGTTCTCATCATCGACCCAACTGAGGCCCTCCTCACTCACCTGCGCCCTGCCACATGTGAAGGCTTACCTCAGATGCTTCCTGGAAAGAAGGATGCCTGAAGGGATGTGCCATTCTGTCGAATCCACGTGCTGGGCCAAGGCTCATGGTGATTGCCCTAGGGAACATAGGCCAAACACAGATCTTCATTTCTCTGGGGACGATGGCTGCCAAGAGGTGAGAAGGACAGCTGTGAGAACTCCAACTCCATGCTAGATGCATTGGGGCACGTGTGTGCCACACGCTCATGCATCGAATGATGCTACAAGAAATACCTGCAGCAATACATCCAGGAACATAGGGCCCAAATGTACCTCCACGCAGAGACAGGAACACATAGCTGAAACGCATACAAACAGCTCCCTACATAGCTTCCTTCCTGCCTCCCTTCCTCCAGAATGCTCTAGCTCCCTCCCCTTTGACCCTCGTCCTTGGCTCACTCCCTCCATCCATCCATACTTACAAAGATGAAGGCATGAGTGGACAGGTGGATCAATGCCATCTTATGTACCTTAATACTGTGTCAGGGGCAGATGAAATAACCAGTACGTATATGTCTCCCCAGGGAAGGACTAGCCTCATGGATCCTCCAGGCAGCACAAGGCCTGGCACCAGGTCTGCTTGGTGGGGAAAACACTGGGGGTGTTTCTGGGGGGAATGGAGACATTCCTCTGGGCCCGACCCTGGTGTGGGCAAGCGTGTGCTGGCCGATGTCACACTCGGCTTGTCCATGTGCACAACACCCAGACAATGAGGCCTTTATGTCCCACACAGTGGACATTCACAGGAGCTGGAGGGAGCTCTCTTGGTAGGCAGTGGCTCCCGTAGAGGAAGGCCAGCCCAAGAGATGCCACAGGCCTGTATCTGTATGCAGAACCCATGAAAGGGCCTGTCTGAGTAAACTGGCCTATCTGAGGGCCCATGATCCCTCACAGAGACCTGGGAAACCCCATTCCAGCAAGGGACCAGCCCTTCAGCTCTCACAAGAGCCAAGAGCATCTAGCTGCCAAGTCCCTGATGAAGGGTCCTTGTTGCCTCTCACCACCTCCAGGCCTGGCCCCACATCCTCCCAACCAACACTTCTTGGAAGTCACTCAAGCACACCCCACAACTGACCATAAGCTCAGTCCATCCTCGTGCTCTGCCTCGACATGCACAGAGATCTGCGTGGTTGCTCCCCAGGGCAACACGTCATGAAATGGTGCCTCCATGGTCAGTCTTACTACACTTCAGGTCAATCGAGTTGAATTTCAAGGCCCGCATTCCGATCTGGTGGATGGGGAGCCATGTCAAGCATTCCTCCTTGGGGACCACAGAGATTCCCAAACAGGGCCAATTTCTTCTGTGGCAGCATTCCCTACTGTGGCCCGTGCAAGGCCACCAAACAACAGCCATGCAGCTACGCCCTCCTCAGCCCACATCCCGGGACCACCCCTCCCCTTCAGGTCAACAGGGCCTCACGATGGACATGATAACGGGATGCCCAAGGGCTCTGCAAAGCCTTCATGGGGGAATGGACACCCAGAAGCCTTTTCTCCTCTGGAGGGGGCTCTCTGACAAACCAGTGGCTTCCGGAGAGGACGACCAACCCAGGAGAAGCTATGGTCCTGTGTATGCATGCAGACCCCATCAGAGGCCCCATTCGGATCAAGTGGCTCCAACAAAGCACCATGATCCCTCACAGAGTCCTGGCACAACCCCATTGAAGACCACGGCATGGCTTCCAGCCCTTGAAATAACCAGCAGCATCCTGCCTCCAAGCACCTGAGGATGGGCTCCTGCCTGCCTCTCACCATCTCTAGGCAGGGGGCATGAGCCTTCCCTACTGACAGGTTTTGGGAAGCCATAAAGCACACACCACAAGGGACCATTCCCTCAGTTGGTGATCATACTCTGGCGCTAGGTGCACAGAGGTCTCTAGAGATGTTCCGCCTGGGGCCAAGGAAGAAAACACTGCCTCGATGTGCTCTCTGACTAGAATACAGCTCTAATGAAGGCATGTGAGTGCACCAGATGTGAGCCCATAAATTTGGGGCAGCAGCAGACATTCCTCCTTGGTAGGCAGGAGGTTGCCAAAAGACTACCCTGTACTGCCTGCTGTGAGGGCGGCCAGCCCATAGTTCAAAATTCTCTGGGGCCTATCAGTAGCAACCAAAAGAGCCACTCACTGCGGAACATTCTGGCTGTGGTGAGTCCATTCCAAGGCTTGGCCTGAAACACAAAATTCAAAGCAGAAAGGCTTAAGGAAAGACTCCACCCATGGCTTCAGAACATGTGGGCCCTGGCACTATGGAGCAGGATAGAAAACCAAAGGTGGCAACACATCTTGGATATGTGGAAGCCATCTACACTGGGAGGAGTCTCAAGGGATTTCCTCGAGCGAGAGGCTGCTCCAACACCCACACCCAAACCCACACACACACCCACACCCAGGGCTCTGCAATGGACCAACAATGCAGGCCATCCTGCCCCTGGATCCCTCTGTTAGGCCTCAGCATAATCCTATTGAGCATGATTTTTTGGTCATCAGCTCTCTTCAGGACCATATGAGTTCTCATCATCGACCCAACTGAGGCCCTCCTCACTCACCTGCGCCCTGCCACATGTGAAGGCTTACCTCAGATGCTTCCTGGAAAGAAGGATGCCTGAAGGGATGTGCCATTCTGTCGAATCCACGTGCTGGGCCAAGGCTCATGGTGATTGCCCTAGGGAACATAGGCCAAACACAGATCTTCATTTCTCTGGGGACGATGGCTGCCAAGAGGTGAGAAGGACAGCTGTGAGAACTCCAACTCCATGCTAGATGCATTGGGGCACGTGTGTGCCACACGCTCATGCATCGAATGATGCTACAAGAAATACCTGCAGCAATACATCCAGGAACATAGGGCCCAAATGTACCTCCACGCAGAGACAGGAACACATAGCTGAAACGCATACAAACAGCTCCCTACATAGCTTCCTTCCTGCCTCCCTTCCTCCAGAATGCTCTAGCTCCCTCCCCTTTGACCCTCGTCCTTGGCTCACTCCCTCCATCCATCCATACTTACAAAGATGAAGGCATGAGTGGACAGGTGGATCAATGCCATCTTATGTACCTTAATACTGTGTCAGGGGCAGATGAAATAACCAGTACGTATATGTCTCCCCAGGGAAGGACTAGCCTCATGGATCCTCCAGGCAGCACAAGGCCTGGCACCAGGTCTGCTTGGTGGGGAAAACACTGGGGGTGTTTCTGGGGGGAATGGAGACATTCCTCTGGGCCCGACCCTGGTGTGGGCAAGCGTGTGCTGGCCGATGTCACACTCGGCTTGTCCATGTGCACAACACCCAGACAATGAGGCCTTTATGTCCCACACAGTGGACATTCACAGGAGCTGGAGGGAGCTCTCTTGGTAGGCAGTGGCTCCCGTAGAGGAAGGCCAGCCCAAGAGATGCCACAGGCCTGTATCTGTATGCAGAACCCATGAAAGGGCCTGTCTGAGTAAACTGGCCTATCTGAGGGCCCATGATCCCTCACAGAGACCTGGGAAACCCCATTCCAGCAAGGGACCAGCCCTTCAGCTCTCACAAGAGCCAAGAGCATCTAGCTGCCAAGTCCCTGATGAAGGGTCCTTGTTGCCTCTCACCACCTCCAGGCCTGGCCCCACATCCTCCCAACCAACACTTCTTGGAAGTCACTCAAGCACACCCCACAACTGACCATAAGCTCAGTCCATCCTCGTGCTCTGCCTCGACATGCACAGAGATCTGCGTGGTTGCTCCCCAGGGCAACACGTCATGAAATGGTGCCTCCATGGTCAGTCTTACTACACTTCAGGTCAATCGAGTTGAATTTCAAGGCCCGCATTCCGATCTGGTGGATGGGGAGCCATGTCAAGCATTCCTCCTTGGGGACCACAGAGATTCCCAAACAGGGCCAATTTCTTCTGTGGCAGCATTCCCTACTGTGGCCCGTGCAAGGCCACCAAACAACAGCCATGCAGCTACGCCCTCCTCAGCCCACATCCCGGGACCACCCCTCCCCTTCAGGTCAACAGGGCCTCACGATGGACATGATAACGGGATGCCCAAGGGCTCTGCAAAGCCTTCATGGGGGAATGGACACCCAGAAGCCTTTTCTCCTCTGGAGGGGGCTCTCTGACAAACCAGTGGCTTCCGG
Source organism: Hippopotamus amphibius kiboko (assembly GCF_030028045.1). Classification (NCBI taxonomy): domain Eukaryota; kingdom Metazoa; phylum Chordata; class Mammalia; order Artiodactyla; family Hippopotamidae; genus Hippopotamus; species Hippopotamus amphibius. The sequence continues at coordinate 222,471,970 of NC_080187.1, read as the reverse complement.
AGAGGACGACCAACCCAGGAGAAGCTATGGTCCTGTGTATGCATGCAGACCCCATCAGAGGCCCCATTCGGATCAAGTGGCTCCAACAAAGCACCATGATCCCTCACAGAGTCCTGGCACAACCCCATTGAAGACCACGGCATGGCTTCCAGCCCTTGAAATAACCAGCAGCATCCTGCCTCCAAGCACCTGAGGATGGGCTCCTGCCTGCCTCTCACCATCTCTAGGCAGGGGGCATGAGCCTTCCCTACTGACAGGTTTTGGGAAGCCATAAAGCACACACCACAAGGGACCATTCCCTCAGTTGGTGATCATACTCTGGCGCTAGGTGCACAGAGGTCTCTAGAGATGTTCCGCCTGGGGCCAAGGAAGAAAACACTGCCTCGATGTGCTCTCTGACTAGAATACAGCTCTAATGAAGGCATGTGAGTGCACCAGATGTGAGCCCATAAATTTGGGGCAGCAGCAGACATTCCTCCTTGGTAGGCAGGAGGTTGCCAAAAGACTACCCTGTACTGCCTGCTGTGAGGGCGGCCAGCCCATAGTTCAAAATTCTCTGGGGCCTATCAGTAGCAACCAAAAGAGCCACTCACTGCGGAACATTCTGGCTGTGGTGAGTCCATTCCAAGGCTTGGCCTGAAACACAAAATTCAAAGCAGAAAGGCTTAAGGAAAGACTCCACCCATGGCTTCAGAACATGTGGGCCCTGGCACTATGGAGCAGGATAGAAAACCAAAGGTGGCAACACATCTTGGATATGTGGAAGCCATCTACACTGGGAGGAGTCTCAAGGGATTTCCTCGAGCGAGAGGCTGCTCCAACACCCACACCCAAACCCACACACACACCCACACCCAGGGCTCTGCAATGGACCAACAATGCAGGCCATCCTGCCCCTGGATCCCTCTGTTAGGCCTCAGCATAATCCTATTGAGCATGATTTTTTGGTCATCAGCTCTCTTCAGGACCATATGAGTTCTCATCATCGACCCAACTGAGGCCCTCCTCACTCACCTGCGCCCTGCCACATGTGAAGGCTTACCTCAGATGCTTCCTGGAAAGAAGGATGCCTGAAGGGATGTGCCATTCTGTCGAATCCACGTGCTGGGCCAAGGCTCATGGTGATTGCCCTAGGGAACATAGGCCAAACACAGATCTTCATTTCTCTGGGGACGATGGCTGCCAAGAGGTGAGAAGGACAGCTGTGAGAACTCCAACTCCATGCTAGATGCATTGGGGCACGTGTGTGCCACACGCTCATGCATCGAATGATGCTACAAGAAATACCTGCAGCAATACATCCAGGAACATAGGGCCCAAATGTACCTCCACGCAGAGACAGGAACATATAGCTGAAACGCATACAAACAGCTCCCTACATAGCTTCCTTCCTGCCTCCCTTCCTCCAGAATGCTCTAGCTCCCTCCCCTTTGACCCTCGTCCTTGGCTCACTCCCTCCATCCATCCATACTTACAAAGATGAAGGCATGAGTGGACAGGTGGATCAATGCCATCTTATGTACCTTAATACTGTGTCAGGGGCAGATGAAATAACCAGTACGTATATGTCTCCCCAGGGAAGGACTAGCCTCATGGATCCTCCAGGCAGCACAAGGCCTGGCACCAGGTCTGCTTGGTGGGGAAAACACTGGGGGTGTTTCTGGGGGGAATGGAGACATTCCTCTGGGCCCGACCCTGGTGTGGGCAAGCGTGTGCTGGCCGATGTCACACTCGGCTTGTCCATGTGCACAACACCCAGACAATGAGGCCTTTATGTCCCACACAGTGGACATTCACAGGAGCTGGAGGGAGCTCTCTTGGTAGGCAGTGGCTCCCGTAGAGGAAGGCCAGCCCAAGAGATGCCACAGGCCTGTATCTGTATGCAGAACCCATGAAAGGGCCTGTCTGAGTAAACTGGCCTATCTGAGGGCCCATGATCCCTCACAGAGACCTGGGAAACCCCATTCCAGCAAGGGACCAGCCCTTCAGCTCTCACAAGAGCCAAGAGCATCTAGCTGCCAAGTCCCTGATCAAGGGTCCTTGTTGCCTCTCACCACCTCCAGGCCTGGCCCCACATCCTCCCAACCAACACTTCTTGGAAGTCACTCAAGCACACCCCACAACTGACCATAAGCTCAGTCCATCCTCGTGCTCTGCCTCGACATGCACAGAGATCTGCGTGGTTGCTCCCCAGGGCAACACGTCATGAAATGGTGCCTCCATGGTCAGTCTTACTACACTTCAGGTCAATCGAGTTGAATTTCAAGGCCCGCATTCCGATCTGGTGGATGGGGAGCCATGTCAAGCATTCCTCCTTGGGGACCACAGAGATTCCCAAACAGGGCCAATTTCTTCTGTGGCAGCATTCCCTACTGTGGCCCGTGCAAGGCCACCAAACAACAGCCATGCAGCTACGCCCTCCTCAGCCCACATCCCGGGACCACCCCTCCCCTTCAGGTCAACAGGGCCTCACGATGGACATGATAACGGGATGCCCAAGGGCTCTGCAAAGCCTTCATGGGGGAATGGACACCCAGAAGCCTTTTCTCCTCTGGAGGGGGCTCTCTGACAAACCAGTGGCTTCCGGAGAGGACGACCAACCCAGGAGAAGCTATGGTCCTGTGTATGCATGCAGACCCCATCAGAGGCCCCATTCGGATCAAGTGGCTCCAACAAAGCACCATGATCCCTCACAGAGTCCTGGCACAACCCCATTGAAGACCACGGCATGGCTTCCAGCCCTTGAAATAACCAGCAGCATCCTGCCTCCAAGCACCTGAGGATGGGCTCCTGCCTGCCTCTCACCATCTCTAGGCAGGGGGCATGAGCCTTCCCTACTGACAGGTTTTGGGAAGCCATAAAGCACACACCACAAGGGACCATTCCCTCAGTTGGTGATCATACTCTGGCGCTAGGTGCACAGAGGTCTCTAGAGATGTTCCGCCTGGGGCCAAGGAAGAAAACACTGCCTCGATGTGCTCTCTGACTAGAATACAGCTCTAATGAAGGCATGTGAGTGCACCAGATGTGAGCCCATAAATTTGGGGCAGCAGCAGACATTCCTCCTTGGTAGGCAGGAGGTTGCCAAAAGACTACCCTGTACTGCCTGCTGTGAGGGCGGCCAGCCCATAGTTCAAAATTCTCTGGGGCCTATCAGTAGCAACCAAAAGAGCCACTCACTGCGGAACATTCTGGCTGTGGTGAGTCCATTCCAAGGCTTGGCCTGAAACACAAAATTCAAAGCAGAAAGGCTTAAGGAAAGACTCCACCCATGGCTTCAGAACATGTGGGCCCTGGCACTATGGAGCAGGATAGAAAACCAAAGGTGGCAACACATCTTGGATATGTGGAAGCCATCTACACTGGGAGGAGTCTCAAGGGATTTCCTCGAGCGAGAGGCTGCTCCAACACCCACACCCAAACCCACACACACACCCACACCCAGGGCTCTGCAATGGACCAACAATGCAGGCCATCCTGCCCCTGGATCCCTCTGTTAGGCCTCAGCATAATCCTATTGAGCATGATTTTTTGGTCATCAGCTCTCTTCAGGACCATATGAGTTCTCATCATCGACCCAACTGAGGCCCTCCTCACTCACCTGCGCCCTGCCACATGTGAAGGCTTACCTCAGATGCTTCCTGGAAAGAAGGATGCCTGAAGGGATGTGCCATTCTGTCGAATCCACGTGCTGGGCCAAGGCTCATGGTGATTGCCCTAGGGAACATAGGCCAAACACAGATCTTCATTTCTCTGGGGACGATGGCTGCCAAGAGGTGAGAAGGACAGCTGTGAGAACTCCAACTCCATGCTAGATGCATTGGGGCACGTGTGTGCCACACGCTCATGCATCGAATGATGCTACAAGAAATACCTGCAGCAATACATCCAGGAACATAGGGCCCAAATGTACCTCCACGCAGAGACAGGAACATATAGCTGAAACGCATACAAACAGCTCCCTACATAGCTTCCTTCCTGCCTCCCTTCCTCCAGAATGCTCTAGCTCCCTCCCCTTTGACCCTCGTCCTTGGCTCACTCCCTCCATCCATCCATACTTACAAAGATGAAGGCATGAGTGGACAGGTGGATCAATGCCATCTTATGTACCTTAATACTGTGTCAGGGGCAGATGAAATAACCAGTACGTATATGTCTCCCCAGGGAAGGACTAGCCTCATGGATCCTCCAGGCAGCACAAGGCCTGGCACCAGGTCTGCTTGGTGGGGAAAACACTGGGGGTGTTTCTGGGGGGAATGGAGACATTCCTCTGGGCCCGACCCTGGTGTGGGCAAGCGTGTGCTGGCCGATGTCACACTCGGCTTGTCCATGTGCACAACACCCAGACAATGAGGCCTTTATGTCCCACACAGTGGACATTCACAGGAGCTGGAGGGAGCTCTCTTGGTAGGCAGTGGCTCCCGTAGAGGAAGGCCAGCCCAAGAGATGCCACAGGCCTGTATCTGTATGCAGAACCCATGAAAGGGCCTGTCTGAGTAAACTGGCCTATCTGAGGGCCCATGATCCCTCACAGAGACCTGGGAAACCCCATTCCAGCAAGGGACCAGCCCTTCAGCTCTCACAAGAGCCAAGAGCATCTAGCTGCCAAGTCCCTGATCAAGGGTCCTTGTTGCCTCTCACCACCTCCAGGCCTGGCCCCACATCCTCCCAACCAACACTTCTTGGAAGTCACTCAAGCACACCCCACAACTGACCATAAGCTCAGTCCATCCTCGTGCTCTGCCTCGACATGCACAGAGATCTGCGTGGTTGCTCCCCAGGGCAACACGTCATGAAATGGTGCCTCCATGGTCAGTCTTACTACACTTCAGGTCAATCGAGTTGAATTTCAAGGCCCGCATTCCGATCTGGTGGATGGGGAGCCATGTCAAGCATTCCTCCTTGGGGACCACAGAGATTCCCAAACAGGGCCAATTTCTTCTGTGGCAGCATTCCCTACTGTGGCCCGTGCAAGGCCACCAAACAACAGCCATGCAGCTACGCCCTCCTCAGCCCACATCCCGGGACCACCCCTCCCCTTCAGGTCAACAGGGCCTCACGATGGACATGATAACGGGATGCCCAAGGGCTCTGCAAAGCCTTCATGGGGGAATGGACACCCAGAAGCCTTTTCTCCTCTGGAGGGGGCTCTCTGACAAACCAGTGGCTTCCGGAGAGGACGACCAACCCAGGAGAAGCTATGGTCCTGTGTATGCATGCAGACCCCATCAGAGGCCCCATTCGGATCAAGTGGCTCCAACAAAGCACCATGATCCCTCACAGAGTCCTGGCACAACCCCATTGAAGACCACGGCATGGCTTCCAGCCCTTGAAATAACCAGCAGCATCCTGCCTCCAAGCACCTGAGGATGGGCTCCTGCCTGCCTCTCACCATCTCTAGGCAGGGGGCATGAGCCTTCCCTACTGACAGGTTTTGGGAAGCCATAAAGCACACACCACAAGGGACCATTCCCTCAGTGGGTGATCATACTCTGGCGCTAGGTGCACAGAGGTCTCTAGAGATGTTCCGCCTGGGGCCAAGGAAGAAAACACTGCCTCGATGTGCTCTCTGACTAGAATACAGCTCTAATGAAGGCATGTGAGTGCACCAGATGTGAGCCCATAAATTTGGGGCAGCAGCAGACATTCCTCCTTGGTAGGCAGGAGGTTGCCAAAAGACTACCCTGTACTGCCTGCTGTGAGGGCGGCCAGCCCATAGTTCAAAATTCTCTGGGGCCTATCAGTAGCAACCAAAAGAGCCACTCACTGCGGAACATTCTGGCTGTGGTGAGTCCATTCCAAGGCTTGGCCTGAAACACAAAATTCAAAGCAGAAAGGCTTAAGGAAAGACTCCACCCATGGCTTCAGAACATGTGGGCCCTGGCACTATGGAGCAGGATAGAAAACCAAAGGTGGCAACACATCTTGGATATGTGGAAGCCATCTACACTGGGAGGAGTCTCAAGGGATTTCCTCGAGCGAGAGGCTGCTCCAACACCCACACCCAAACCCACACACACACCCACACCCAGGGCTCTGCAATGGACCAACAATGCAGGCCATCCTGCCCCTGGATCCCTCTGTTAGGCCTCAGCATAATCCTATTGAGCATGATTTTTTGGTCATCAGCTCTCTTCAGGACCATATGAGTTCTCATCATCGACCCAACTGAGGCCCTCCTCACTCACCTGCGCCCTGCCACATGTGAAGGCTTACCTCAGATGCTTCCTGGAAAGAAGGATGCCTGAAGGGATGTGCCATTCTGTCGAATCCACGTGCTGGGCCAAGGCTCATGGTGATTGCCCTAGGGAACATAGGCCAAACACAGATCTTCATTTCTCTGGGGACGATGGCTGCCAAGAGGTGAGAAGGACAGCTGTGAGAACTCCAACTCCATGCTAGATGCATTGGGGCACGTGTGTGCCACACGCTCATGCATCGAATGATGCTACAAGAAATACCTGCAGCAATACATCCAGGAACATAGGGCCCAAATGTACCTCCACGCAGAGACAGGAACACATAGCTGAAACGCATACAAACAGCTCCCTACATAGCTTCCTTCCTGCCTCCCTTCCTCCAGAATGCTCTAGCTCCCTCCCCTTTGACCCTCGTCCTTGGCTCACTCCCTCCATCCATCCATACTTACAAAGATGAAGGCATGAGTGGACAGGTGGATCAATGCCATCTTATGTACCTTAATACTGTGTCAGGGGCAGATGAAATAACCAGTACGTATATGTCTCCCCAGGGAAGGACTAGCCTCATGGATCCTCCAGGCAGCACAAGGCCTGGCACCAGGTCTGCTTGGTGGGGAAAACACTGGGGGTGTTTCTGGGGGGAATGGAGACATTCCTCTGGGCCCGACCCTGGTGTGGGCAAGCGTGTGCTGGCCGATGTCACACTCGGCTTGTCCATGTGCACAACACCCAGACAATGAGGCCTTTATGTCCCACACAGTGGACATTCACAGGAGCTGGAGGGAGCTCTCTTGGTAGGCAGTGGCTCCCGTAGAGGAAGGCCAGCCCAAGAGATGCCACAGGCCTGTATCTGTATGCAGAACCCATGAAAGGGCCTGTCTGAGTAAACTGGCCTATCTGAGGGCCCATGATCCCTCACAGAGACCTGGGAAACCCCATTCCAGCAAGGGACCAGCCCTTCAGCTCTCACAAGAGCCAAGAGCATCTAGCTGCCAAGTCCCTGATGAAGGGTCCTTGTTGCCTCTCACCAACTCCAGGCCTGGCCCCACATCCTCCCAACCAACACTTCTTGGAAGTCACTCAAGCACACCCCACAACTGACCATAAGCTCAGTCCATCCTCGTGCTCTGCCTCGACATGCACAGAGATCTGCGTGGTTGCTCCCCAGGGCAACACGTAATGAAATGGTGCCTCCATGGTCAGTCTTACTACACTTCAGGTCAATCGAGTTGAATTTCAAGGTCCGCATTCCGATCTGGTGGATGGGGAGCCATGTCAAGCATTCCTCCTTGGGGACCACAGAGATTCCCAAACAGGGCCAATTTCTTCTGTGGCAGCATTCCCTACTGTGGCCCGTGCAAGGCCACCAAACAACAGCCATGCAGCTACGCCCTCCTCAGCCCACATCCCGGGACCACCCCTCCCCTTCAGGTCAACAGGGCCTCACGATGGACATGATAACGGGATGCCCAAGGGCTCTGCAAAGCCTTCATGGGGGAATGGACACCCAGAAGCCTTTTCTCCTCTGGAGGGGGCTCTCTGACAAACCAGTGGCTTCCGGAGAGGACGACCAACCCAGGAGAAGCTATGGTCCTGTGTATGCATGCAGACCCCATCAGAGGCCCCATTCGGATCAAGTGGCTCCAACAAAGCACCATGATCCCTCACAGAGTCCTGGCACAACCCCATTGAAGACCACGGCATGGCTTCCAGCCCTTGAAATAACCAGCAGCATCCTGCCTCCAAGCACCTGAGGATGGGCTCCTGCCTGCCTCTCACCATCTCTAGGCAGGGGGCATGAGCCTTCCCTACTGACAGGTTTTGGGAAGCCATAAAGCACACACCACAAGGGACCATTCCCTCAGTGGGTGATCATACTCTGGCGCTAGGTGCACAGAGGTCTCTAGAGATGTTCCGCCTGGGGCCAAGGAAGAAAACACCGCCTCGATGTGCTCTCTGACTAGAATACAGCTCTAATGAAGGCATGTGAGTGCACCAGATGTGAGCCCATAAATTTGGGGCAGCAGCAGACATTCCTCCTTGGTAGGCAGGAGGTTGCCAAAAGACTACCCTGTACTGCCTGCTGTGAGGGCGGCCAGCCCATAGTTCAAAATTCTCTGGGGCCTATCAGTAGCAACCAAAAGAGCCACTCACTGCGGAACATTCTGGCTGTGGTGAGTCCATTCCAAGGCTTGGCCTGAAACACAAAATTCAAAGCAGAAAGGCTTAAGGAAAGACTCCACCCATGGCTTCAGAACATGTGGGCCCTGGCACTATGGAGCAGGATAGAAAACCAAAGGTGGCAACACATCTTGGATATGTGGAAGCCATCTACACTGGGAGGAGTCTCAAGGGATTTCCTCGAGCGAGAGGCTGCTCCAACACCCACACCCAAACCCACACACACACCCACACCCAGGGCTCTGCAATGGACCAAAAATGCAGGCCATCCTGCCCCTGGATCCCTCTGTTAGGCCTCAGCGTAATCCTATTGAGCATGATTTTTTGGTCATCAGCTCTCTTCAGGACCATATGAGTTCTCATCATCGACCCAACTGAGGCCCTCCTCACTCACCTGCGCCCTGCCACATGTGAAGGCTTACCTCAGATGCTTCCTGGAAAGAAGGATGCCTGAAGGGATGTGCCATTCTGTCGAATCCACGTGCTGGGCCAAGGCTCATGGTGATTGCCCTAGGGAACATAGGCCAAACACAGATCTTCATTTCTCTGGGGACGATGGCTGCCAAGAGGTGAGAAGGACAGCTGTGAGAACTCCAACTCCATGCTAGATGCATTGGGGCACGTGTGTGCCACACGCTCATGCATCGAATGATGCTACAAGAAATACCTGCAGCAATACATCCAGGAACATAGGGCCCAAATGTACCTCCACGCAGAGACAGGAACACATAGCTGAAACGCATACAAACAGCTCCCTACATAGCTTCCTTCCTGCCTCCCTTCCTCCAGAATGCTCTAGCTCCCTCCCCTTTGACCCTCGTCCTTGGCTCACTCCCTCCATCCATCCATACTTACAAAGATGAAGGCATGAGTGGACAGGTGGATCAATGCCATCTTATGTACCTTAATACTGTGTCAGGGGCAGATGAAATAACCAGTACGTATATGTCTCCCCAGGGAAGGACTAGCCTCATGGATCCTCCAGGCAGCACAAGGCCTGGCACCAGGTCTGCTTGGTGGGGAAAACACTGGGGGTGTTTCTGGGGGGAATGGAGACATTCCTCTGGGCCCGACCCTGGTGTGGGCAAGCGTGTGCTGGCCGATGTCACACTCGGCTTGTCCATGTGCACAACACCCAGACAATGAGGCCTTTATGTCCCACACAGTGGACATTCACAGGAGCTGGAGGGAGCTCTCTTGGTAGGCAGTGGCTCCCGTAGAGGAAGGCCAGCCCAAGAGATGCCACAGGCCTGTATCTGTATGCAGAACCCATGAAAGGGCCTGTCTGAGTAAACTGGCCTATCTGAGGGCCCATGATCCCTCACAGAGACCTGGGAAACCCCATTCCAGCAAGGGACCAGCCCTTCAGCTCTCACAAGAGCCAAGAGCATCTAGCTGCCAAGTCCCTGATGAAGGGTCCTTGTTGCCTCTCACCAACTCCAGGCCTGGCCCCACATCCTCCCAACCAACACTTCTTGGAAGTCACTCAAGCACACCCCACAACTGACCATAAGCTCAGTCCATCCTCGTGCTCTGCCTCGACATGCACAGAGATCTGCGTGGTTGCTCCCCAGGGCAACACGTAATGAAATGGTGCCTCCATGGTCAGTCTTACTACACTTCAGGTCAATCGAGTTGAATTTCAAGGTCCGCATTCCGATCTGGTGGATGGGGAGCCATGTCAAGCATTCCTCCTTGGGGACCACAGAGATTCCCAAACAGGGCCAATTTCTTCTGTGGCAGCATTCCCTACTGTGGCCCGTGCAAGGCCACCAAACAACAGCCATGCAGCTACGCCCTCCTCAGCCCACATCCCGGGACCACCCCTCCCCTTCAGGTCAACAGGGCCTCACGATGGACATGATAACGGGATGCCCAAGGGCTCTGCAAAGCCTTCATGGGGGAATGGACACCCAGAAGCCTTTTCTCCTCTGGAGGGGGCTCTCTGACAAACCAGTGGCTTCCGGAGAGGACGACCAACCCAGGAGAAGCTATGGTCCTGTGTATGCATGCAGACCCCATCAGAGGCCCCATTCGGATCAAGTGGCTCCAACAAAGCACCATGATCCCTCACAGAGTCCTGGCACAACCCCATTGAAGACCACGGCATGGCTTCCAGCCCTTGAAATAACCAGCAGCATCCTGCCTCCAAGCACCTGAGGATGGGCTCCTGCCTGCCTCTCACCATCTCTAGGCAGGGGGCATGAGCCTTCCCTACTGACAGGTTTTGGGAAGCCATAAAGCACACACCACAAGGGACCATTCCCTCAGTGGGTGATCATACTCTGGCGCTAGGTGCACAGAGGTCTCTAGAGATGTTCCGCCTGGGGCCAAGGAAGAAAACACCGCCTCGATGTGCTCTCTGACTAGAATACAGCTCTAATGAAGGCATGTGAGTGCACCAGATGTGAGCCCATAAATTTGGGGCAGCAGCAGACATTCCTCCTTGGTAGGCAGGAGGTTGCCAAAAGACTACCCTGTACTGCCTGCTGTGAGGGCGGCCAGCCCATAGTTCAAAATTCTCTGGGGCCTATCAGTAGCAACCAAAAGAGCCACTCACTGCGGAACATTCTGGCTGTGGTGAGTCCATTCCAAGGCTTGGCCTGAAACACAAAATTCAAAGCAGAAAGGCTTAAGGAAAGACTCCACCCATGGCTTCAGAACATGTGGGCCCTGGCACTATGGAGCACGATAGAAAACCAAAGGTGGCAACACATCTTGGATATGTGGAAGCCATCTACACTGGGAGGAGTCTCAAGGGATTTCCTCGAGCGAGAGGCTGCTCCAACACCCACACCCAAACCCACACACACACCCACACCCAGGGCTCTGCAATGGACCAAAAATGCAGGCCATCCTGCCCCTGGATCCCTCTGTTAGGCCTCAGCGTAATCCTATTGAGCATGATTTTTTGGTCATCAGCTCTCTTCAGGACCATATGAGTTCTCATCATCGACCCAACTGAGGCCCTCCTCACTCACCTGCGCCCTGCCACATGTGAAGGCTTACCTCAGATGCTTCCTGGAAAGAAGGATGCCTGAAGGGATGTGCCATTCTGTCGAATCCACGTGCTGGGCCAAGGCTCATGGTGATTGCCCTAGGGAACATAGGCCAAACACAGATCTTCATTTCTCTGGGGACGATGGCTGCCAAGAGGTGAGAAGGACAGCTGTGAGAACTCCAACTCCATGCTAGATGCATTGGGGCACGTGTGTGCCACACGCTCATGCATCGAATGATGCTACAAGAAATACCTGCAGCAATACATCCAGGAACATAGGGCCCAAATGTACCTCCACGCAGAGACAGGAACACATAGCTGAAACGCATACAAACAGCTCCCTACATAGCTTCCTTCCTGCCTCCCTTCCTCCAGAATGCTCTAGCTCCCTCCCCTTTGACCCTCGTCCTTGGCTCACTCCCTCCATCCATCCATACTTACAAAGATGAAGGCATGAGTGGACAGGTGGATCAATGCCATCTTATGTACCTTAATACTGTGTCAGGGGCAGATGAAATAACCAGTACGTATATGTCTCCCCAGGGAAGGACTAGCCTCATGGATCCTCCAGGCAGCACAAGGCCTGGCACCAGGTCTGCTTGGTGGGGAAAACACTGGGGGTGTTTCTGGGGGGAATGGAGACATTCCTCTGGGCCCGACCCTGGTGTGGGCAAGCGTGTGCTGGCCGATGTCACACTCGGCTTGTCCATGTGCACAACACCCAGACAATGAGGCCTTTATGTCCCACACAGTGGACATTCACAGGAGCTGGAGGGAGCTCTCTTGGTAGGCAGTGGCTCCCGTAGAGGAAGGCCAGCCCAAGAGATGCCACAGGCCTGTATCTGTATGCAGAACCCATGAAAGGGCCTGTCTGAGTAAACTGGCCTATCTGAGGGCCCATGATCCCTCACAGAGACCTGGGAAACCCCATTCCAGCAAGGGACCAGCCCTTCAGCTCTCACAAGAGCCAAGAGCATCTAGCTGCCAAGTCCCTGATGAAGGGTCCTTGTTGCCTCTCACCAACTCCAGGCCTGGCCCCACATCCTCCCAACCAACACTTCTTGGAAGTCACTCAAGCACACCCCACAACTGACCATAAGCTCAGTCCATCCTCGTGCTCTGCCTCGACATGCACAGAGATCTGCGTGGTTGCTCCCCAGGGCAACACGTCATGAAATGGTGCCTCCATGGTCAGTCTTACTACACTTCAGGTCAATCGAGTTGAATTTCAAGGCCTGCATTCCGATCTGGTGGATGGGGAGCCATGTCAAGCATTCCTCCTTGGGGACCACAGAGATTCCCAAACAGGGCCAATTTCTTCTGTGGCAGCATTCCCTACTGTGGCCCGTGCAAGGCCACCAAACAACAGCCATGCAGCTACGCCCTCCTCAGCCCACATCCCGGGACCACCCCTCCCCTTCAGGTCAACAGGGCCTCACGATGGACATGATAACGGGATGCCCAAGGGCTCTGCAAAGCCTTCATGGGGGAATGGACACCCAGAAGCCTTTTCTCCTCTGGAGGGGGCTCTCTGACAAACCAGTGGCTTCCGGAGAGGACGACCAACCCAGGAGAAGCTATGGTCCTGTGTATGCATGCAGACCCCATCAGAGGCCCCATTCGGATCAAGTGGCTCCAACAAAGCACCATGATCCCTCACAGAGTCCTGGCACAACCCCATTGAAGACCACGGCATGGCTTCCAGCCCTTGAAATAACCAGCAGCATCCTGCCTCCAAGCACCTGAGGATGGGCTCCTGCCTGCCTCTCACCATCTCTAGGCAGGGGGCATGAGCCTTCCCTACTGACAGGTTTTGGGAAGCCATAAAGCACACACCACAAGGGACCATTCCCTCAGTGGGTGATCATACTCTGGCGCTAGGTGCACAGAGGTCTCTAGAGATGTTCCGCCTGGGGCCAAGGAAGAAAACACCGCCTCGATGTGCTCTCTGACTAGAATACAGCTCTAATGAAGGCATGTGAGTGCACCAGATGTGAGCCCATAAATTTGGGGCAGCAGCAGACATTCCTCCTTGGTAGGCAGGAGGTTGCCAAAAGACTACCCTGTACTGCCTGCTGTGAGGGCGGCCAGCCCATAGTTCAAAATTCTCTGGGGCCTATCAGTAGCAACCAAAAGAGCCACTCACTGCGGAACATTCTGGCTGTGGTGAGTCCATTCCAAGGCTTGGCCTGAAACACAAAATTCAAAGCAGAAAGGCTTAAGGAAAGACTCCACCCATGGCTTCAGAACATGTGGGCCCTGGCACTATGGAGCAGGATAGAAAACCAAAGGTGGCAACACATCTTGGATATGTGGAAGCCATCTACACTGGGAGGAGTCTCAAGGGATTTCCTCGAGCGAGAGGCTGCTCCAACACCCACACCCAAACCCACACACACACCCACACCCAGGGCTCTGCAATGGACCAAAAATGCAGGCCATCCTGCCCCTGGATCCCTCTGTTAGGCCTCAGCGTAATCCTATTGAGCATGATTTTTTGGTCATCAGCTCTCTTCAGGACCATATGAGTTCTCATCATCGACCCAACTGAGGCCCTCCTCACTCACCTGCGCCCTGCCACATGTGAAGGCTTACCTCAGATGCTTCCTGGAAAGAAGGATGCCTGAAGGGATGTGCCATTCTGTCGAATCCACGTGCTGGGCCAAGGCTCATGGTGATTGCCCTAGGGAACATAGGCCAAACACAGATCTTCATTTCTCTGGGGACGATGGCTGCCAAGAGGTGAGAAGGACAGCTGTGAGAACTCCAACTCCATGCTAGATGCATTGGGGCACGTGTGTGCCACACGCTCATGCATCGAATGATGCTACAAGAAATACCTGCAGCAATACATCCAGGAACATAGGGCCCAAATGTACCTCCACGCAGAGACAGGAACACATAGCTGAAACGCATACAAACAGCTCCCTACATAGCTTCCTTCCTGCCTCCCTTCCTCCAGAATGCTCTAGCTCCCTCCCCTTTGACCCTCGTCCTTGGCTCACTCCCTCCATCCATCCATACTTACAAAGATGAAGGCATGAGTGGACAGGTGGATCAATGCCATCTTATGTACCTTAATACTGTGTCAGGGGCAGATGAAATAACCAGTACGTATATGTCTCCCCAGGGAAGGACTAGCCTCATGGATCCTCCAGGCAGCACAAGGCCTGGCACCAGGTCTGCTTGGTGGGGAAAACACTGGGGGTGTTTCTGGGGGGAATGGAGACATTCCTCTGGGCCCGACCCTGGTGTGGGCAAGCGTGTGCTGGCCGATGTCACACTCGGCTTGTCCATGTGCACAACACCCAGACAATGAGGCCTTTATGTCCCACACAGTGGACATTCACAGGAGCTGGAGGGAGCTCTCTTGGTAGGCAGTGGCTCCCGTAGAGGAAGGCCAGCCCAAGAGATGCCACAGGCCTGTATCTGTATGCAGAACCCATGAAAGGGCCTGTCTGAGTAAACTGGCCTATCTGAGGGCCCATGATCCCTCACAGAGACCTGGGAAACCCCATTCCAGCAAGGGACCAGCCCTTCAGCTCTCACAAGAGCCAAGAGCATCTAGCTGCCAAGTCCCTGATGAAGGGTCCTTGTTGCCTCTCACCAACTCCAGGCCTGGCCCCACATCCTCCCAACCAACACTTCTTGGAAGTCACTCAAGCACACCCCACAACTGACCATAAGCTCAGTCCATCCTCGTGCTCTGCCTCGACATGCACAGAGATCTGCGTGGTTGCTCCCCAGGGCAACACGTAATGAAATGGTGCCTCCATGGTCAGTCTTACTACACTTCAGGTCAATCGAGTTGAATTTCAAGGCCCGCATTCCGATCTGGTGGATGGGGAGCCATGTCAAGCATTCCTCCTTGGGGACCACAGAGATTCCCAAACAGGGCCAATTTCTTCTGTGGCAGCATTCCCTACTGTGGCCCGTGCAAGGCCACCAAACAACAGCCATGCAGCTACGCCCTCCTCAGCCCACATCCCGGGACCACCCCTCCCCTTCAGGTCAACAGGGCCTCACGATGGACATGATAACGGGATGCCCAAGGGCTCTGCAAAGCCTTCATGGGGGAATGGACACCCAGAAGCCTTTTCTCCTCTGGAGGGGGCTCTCTGACAAACCAGTGGCTTCCGGAGAGGACGACCAACCCAGGAGAAGCTATGGTCCTGTGTATGCATGCAGACCCCATCAGAGGCCCCATTCGGATCAAGTGGCTCCAACAAAGCACCATGATCCCTCACAGAGTCCTGGCACAACCCCATTGAAGACCACGGCATGGCTTCCAGCCCTTGAAATAACCAGCAGCATCCTGCCTCCAAGCACCTGAGGATGGGCTCCTGCCTGCCTCTCACCATCTCTAGGCAGGGGGCATGAGCCTTCCCTACTGACAGGTTTTGGGAAGCCATAAAGCACACACCACAAGGGACCATTCCCTCAGTTGGTGATCATACTCTGGCGCTAGGTGCACAGAGGTCTCTAGAGATGTTCCGCCTGGGGCCAAGGAAGAAAACACTGCCTCGATGTGCTCTCTGACTAGAATACAGCTCTAATGAAGGCATGTGAGTGCACCAGATGTGAGCCCATAAATTTGGGGCAGCAGCAGACATTCCTCCTTGGTAGGCAGGAGGTTGCCAAAAGACTACCCTGTACTGCCTGCTGTGAGGGCGGCCAGCCCATAGTTCAAAATTCTCTGGGGCCTATCAGTAGCAACCAAAAGAGCCACTCACTGCGGAACATTCTGGCTGTGGTGAGTCCATTCCAAGGCTTGGCCTGAAACACAAAATTCAAAGCAGAAAGGCTTAAGGAAAGACTCCACCCATGGCTTCAGAACATGTGGGCCCTGGCACTATGGAGCACGATAGAAAACCAAAGGTGGCAACACATCTTGGATATGTGGAAGCCATCTACACTGGGAGGAGTCTCAAGGGATTTCCTCGAGCGAGAGGCTGCTCCAACACCCACACCCAAACCCACACACACACCCACACCCAGGGCTCTGCAATGGACCAAAAATGCAGGCCATCCTGCCCCTGGATCCCTCTGTTAGGCCTCAGCGTAATCCTATTGAGCATGATTTTTTGGTCATCAGCTCTCTTCAGGACCATATGAGTTCTCATCATCGACCCAACTGAGGCCCTCCTCACTCACCTGCGCCCTGCCACATGTGAAGGCTTACCTCAGATGCTTCCTGGAAAGAAGGATGCCTGAAGGGATGTGCCATTCTGTCGAATCCACGTGCTGGGCCAAGGCTCATGGTGATTGCCCTAGGGAACATAGGCCAAACACAGATCTTCATTTCTCTGGGGACGATGGCTGCCAAGAGGTGAGAAGGACAGCTGTGAGAACTCCAACTCCATGCTAGATGCATTGGGGCACGTGTGTGCCACACGCTCATGCATCGAATGATGCTACAAGAAATACCTGCAGCAATACATCCAGGAACATAGGGCCCAAATGTACCTCCACGCAGAGACAGGAACACATAGCTGAAATGCATACAAACAGCTCCCTACATAGCTTCCTTCCTGCCTCCCTTCCTCCAGAATGCTCTAGCTCCCTCCCCTTTGACCCTCGTCCTTGGCTCACTCCCTCCATCCATCCATACTTACAAAGATGAAGGCATGAGTGGACAGGTGGATCAATGCCATCTTATGTACCTTAATACTGTGTCAGGGGCAGATGAAATAACCAGTACGTATATGTCTCCCCAGGGAAGGACTAGCCTCATGGATCCTCCAGGCAGCACAAGGCCTGGCACCAGGTCTGCTTGGTGGGGAAAACACTGGGGGTGTTTCTGGGGGGAATGGAGACATTCCTCTGGGCCCGACCCTGGTGTGGGCAAGCGTGTGCTGGCCGATGTCACACTCGGCTTGTCCATGTGCACAACACCCAGACAATGAGGCCTTTATGTCCCACACAGTGGACATTCACAGGAGCTGGAGGGAGCTCTCTTGGTAGGCAGTGGCTCCCGTAGAGGAAGGCCAGCCCAAGAGATGCCACAGGCCTGTATCTGTATGCAGAACCCATGAAAGGGCCTGTCTGAGTAAACTGGCCTATCTGAGGGCCCATGATCCCTCACAGAGACCTGGGAAACCCCATTCCAGCAAGGGACCAGCCCTTCAGCTCTCACAAGAGCCAAGAGCATCTAGCTGCCAAGTCCCTGATGAAGGGTCCTTGTTGCCTCTCACCACCTCCAGGCCTGGCCCCACATCCTCCCAACCAACACTTCTTGGAAGTCACTCAAGCACACCCCACAACTGACCATAAGCTCAGTCCATCCTCGTGCTCTGCCTCGACATGCACAGAGATCTGCGTGGTTGCTCCCCAGGGCAACACGTAATGAAATGGTGCCTCCATGATCAGTCTTACTACACTTCAGGTCAATCGAGTTGAATTTCAAGGCCCGCATTCCGATCTCGTGGATGGGGAGCCATGTCAAGCATTCCTCCTTGGGGACCACAGAGATTCCCAAACAGGGCCAATTTCTTCTGTGGCAGCATTCCCTACTGTGGCCCGTGCAAGGCCACCAAACAACAGCCATGCAGCTACGCCCTCCTCAGCCCACATCCCGGGACCACCCCTCCCCTTCAGGTCAACAGGGCCTCACGATGGACATGATAACGGGATGCCCAAGGGCTCTGCAAAGCCTTCATGGGGGAATGGACACCCAGAAGCCTTTTCTCCTCTGGAGGGGGCTCTCTGACAAACCAGTGGCTTCCGGAGAGGACGACCAACCCAGGAGAAGCTATGGTCCTGTGTATGCATGCAGACCCCATCAGAGGCCCCATTCGGATCAAGTGGCTCCAACAAAGCACCATGATCCCTCACAGAGTCCTGGCACAACCCCATTGAAGACCACGGCATGGCTTCCAGCCCTTGAAATAACCAGCAGCATCCTGCCTCCAAGCACCTGAGGATGGGCTCCTGCCTGCCTCTCACCATCTCTAGGCAGGGGGCATGAGCCTTCCCTACTGACAGGTTTTGGGAAGCCATAAAGCACACACCACAAGGGACCATTCCCTCAGTTGGTGATCATACTCTGGCGCTAGGTGCACAGAGGTCTCTAGAGATGTTCCGCCTGGGGCCAAGGAAGAAAACACTGCCTCGATGTGCTCTCTGACTAGAATACAGCTCTAATGAAGGCATGTGAGTGCACCAGATGTGAGCCCATAAATTTGGGGCAGCAGCAGACATTCCTCCTTGGTAGGCAGGAGGTTGCCAAAAGACTACCCTGTACTGCCTGCTGTGAGGGCGGCCAGCCCATAGTTCAAAATTCTCTGGGGCCTATCAGTAGCAACCAAAAGAGCCACTCACTGCGGAACATTCTGGCTGTGGTGAGTCCATTCCAAGGCTTGGCCTGAAACACAAAATTCAAAGCAGAAAGGCTTAAGGAAAGACTCCACCCATGGCTTCAGAACATGTGGGCCCTGGCACTATGGAGCAGGATAGAAAACCAAAGGTGGCAACACATCTTGGATATGTGGAAGCCATCTACACTGGGAGGAGTCTCAAGGGATTTCCTCGAGCGAGAGGCTGCTCCAATACCCACACCCAAACCCACACACACACCCACACCCAGGGCTCTGCAATGGACCAACAATGCAGGCCATCCTGCCCCTGGATCCCTCTGTTAGGCCTCAGCATAATCCTATTGAGCATGATTTTTTGGTCATCAGCTCTCTTCAGGACCATATGAGTTCTCATCATCGACCCAACTGAGGCCCTCCTCACTCACCTGCGCCCTGCCACATGTGAAGGCTTACCTCAGATGCTTCCTGGAAAGAAGGATGCCTGAAGGGATGTGCCATTCTGTCGAATCCACGTGCTGGGCCAAGGCTCATGGTGATTGCCCTAGGGAACATAGGCCAAACACAGATCTTCATTTCTCTGGGGACGATGGCTGCCAAGAGGTGAGAAGGACAGCTGTGAGAACTCCAACTCCATGCTAGATGCATTGGGGCACGTGTGTGCCACACGCTCATGCATCGAATGATGCTACAAGAAATACCTGCAGCAATACATCCAGGAACATAGGGCCCAAATGTACCTCCACGCAGAGACAGGAACACATAGCTGAAATGCATACAAACAGCTCCCTACATAGCTTCCTTCCTGCCTCCCTTCCTCCAGAATGCTCTAGCTCCCTCCCCTTTGACCCTCGTCCTTGGCTCACTCCCTCCATCCATCCATACTTACAAAGATGAAGGCATGAGTGGACAGGTGGATCAATGCCATCTTATGTACCTTAATACTGTGTCAGGGGCAGATGAAATAACCAGTACGTATATGTCTCCCCAGGGAAGGACTAGCCTCATGGATCCTCCAGGCAGCACAAGGCCTGGCACCAGGTCTGCTTGGTGGGGAAAACACTGGGGGTGTTTCTGGGGGGAATGGAGACATTCCTCTGGGCCCGACCCTGGTGTGGGCAAGCGTGTGCTGGCCGATGTCACACTCGGCTTGTCCATGTGCACAACACCCAGACAATGAGGCCTTTATGTCCCACACAGTGGACATTCACAGGAGCTGGAGGGAGCTCTCTTGGTAGGCAGTGGCTCCCGTAGAGGAAGGCCAGCCCAAGAGATGCCACAGGCCTGTATCTGTATGCAGAACCCATGAAAGGGCCTGTCTGAGTAAACTGGCCTATCTGAGGGCCCATGATCCCTCACAGAGACCTGGGAAACCCCATTCCAGCAAGGGACCAGCCCTTCAGCTCTCACAAGAGCCAAGAGCATCTAGCTGCCAAGTCCCTGATCAAGGGTCCTTGTTGCCTCTCACCACCTCCAGGCCTGGCCCCACATCCTCCCAACCAACACTTCTTGGAAGTCACTCAAGCACACCCCACAACTGACCATAAGCTCAGTCCATCCTCGTGCTCTGCCTCGACATGCACAGAGATCTGCGTGGTTGCTCCCCAGGGCAACACGTCATGAAATGGTGCCTCCATGGTCAGTCTTACTACACTTCAGGTCAATCGAGTTGAATTTCAAGGCCCGCATTCCGATCTGGTGGATGGGGAGCCATGTCAAGCATTCCTCCTTGGGGAGCACAGAGATTCCCAAACAGGGCCAATTTCTTCTGTGGCAGCATTCCCTACTGTGGCCCGTGCAAGGCCACCAAACAACAGCCATGCAGCTACGCCCTCCTCAGCCCACATCCCGGGACCACCCCTCCCCTTCAGGTCAACAGGGCCTCACGATGGACATGATAACGGGATGCCCAAGGGCTCTGCAAAGCCTTCATGGGGGAATGGACACCCAGAAGCCTTTTCTCCTCTGGAGGGGGCTCTCTGACAAACCAGTGGCTTCCGGAGAGGACGACCAACCCAGGAGAAGCTATGGTCCTGTGTATGCATGCAGACCCCATCAGAGGCCCCATTCGGATCAAGTGGCTCCAACAAAGCACCATGATCCCTCACAGAGTCCTGGCACAACCCCATTGAAGACCACGGCATGGCTTCCAGCCCTTGAAATAACCAGCAGCATCCTGCCTCCAAGCACCTGAGGATGGGCTCCTGCCTGCCTCTCACCATCTCTAGGCAGGGGGCATGAGCCTTCCCTACTGACAGGTTTTGGGAAGCCATAAAGCACACACCACAAGGGACCATTCCCTCAGTTGGGGATCATACTCTGGCGCTAGGTGCACAGAGGTCTCTAGAGATGTTCCGCCTGGGGCCAAGGAAGAAAACACTGCCTCGATGTGCTCTCTGACTAGAATACAGCTCTAATGAAGGCATGTGAGTGCACCAGATGTGAGCCCATAAATTTGGGGCAGCAGCAGACATTCCTCCTTGGTAGGCAGGAGGTTGCCAAAAGACTACCCTGTACTGCCTGCTGTGAGGGCGGCCAGCCCATAGTTCAAAATTCTCTGGGGCCTATCAGTAGCAACCAAAAGAGCCACTCACTGCGGAACATTCTGGCTGTGGTGAGTCCATTCCAAGGCTTGGCCTGAAACACAAAATTCAAAGCAGAAAGGCTTAAGGAAAGACTCCACCCATGGCTTCAGAACATGTGGGCCCTGGCACTATGGAGCAGGATAGAAAACCAAAGGTGGCAACACATCTTGGATATGTGGAAGCCATCTACACTGGGAGGAGTCTCAAGGGATTTCCTCGAGCGAGAGGCTGCTCCAACACCCACACCCAAACCCACACACACACCCACACCCAGGGCTCTGCAATGGACCAACAATGCAGGCCATCCTGCCCCTGGATCCCTCTGTTAGGCCTCAGCATAATCCTATTGAGCATGATTTTTTGGTCATCAGCTCTCTTCAGGACCATATGAGTTCTCATCATCGACCCAACTGAGGCCCTCCTCACTCACCTGCGCCCTGCCACATGTGAAGGCTTACCTCAGATGCTTCCTGGAAAGAAGGATGCCTGAAGGGATGTGCCATTCTGTCGAATCCACGTGCTGGGCCAAGGCTCATGGTGATTGCCCTAGGGAACATAGGCCAAACACAGATCTTCATTTCTCTGGGGACGATGGCTGCCAAGAGGTGAGAAGGACAGCTGTGAGAACTCCAACTCCATGCTAGATGCATTGGGGCACGTGTGTGCCACACGCTCATGCATCGAATGATGCTACAAGAAATACCTGCAGCAATACATCCAGGAACATAGGGCCCAAATGTACCTCCACGCAGAGACAGGAACACATAGCTGAAACGCATACAAACAGCTCCCTACATAGCTTCCTTCCTGCCTCCCTTCCTCCAGAATGCTCTAGCTCCCTCCCCTTTGACCCTCGTCCTTGGCTCACTCCCTCCATCCATCCATACTTACAAAGATGAAGGCATGAGTGGACAGGTGGATCAATGCCATCTTATGTACCTTAATACTGTGTCAGGGGCAGATGAAATAACCAGTACGTATATGTCTCCCCAGGGAAGGACTAGCCTCATGGATCCTCCAGGCAGCACAAGGCCTGGCACCAGGTCTGCTTGGTGGGGAAAACACTGGGGGTGTTTCTGGGGGGAATGGAGACATTCCTCTGGGCCCGACCCTGGTGTGGGCAAGCGTGTGCTGGCCGATGTCACACTCGGCTTGTCCATGTGCACAACACCCAGACAATGAGGCCTTTATGTCCCACACAGTGGACATTCACAGGAGCTGGAGGGAGCTCTCTTGGTAGGCAGTGGCTCCCGTAGAGGAAGGCCAGCCCAAGAGATGCCACAGGCCTGTATCTGTATGCAGAACCCATGAAAGGGCCTGTCTGAGTAAACTGGCCTATCTGAGGGCCCATGATCCCTCACAGAGACCTGGGAAACCCCATTCCAGCAAGGGACCAGCCCTTCAGCTCTCACAAGAGCCAAGAGCATCTAGCTGCCAAGTCCCTGATCAAGGGTCCTTGTTGCCTCTCACCACCTCCAGGCCTGGCCCCACATCCTCCCAACCAACACTTCTTGGAAGTCACTCAAGCACACCCCACAACTGACCATAAGCTCAGTCCATCCTCGTGCTCTGCCTCGACATGCACAGAGATCTGCGTGGTTGCTCCCCAGGGCAACACGTCATGAAATGGTGCCTCCATGGTCAGTCTTACTACACTTCAGGTCAATCGAGTTGAATTTCAAGGCCTGCATTCCGATCTGGTGGATGGGGAGCCATGTCAAGCATTCCTCCTTGGGGACCACAGAGATTCCCAAACAGGGCCAATTTCTTCTGTGGCAGCATTCCCTACTGTGGCCCGTGCAAGGCCACCAAACAACAGCCATGCAGCTACGCCCTCCTCAGCCCACATCCCGGGACCACCCCTCCCCTTCAGGTCAACAGGGCCTCACGATGGACATGATAACGGGATGCCCAAGGGCTCTGCAAAGCCTTCATGGGGGAATGGACACCCAGAAGCCTTTTCTCCTCTGGAGGGGGCTCTCTGACAAACCAGTGGCTTCCGGAGAGGACGACCAACCCAGGAGAAGCTATGGTCCTGTGTATGCATGCAGACCCCATCAGAGGCCCCATTCGGATCAAGTGGCTCCAACAAAGCACCATGATCCCTCACAGAGTCCTGGCACAACCCCATTGAAGACCACGGCATGGCTTCCAGCCCTTGAAATAACCAGCAGCATCCTGCCTCCAAGCACCTGAGGATGGGCTCCTGCCTGCCTCTCACCATCTCTAGGCAGGGGGCATGAGCCTTCCCTACTGACAGGTTTTGGGAAGCCATAAAGCACACACCACAAGGGACCATTCCCTCAGTTGGTGATCATACTCTGGCGCTAGGTGCACAGAGGTCTCTAGAGATGTTCCGCCTGGGGCCAAGGAAGAAAACACTGCCTCGATGTGCTCTCTGACTAGAATACAGCTCTAATGAAGGCATGTGAGTGCACCAGATGTGAGCCCATAAATTTGGGGCAGCAGCAGACATTCCTCCTTGGTAGGCAGGAGGTTGCCAAAAGACTACCCTGTACTGCCTGCTGTGAGGGCGGCCAGCCCATAGTTCAAAATTCTCTGGGGCCTATCAGTAGCAACCAAAAGAGCCACTCACTGCGGAACATTCTGGCTGTGGTGAGTCCATTCCAAGGCTTGGCCTGAAACACAAAATTCAAAGCAGAAAGGCTTAAGGAAAGACTCCACCCATGGCTTCAGAACATGTGGGCCCTGGCACTATGGAGCAGGATAGAAAACCAAAGGTGGCAACACATCTTGGATATGTGGAAGCCATCTACACTGGGAGGAGTCTCAAGGGATTTCCTCGAGCGAGAGGCTGCTCCAACACCCACACCCAAACCCACAACCACACCCACACACAGGGCTCTGCAATGGACCAAAAATGCAGGCCATCCTGCCCCTGGATCCCTCTGTTAGGCCTCAGCATAATCCTATTGAGCATGATTTTTTGGTCATCAGCTCTCTTCAGGACCATATGAGTTCTCATCATCGACCCAACTGAGGCCCTCCTCACTCACCTGCGCCCTGCCACATGTGAAGGCTTACCTCAGATGCTTCCTGGAAAGAAGGATGCCTGAAGGGATGTGCCATTCTGTCGAATCCACGTGCTGGGCCAAGGCTCATGGTGATTGCCCTAGGGAACATAGGCCAAACACAGATCTTCATTTCTCTGGGGACGATGGCTGCCAAGAGGTGAGAAGGACAGCTGTGAGAACTCCAACTCCATGCTAGATGCATTGGGGCACGTGTGTGCCACACGCTCATGCATCGAATGATGCTACAAGAAATACCTGCAGCAATACATCCAGGAACATAGGGCCCAAATGTACCTCCACGCAGAGACAGGAACACATAGCTGAAACACATACAAACAGCTCCCTACATAGCTTCCTTCCTGCCTCCCTTCCTCCAGAATGCTCTAGCTCCCTCCCCTTTGACCCTCGTCCTTGGCTCACTCCCTCCATCCATCCATACTTACAAAGATGAAGGCATGAGTGGACAGGTGGATCAATGCCATCTTATGTACCTTAATACTGTGTCAGGGGCAGATGAAATAACCAGTACGTATATGTCTCCCCAGGGAAGGACTAGCCTCATGGATCCTCCAGGCAGCACAAGGCCTGGCACCAGGTCTGCTTGGTGGGGAAAACACTGGGGGTGTTTCTGGGGGGAATGGAGACATTCCTCTGGGCCCGACCCTGGTGTGGGCAAGCGTGTGCTGGCCGATGTCACACTCGGCTTGTCCATGTGCACAACACCCAGACAATGAGGCCTTTATGTCCCACACAGTGGACATTCACAGGAGCTGGAGGGAGCTCTCTTGGTAGGCAGTGGCTCCCGTAGAGGAAGGCCAGCCCAAGAGATGCCACAGGCCTGTATCTGTATGCAGAACCCATGAAAGGGCCTGTCTGAGAAAACTGGCCTATCTGAGGGCCCATGATCCCTCACAGAGACCTGGGAAACCCCATTCCAGCAAGGGACCTGCCCTTCAGCTCTCACAAGAGCCAAGAGCATCTAGCTGCCAAGTCCCTGATGAAGGGTCCTTGTTGCCTCTCACCACCTCCAGGCCTGGCCCCACATCCTCCCAACCAACACTTCTTGGAAGTCACTCAAGCACACCCCACAACTGACCATAAGCTCAGTCCATCCTCGTGCTCTGCCTCGACATGCACAGAGATCTGCGTGGTTGCTCCCCAGGGCAACACGTCATGAAATGGTGCCTCCATGGTCAGTCTTACTACACTTCAGGTCAATCGAGTTGAATTTCAAGGCCCGCATTCCGATCTGGTGGATGGGGAGCCATGTCAAGCATTCCTCCTTGGGGACCACAGAGATTCCCAAACAGGGCCAATTTCTTCTGTGGCAGCATTCCCTACTGTGGCCCGTGCAAGGCCACCAAACAACAGCCATGCAGCTACGCCCTCCTCAGCCCACATCCCGGGACCACCCCTCCCCTTCAGGTCAACAGGGCCTCACGATGGACATGATAACGGGATGCCCAAGGGCTCTGCAAAGCCTTCATGGGGGAATGGACACCCAGAAGCCTTTTCTCCTCTGGAGGGGGCTCTCTGACAAACCAGTGGCTTCCGGAGAGGACGACCAACCCAGGAGAAGCTATGGTCCTGTGTATGCATGCAGACCCCATCAGAGGCCCCATTCGGATCAAGTGGCTCCAACAAAGCACCATGATCCCTCACAGAGTCCTGGCACAACCCCATTGAAGACCACGGCATGGCTTCCAGCCCTTGAAATAACCAGCAGCATCCTGCCTCCAAGCACCTGAGGATGGGCTCCTGCCTGCCTCTCACCATCTCTAGGCAGGGGGCATGAGCCTTCCCTACTGACAGGTTTTGGGAAGCCATAAAGCACACACCACAAGGGACCATTCCCTCAGTTGGGGATCATACTCTGGCGCTAGGTGCACAGAGGTCTCTAGAGATGTTCCGCCTGGGGCCAAGGAAGAAAACACTGCCTCGATGTGCTCTCTGACTAGAATACAGCTCTAATGAAGGCATGTGAGTGCACCAGATGTGAGCCCATAAATTTGGGGCAGCAGCAGACATTCCTCCTTGGTAGGCAGGAGGTTGCCAAAAGACTACCCTGTACTGCCTGCTGTGAGGGCGGCCAGCCCATAGTTCAAAATTCTCTGGGGCCTATCAGTAGCAACCAAAAGAGCCACTCACTGCGGAACATTCTGGCTGTGGTGAGTCCATTCCAAGGCTTGGCCTGAAACACAAAATTCAAAGCAGAAAGGCTTAAGGAAAGACTCCACCCATGGCTTCAGAACATGTGGGCCCTGGCACTATGGAGCAGGATAGAAAACCAAAGGTGGCAACACATCTTGGATATGTGGAAGCCATCTACACTGGGAGGAGTCTCAAGGGATTTCCTCGAGCGAGAGGCTGCTCCAACACCCACACCCAAACCCACAACCACACCCACACCCAGGGCTCTGCAATGGACCAACAATGCAGGCCATCCTGCCCCTGGATCCCTCTGTTAGGCCTCAGCATAATCCTATTGAGCATGATTTTTTGGTCATCAGCTCTCTTCAGGACCATATGAGTTCTCATCATCGACCCAACTGAGGCCCTCCTCACTCACCTGCGCCCTGCCACATGTGAAGGCTTACCTCAGATGCTTCCTGGAAAGAAGGATGCCTGAAGGGATGTGCCATTCTGTCGAATCCACGTGCTGGGCCAAGGCTCATGGTGATTGCCCTAGGGAACATAGGCCAAACACAGATCTTCATTTCTCTGGGGACGATGGCTGCCAAGAGGTGAGAAGGACAGCTGTGAGAACTCCAACTCCATGCTAGATGCATTGGGGGACGTGTGTGCCACACGCTCATGCATCGAATGATGCTACAAGAAATACCTGCAGCAATACATCCAGGAACATAGGGCCCAAATGTACCTCCACGCAGAGACAGGAACACATAGCTGAAACACATACAAACAGCTCCCTACATAGCTTCCTTCCTGCCTCCCTTCCTCCAGAATGCTCTAGCTCCCTCCCCTTTGACCCTCGTCCTTGGCTCACTCCCTCCATCCATCCATACTTACAAAGATGAAGGCATGAGTGGACAGGTGGATCAATGCCATCTTATGTACCTTAATACTGTGTCAGGGGCAGATGAAATAACCAGTACGTATATGTCTCCCCAGGGAAGGACTAGCCTCATGGATCCTCCAGGCAGCACAAGGCCTGGCACCAGGTCTGCTTGGTGGGGAAAACACTGGGGGTGTTTCTGGGGGGAATGGAGACATTCCTCTGGGCCCGACCCTGGTGTGGGCAAGCGTGTGCTGGCCGATGTCACACTCGGCTTGTCCATGTGCACAACACCCAGACAATGAGGCCTTTATGTCCCACACAGTGGACATTCACAGGAGCTGGAGGGAGCTCTCTTGGTAGGCAGTGGCTCCCGTAGAGGAAGGCCAGCCCAAGAGATGCCACAGGCCTGTATTTGTATGCAGAACCCATGAAAGGGCCTGTCTGAGAAAACTGGCCTATCTGAGGGCCCATGATCCCTCACAGAGACCTGGGAAACCCCATTCCAGCAAGGGACCTGCCCTTCAGCTCTCACAAGAGCCAAGAGCATCTAGCTGCCAAGTCCCTGATCAAGGGTCCTTGTTGCCTCTCACCACCTCCAGGCCTGGCCCCACATCCTCCCAACCAACACTTCTTGGAAGTCACTCAAGCACACCCCACAACTGACCATAAGCTCAGTCCATCCTCGTGCTCTGCCTCGACATGCACAGAGATCTGCGTGGTTGCTCCCCAGGGCAACACGTCATGAAATGGTGCCTCCATGGTCAGTCTTACTACACTTCAGGTCAATCGAGTTGAATTTCAAGGCCCGCATTCCGATCTGGTGGATGGGGAGCCATGTCAAGCATTCCTCCTTGGGGACCACAGAGATTCCCAAACAGGGCCAATTTCTTCTGTGGCAGCATTCCCTACTGTGGCCCGTGCAAGGCCACCAAACAACAGCCATGCAGCTACGCCCTCCTCAGCCCACATCCCGGGACCACCCCTCCCCTTCAGGTCAACAGGGCCTCACGATGGACATGATAACGGGATGCCCAAGGGCTCTGCAAAGCCTTCATGGGGGAATGGACACCCAGAAGCCTTTTCTCCTCTGGAGGGGGCTCTCTGACAAACCAGTGGCTTCCGGAGAGGACGACCAACCCAGGAGAAGCTATGGTCCTGTGTATGCATGCAGACCCCATCAGAGGCCCCATTCGGATCAAGTGGCTCCAACAAAGCACCATGATCCCTCACAGAGTCCTGGCACAACCCCATTGAAGACCACGGCATGGCTTCCAGCCCTTGAAATAACCAGCAGCATCCTGCCTCCAAGCACCTGAGGATGGGCTCCTGCCTGCCTCTCACCATCTCTAGGCAGGGGGCATGAGCCTTCCCTACTGACAGGTTTTGGGAAGCCATAAAGCACACACCACAAGGGACCATTCCCTCAGTTGGGGATCATACTCTGGCGCTAGGTGCACAGAGGTCTCTAGAGATGTTCCGCCTGGGGCCAAGGAAGAAAACACTGCCTCGATGTGCTCTCTGACTAGAATACAGCTCTAATGAAGGCATGTGAGTGCACCAGATGTGAGCCCATAAATTTGGGGCAGCAGCAGACATTCCTCCTTGGTAGGCAGGAGGTTGCCAAAAGACTACCCTGTACTGCCTGCTGTGAGGGCGGCCAGCCCATAGTTCAAAATTCTCTGGGGCCTATCAGTAGCAACCAAAAGAGCCACTCACTGCGGAACATTCTGGCTGTGGTGAGTCCATTCCAAGGCTTGGCCTGAAACACAAAATTCAAAGCAGAAAGGCTTAAGGAAAGACTCCACCCATGGCTTCAGAACATGTGGGCCCTGGCACTATGGAGCAGGATAGAAAACCAAAGGTGGCAACACATCTTGGATATGTGGAAGCCATCTACACTGGGAGGAGTCTCAAGGGATTTCCTCGAGCGAGAGGCTGCTCCAACACCCACACCCAAACCCACACACACACCCACACCCAGGGCTCTGCAATGGACCAACAATGCAGGCCATCCTGCCCCTGGATCCCTCTGTTAGGCCTCAGCATAATCCTATTGAGCATGATTTTTTGGTCATCAGCTCTCTTCAGGACCATATGAGTTCTCATCATCGACCCAACTGAGGCCCTCCTCACTCACCTGCGCCCTGCCACATGTGAAGGCTTACCTCAGATGCTTCCTGGAAAGAAGGATGCCTGAAGGGATGTGCCATTCTGTCGAATCCACGTGCTGGGCCAAGGCTCATGGTGATTGCCCTAGGGAACATAGGCCAAACACAGATCTTCATTTCTCTGGGGACGATGGCTGCCAAGAGGTGAGAAGGACAGCTGTGAGAACTCCAACTCCATGCTAGATGCATTGGGGGACGTGTGTGCCACACGCTCATGCATCGAATGATGCTACAAGAAATACCTGCAGCAATACATCCAGGAACATAGGGCCCAAATGTACCTCCACGCAGAGACAGGAACACATAACTGAAACACATACAAACAGCTCCCTACATAGCTTCCTTCCTGCCTCCCTTCCTCCAGAATGCTCTAGCTCCCTCCCCTTTGACCCTCGTCCTTGGCTCACTCCCTCCATCCATCCATACTTACAAAGATGAAGGCATGAGTGGACAGGTGGATCAATGCCATCTTATGTACCTTAATACTGTGTCAGGGGCAGATGAAATAACCAGTACGTATATGTCTCCCCAGGGAAGGACTAGCCTCATGGATCCTCCAGGCAGCACAAGGCCTGGCACCAGGTCTGCTTGGTGGGGAAAACACTGGGGGTGTTTCTGGGGGGAATGGAGACATTCCTCTGGGCCCGACCCTGGTGTGGGCAAGCGTGTGCTGGCCGATGTCACACTCGGCTTGTCCATGTGCACAACACCCAGACAATGAGGCCTTTATGTCCCACACAGTGGACATTCACAGGAGCTGGAGGGAGCTCTCTTGGTAGGCAGTGGCTCCCGTAGAGGAAGGCCAGCCCAAGAGATGCCACAGGCCTGTATCTGTATGCAGAACCCATGAAAGGGCCTGTCTGAGAAAACTGGCCTATCTGAGGGCCCATGATCCCTCACAGAGACCTGGGAAACCCCATTCCAGCAAGGGACCTGCCCTTCAGCTCTCACAAGAGCCAAGAGCATCTAGCTGCCAAGTCCCTGATCAAGGGTCCTTGTTGCCTCTCACCACCTCCAGGCCTGGCCCCACATCCTCCCAACCAACACTTCTTGGAAGTCACTCAAGCACACCCCACAACTGACCATAAGCTCAGTCCATCCTCGTGCTCTGCCTCGACATGCACAGAGATCTGCGTGGTTGCTCCCCAGGGCAACACGTCATGAAATGGTGCCTCCATGGTCAGTCTTACTACACTTCAGGTCAATCGAGTTGAATTTCAAGGCCCGCATTCCGATCTGGTGGATGGGGAGCCATGTCAAGCATTCCTCCTTGGGGACCACAGAGATTCCCAAACAGGGCCAATTTCTTCTGTGGCAGCATTCCCTACTGTGGCCCGTGCAAGGCCACCAAACAACAGCCATGCAGCTACGCCCTCCTCAGCCCACATCCCGGGACCACCCCTCCCCTTCAGGTCAACAGGGCCTCACGATGGACATGATAACGGGATGCCCAAGGGCTCTGCAAAGCCTTCATGGGGGAATGGACACCCAGAAGCCTTTTCTCCTCTGGAGGGGGCTCTCTGACAAACCAGTGGCTTCCGGAGAGGACGACCAACCCAGGAGAAGCTATGGTCCTGTGTATGCATGCAGACCCCATCAGAGGCCCCATTCGGATCAAGTGGCTCCAACAAAGCACCATGATCCCTCACAGAGTCCTGGCACAACCCCATTGAAGACCACGGCATGGCTTCCAGCCCTTGAAATAACCAGCAGCATCCTGCCTCCAAGCACCTGAGGATGGGCTCCTGCCTGCCTCTCACCATCTCTAGGCAGGGGGCATGAGCCTTCCCTACTGACAGGTTTTGGGAAGCCATAAAGCACACACCACAAGGGACCATTCCCTCAGTTGGGGATCATACTCTGGCGCTAGGTGCACAGAGGTCTCTAGAGATGTTCCGCCTGGGGCCAAGGAAGAAAACACTGCCTCGATGTGCTCTCTGACTAGAATACAGCTCTAATGAAGGCATGTGAGTGCACCAGATGTGAGCCCATAAATTTGGGGCAGCAGCAGACATTCCTCCTTGGTAGGCAGGAGGTTGCCAAAAGACTACCCTGTACTGCCTGCTGTGAGGGCGGCCAGCCCATAGTTCAAAATTCTCTGGGGCCTATCAGTAGCAACCAAAAGAGCCACTCACTGCGGAACATTCTGGCTGTGGTGAGTCCATTCCAAGGCTTGGCCTGAAACACAAAATTCAAAGCAGAAAGGCTTAAGGAAAGACTCCACCCATGGCTTCAGAACATGTGGGCCCTGGCACTATGGAGCAGGATAGAAAACCAAAGGTGGCAACACATCTTGGATATGTGGAAGCCATCTACACTGGGAGGAGTCTCAAGGGATTTCCTCGAGCGAGAGGCTGCTCCAACACCCACACCCAAACCCACACACACACCCACACCCAGGGCTCTGCAATGGACCAACAATGCAGGCCATCCTGCCCCTGGATCCCTCTGTTAGGCCTCAGCATAATCCTATTGAGCATGATTTTTTGGTCATCAGCTCTCTTCAGGACCATATGAGTTCTCATCATCGACCCAACTGAGGCCCTCCTCACTCACCTGCGCCCTGCCACATGTGAAGGCTTACCTCAGATGCTTCCTGGAAAGAAGGATGCCTGAAGGGATGTGCCATTCTGTCGAATCCACGTGCTGGGCCAAGGCTCATGGTGATTGCCCTAGGGAACATAGGCCAAACACAGATCTTCATTTCTCTGGGGACGATGGCTGCCAAGAGGTGAGAAGGACAGCTGTGAGAACTCCAACTCCATGCTAGATGCATTGGGGGACGTGTGTGCCACACGCTCATGCATCGAATGATGCTACAAGAAATACCTGCAGCAATACATCCAGGAACATAGGGCCCAAATGTACCTCCACGCAGAGACAGGAACACATAGCTGAAACGCATACAAACAGCTCCCTACATAGCTTCCTTCCTGCCTCCCTTCCTCCAGAATGCTCTAGCTCCCTCCCCTTTGACCCTCGTCCTTGGCTCACTCCCTCCATCCATCCATACTTACAAAGATGAAGGCATGAGTGGACAGGTGGATCAATGCCATCTTATGTACCTTAATACTGTGTCAGGGGCAGATGAAATAACCAGTACGTATATGTCTCCCCAGGGAAGGACTAGCCTCATGGATCCTCCAGGCAGCACAAGGCCTGGCACCAGGTCTGCTTGGTGGGGAAAACACTGGGGGTGTTTCTGGGGGGAATGGAGACATTCCTCTGGGCCCGACCCTGGTGTGGGCAAGCGTGTGCTGGCCGATGTCACACTCGGCTTGTCCATGTGCACAACACCCAGACAATGAGGCCTTTATGTCCCACACAGTGGACATTCACAGGAGCTGGAGGGAGCTCTCTTGGTAGGCAGTGGCTCCCGTAGAGGAAGGCCAGCCCAAGAGATGCCACAGGCCTGTATCTGTATGCAGAACCCATGAAAGGGCCTGTCTGAGTAAACTGGCCTATCTGAGGGCCCATGATCCCTCACAGAGACCTGGGAAACCCCATTCCAGCAAGGGACCAGCCCTTCAGCTCTCACAAGAGCCAAGAGCATCTAGCTGCCAAGTCCCTGATGAAGGGTCCTTGTTGCCTCTCACCACCTCCAGGCCTGGCCCCACATCCTCCCAACCAACACTTCTTGGAAGTCACTCAAGCACACCCCACAACTGACCATAAGCTCAGTCCATCCTCGTGCTCTGCCTCGACATGCACAGAGATCTGCGTGGTTGCTCCCCAGGGCAACACGTCATGAAATGGTGCCTCCATGGTCAGTCTTACTACACTTCAGGTCAATCGAGTTGAATTTCAAGGCCTGCATTCCGATCTGGTGGATGGGGAGCCATGTCAAGCATTCCTCCTTGGGGACCACAGAGATTCCCAAACAGGGCCAATTTCTTCTGTGGCAGCATTCCCTACTGTGGCCCGTGCAAGGCCACCAAACAACAGCCATGCAGCTACGCCCTCCTCAGCCCACATCCCGGGACCACCCCTCCCCTTCAGGTCAACAGGGCCTCACGATGGACATGATAACGGGATGCCCAAGGGCTCTGCAAAGCCTTCATGGGGGAATGGACACCCAGAAGCCTTTTCTCCTCTGGAGGGGGCTCTCTGACAAACCAGTGGCTTCCGGAGAGGACGACCAACCCAGGAGAAGCTATGGTCCTGTGTATGCATGCAGACCCCATCAGAGGCCCCATTCGGATCAAGTGGCTCCAACAAAGCACCATGATCCCTCACAGAGTCCTGGCACAACCCCATTGAAGACCACGGCATGGCTTCCAGCCCTTGAAATAACCAGCAGCATCCTGCCTCCAAGCACCTGAGGATGGGCTCCTGCCTGCCTCTCACCATCTCTAGGCAGGGGGCATGAGCCTTCCCTACTGACAGGTTTTGGGAAGCCATAAAGCACACACCACAAGGGACCATTCCCTCAGTTGGGGATCATACTCTGGCGCTAGGTGCACAGAGGTCTCTAGAGATGTTCCGCCTGGGGCCAAGGAAGAAAACACTGCCTCGATGTGCTCTCTGACTAGAATACAGCTCTAATGAAGGCATGTGAGTGCACCAGATGTGAGCCCATAAATTTGGGGCAGCAGCAGACATTCCTCCTTGGTAGGCAGGAGGTTGCCAAAAGACTACCCTGTACTGCCTGCTGTGAGGGCGGCCAGCCCATAGTTCAAAATTCTCTGGGGCCTATCAGTAGCAACCAAAAGAGCCACTCACTGCGGAACATTCTGGCTGTGGTGAGTCCATTCCAAGGCTTGGCCTGAAACACAAAATTCAAAGCAGAAAGGCTTAAGGAAAGACTCCACCCATGGCTTCAGAACATGTGGGCCCTGGCACTATGGAGCAGGATAGAAAACCAAAGGTGGCAACACATCTTGGATATGTGGAAGCCATCTACACTGGGAGGAGTCTCAAGGGATTTCCTCGAGCGAGAGGCTGCTCCAACACCCACACCCAAACCCACAACCACACCCACACACAGGGCTCTGCAATGGACCAAAAATGCAGGCCATCCTGCCCCTGGATCCCTCTGTTAGGCCTCAGCATAATCCTATTGAGCATGATTTTTTGGTCATCAGCTCTCTTCAGGACCATATGAGTTCTCATCATCGACCCAACTGAGGCCCTCCTCACTCACCTGCGCCCTGCCACATGTGAAGGCTTACCTCAGATGCTTCCTGGAAAGAAGGATGCCTGAAGGGATGTGCCATTCTGTCGAATCCACGTGCTGGGCCAAGGCTCATGGTGATTGCCCTAGGGAACATAGGCCAAACACAGATCTTCATTTCTCTGGGGACGATGGCTGCCAAGAGGTGAGAAGGACAGCTGTGAGAACTCCAACTCCATGCTAGATGCATTGGGGGACGTGTGTGCCACACGCTCATGCATCGAATGATGCTACAAGAAATACCTGCAGCAATACATCCAGGAACATAGGGCCCAAATGTACCTCCACGCAGAGACAGGAACACATAGCTGAAACACATACAAACAGCTCCCTACATAGCTTCCTTCCTGCCTCCCTTCCTCCAGAATGCTCTAGCTCCCTCCCCTTTGACCCTCGTCCTTGGCTCACTCCCTCCATCCATCCATACTTACAAAGATGAAGGCATGAGTGGACAGGTGGATCAATGCCATCTTATGTACCTTAATACTGTGTCAGGGGCAGATGAAATAACCAGTACGTATATGTCTCCCCAGGGAAGGACTAGCCTCATGGATCCTCCAGGCAGCACAAGGCCTGGCACCAGGTCTGCTTGGTGGGGAAAACACTGGGGGTGTTTCTGGGGGGAATGGAGACATTCCTCTGGGCCCGACCCTGGTGTGGGCAAGCGTGTGCTGGCCGATGTCACACTCGGCTTGTCCATGTGCACAACACCCAGACAATGAGGCCTTTATGTCCCACACAGTGGACATTCACAGGAGCTGGAGGGAGCTCTCTTGGTAGGCAGTGGCTCCCGTAGAGGAAGGCCAGCCCAAGAGATGCCACAGGCCTGTATCTGTATGCAGAACCCATGAAAGGGCCTGTCTGAGAAAACTGGCCTATCTGAGGGCCCATGATCCCTCACAGAGACCTGGGAAACCCCATTCCAGCAAGGGACCTGCCCTTCAGCTCTCACAAGAGCCAAGAGCATCTAGCTGCCAAGTCCCTGATGAAGGGTCCTTGTTGCCTCTCACCACCTCCAGGCCTGGCCCCACATCCTCCCAACCAACACTTCTTGGAAGTCACTCAAGCACACCCCACAACTGACCATAAGCTCAGTCCATCCTCGTGCTCTGCCTCGACATGCACAGAGATCTGCGTGGTTGCTCCCCAGGGCAACACGTCATGAAATGGTGCCTCCATGGTCAGTCTTACTACACTTCAGGTCAATCGAGTTGAATTTCAAGGCCCGCATTCCGATCTGGTGGATGGGGAGCCATGTCAAGCATTCCTCCTTGGGGACCACAGAGATTCCCAAACAGGGCCAATTTCTTCTGTGGCAGCATTCCCTACTGTGGCCCGTGCAAGGCCACCAAACAACAGCCATGCAGCTACGCCCTCCTCAGCCCACATCCCGGGACCACCCCTCCCCTTCAGGTCAACAGGGCCTCACGATGGACATGATAACGGGATGCCCAAGGGCTCTGCAAAGCCTTCATGGGGGAATGGACACCCAGAAGCCTTTTCTCCTCTGGAGGGGGCTCTCTGACAAACCAGTGGCTTCCGGAGAGGACGACCAACCCAGGAGAAGCTATGGTCCTGTGTATGCATGCAGACCCCATCAGAGGCCCCATTCGGATCAAGTGGCTCCAACAAAGCACCATGATCCCTCACAGAGTCCTGGCACAACCCCATTGAAGACCACGGCATGGCTTCCAGCCCTTGAAATAACCAGCAGCATCCTGCCTCCAAGCACCTGAGGATGGGCTCCTGCCTGCCTCTCACCATCTCTAGGCAGGGGGCATGAGCCTTCCCTACTGACAGGTTTTGGGAAGCCATAAAGCACACACCACAAGGGACCATTCCCTCAGTTGGTGATCATACTCTGGCGCTAGGTGCACAGAGGTCTCTAGAGATGTTCCGCCTGGGGCCAAGGAAGAAAACACTGCCTCGATGTGCTCTCTGACTAGAATACAGCTCTAATGAAGGCATGTGAGTGCACCAGATGTGAGCCCATAAATTTGGGGCAGCAGCAGACATTCCTCCTTGGTAGGCAGGAGGTTGCCAAAAGACTACCCTGTACTGCCTGCTGTGAGGGCGGCCAGCCCATAGTTCAAAATTCTCTGGGGCCTATCAGTAGCAACCAAAAGAGCCACTCACTGCGGAACATTCTGGCTGTGGTGAGTCCATTCCAAGGCTTGGCCTGAAACACAAAATTCAAAGCAGAAAGGCTTAAGGAAAGACTCCACCCATGGCTTCAGAACATGTGGGCCCTGGCACTATGGAGCAGGATAGAAAACCAAAGGTGGCAACACATCTTGGATATGTGGAAGCCATCTACACTGGGAGGAGTCTCAAGGGATTTCCTCGAGCGAGAGGCTGCTCCAACACCCACACCCAAACCCACACACACACCCACACCCAGGGCTCTGCAATGGACCAACAATGCAGGCCATCCTGCCCCTGGATCCCTCTGTTAGGCCTCAGCATAATCCTATTGAGCATGATTTTTTGGTCATCAGCTCTCTTCAGGACCATATGAGTTCTCATCATCGACCCAACTGAGGCCCTCCTCACTCACCTGCGCCCTGCCACATGTGAAGGCTTACCTCAGATGCTTCCTGGAAAGAAGGATGCCTGAAGGGATGTGCCATTCTGTCGAATCCACGTGCTGGGCCAAGGCTCATGGTGATTGCCCTAGGGAACATAGGCCAAACACAGATCTTCATTTCTCTGGGGACGATGGCTGCCAAGAGGTGAGAAGGACAGCTGTGAGAACTCCAACTCCATGCTAGATGCATTGGGGCACGTGTGTGCCACACGCTCATGCATCGAATGATGCTACAAGAAATACCTGCAGCAATACATCCAGGAACATAGGGCCCAAATGTACCTCCACGCAGAGACAGGAACACATAGCTGAAACGCATACAAACAGCTCCCTACATAGCTTCCTTCCTGCCTCCCTTCCTCCAGAATGCTCTAGCTCCCTCCCCTTTGACCCTCGTCCTTGGCTCACTCCCTCCATCCATCCATACTTACAAAGATGAAGGCATGAGTGGACAGGTGGATCAATGCCATCTTATGTACCTTAATACTGTGTCAGGGGCAGATGAAATAACCAGTACGTATATGTCTCCCCAGGGAAGGACTAGCCTCATGGATCCTCCAGGCAGCACAAGGCCTGGCACCAGGTCTGCTTGGTGGGGAAAACACTGGGGGTGTTTCTGGGGGGAATGGAGACATTCCTCTGGGCCCGACCCTGGTGTGGGCAAGCGTGTGCTGGCCGATGTCACACTCGGCTTGTCCATGTGCACAACACCCAGACAATGAGGCCTTTATGTCCCACACAGTGGACATTCACAGGAGCTGGAGGGAGCTCTCTTGGTAGGCAGTGGCTCCCGTAGAGGAAGGCCAGCCCAAGAGATGCCACAGGCCTGTATCTGTATGCAGAACCCATGAAAGGGCCTGTCTGAGTAAACTGGCCTATCTGAGGGCCCATGATCCCTCACAGAGACCTGGGAAACCCCATTCCAGCAAGGGACCAGCCCTTCAGCTCTCACAAGAGCCAAGAGCATCTAGCTGCCAAGTCCCTGATCAAGGGTCCTTGTTGCCTCTCACCACCTCCAGGCCTGGCCCCACATCCTCCCAACCAACACTTCTTGGAAGTCACTCAAGCACACCCCACAACTGACCATAAGCTCAGTCCATCCTCGTGCTCTGCCTCGACATGCACAGAGATCTGCGTGGTTGCTCCCCAGGGCAACACGTCATGAAATGGTGCCTCCATGGTCAGTCTTACTACACTTCAGGTCAATCGAGTTGAATTTCAAGGCCCGCATTCCGATCTGGTGGATGGGGAGCCATGTCAAGCATTCCTCCTTGGGGACCACAGAGATTCCCAAACAGGGCCAATTTCTTCTGTGGCAGAATTCCCTACTGTGGCCCGTGCAAGGCCACCAAACAACAGCCATGCAGCTACGCCCTCCTCAGCCCACATCCCGGGACCACCCCTCCCATTCAGGTCAACAGGGCCTCACGATGGACATGATAACGGGATGCCCAAGGGCTCTGCAAAGCCTTCATGGGGGAATGGACACCCAGAAGCCTTTTCTCCTCTGGAGGGGGCTCTCTGACAAACCAGTGGCTTCCGGAGAGGACGACCAACCCAGGAGAAGCTATGGTCCTGTGTATGCATGCAGACCCCATCAGAGGCCCCATTCGGATCAAGTGGCTCCAACAAAGCACCATGATCCCTCACAGAGTCCTGGCACAACCCCATTGAAGACCACGGCATGGCTTCCAGCCCTTGAAATAACCAGCAGCATCCTGCCTCCAAGCACCTGAGGATGGGCTCCTGCCTGCCTCTCACCATCTCTAGGCAGGGGGCATGAGCCTTCCCTACTGACAGGTTTTGGGAAGCCATAAAGCACACACCACAAGGGACCATTCCCTCAGTTGGTGATCATACTCTGGCGCTAGGTGCACAGAGGTCTCTAGAGATGTTCCGCCTGGGGCCAAGGAAGAAAACACTGCCTCGATGTGCTCTCTGACTAGAATACAGCTCTAATGAAGGCATGTGAGTGCACCAGATGTGAGCCCATAAATTTGGGGCAGCAGCAGACATTCCTCCTTGGTAGGCAGGAGGTTGCCAAAAGACTACCCTGTACTGCCTGCTGTGAGGGCGGCCAGCCCATAGTTCAAAATTCTCTGGGGCCTATCAGTAGCAACCAAAAGAGCCACTCACTGCGGAACATTCTGGCTGTGGTGAGTCCATTCCAAGGCTTGGCCTGAAACACAAAATTCAAAGCAGAAAGGCTTAAGGAAAGACTCCACCCATGGCTTCAGAACATGTGGGCCCTGGCACTATGGAGCAGGATAGAAAACCAAAGGTGGCAACACATCTTGGATATGTGGAAGCCATCTACACTGGGAGGAGTCTCAAGGGATTTCCTCGAGCGAGAGGCTGCTCCAACACCCACACCCAAACCCACAACCACACCCACACACAGGGCTCTGCAATGGACCAAAAATGCAGGCCATCCTGCCCCTGGATCCCTCTGTTAGGCCTCAGCGTAATCCTATTGAGCATGATTTTTTGGTCATCAGCTCTCTTCAGGACCATATGAGTTCTCATCATCGACCCAACTGAGGCCCTCCTCACTCACCTGCGCCCTGCCACATGTGAAGGCTTACCTCAGATGCTTCCTGGAAAGAAGGATGCCTGAAGGGATGTGCCATTCTGTCGAATCCACGTGCTGGGCCAAGGCTCATGGTGATTGCCCTAGGGAACATAGGCCAAACACAGATCTTCATTTCTCTGGGGACGATGGCTGCCAAGAGGTGAGAAGGACAGCTGTGAGAACTCCAACTCCATGCTAGATGCATTGGGGCACGTGTGTGCCACACGCTCATGCATCGAATGATGCTACAAGAAATACCTGCAGCAATACATCCAGGAACATAGGGCCCAAATGTACCTCCACGCAGAGACAGGAACACATAGCTGAAACGCATACAAACAGCTCCCTACATAGCTTCCTTCCTGCCTCCCTTCCTCCAGAATGCTCTAGCTCCCTCCCCTTTGACCCTCGTCCTTGGCTCACTCCCTCCATCCATCCATACTTACAAAGATGAAGGCATGAGTGGACAGGTGGATCAATGCCATCTTATGTACCTTAATACTGTGTCAGGGGCAGATGAAATAACCAGTACGTATATGTCTCCCCAGGGAAGGACTAGCCTCATGGATCCTCCAGGCAGCACAAGGCCTGGCACCAGGTCTGCTTGGTGGGGAAAACACTGGGGGTGTTTCTGGGGGGAATGGAGACATTCCTCTGGGCCCGACCCTGGTGTGGGCAAGCATGTGCTGGCCGATGTCACACTCGGCTTGTCCATGTGCACAACGCCCAGACAATGAGGCCTTTATGTCCCACACAGTGGACATTCACAGGAGCTGGAGGGAGCTCTCTTGGTAGGCAGTGGCTCCCGTAGAGGAAGGCCAGCCCAAGAGATGCCACAGGCCTGTATCTGTATGCAGAACCCATGAAAGGGCCTGTCTGAGTAAACTGGCCTATCTGAGGGCCCATGATCCCTCACAGAGACCTGGGAAACCCCATTCCAGCAAGGGACCAGCCCTTCAGCTCTCACAAGAGCCAAGAGCATCTAGCTGCCAAGTCCCTGATGAAGGGTCCTTGTTGCCTCTCACCACCTCCAGGCCTGGCCCCACATCCTCCCAACCAACACTTCTTGGAAGTCACTCAAGCACACCCCACAACTGACCATAAGCTCAGTCCATCCTCGTGCTCTGCCTCGACATGCACAGAGATCTGCGTGGTTGCTCCCCAGGGCAACACGTCATGAAATGGTGCCTCCATGGTCAGTCTTACTACACTTCAGGTCAATCGAGTTGAATTTCAAGGCCCGCATTCCGATCTGGTGGATGGGGAGCCATGTCAAGCATTCCTCCTTGGGGACTACAGAGATTCCCAAACAGGGCCAATTTCTTCTGTGGCAGCGTTCCCTACTGTGGCCCGTGCAAGGCCACCAAACAACAGCCATGCAGCTACGCCCTCCTCAGCCCACATCCCGGGACCACCCCTCCCATTCAGGTCAACAGGGCCTCACGATGGACATGATAACGGGATGCCCAAGGGCTCTGCAAAGCCTTCATGGGGGAATGGACACCCAGAAGCCTTTTCTCCTCTGGAGGGGGCTCTCTGACAAACCAGTGGCTTCCGGAGAGGACGACCAACCCAGGAGAAGCTATGGTCCTGTGTATGCATGCAGACCCCATCAGAGGCCCCATTCGGATCAAGTGGCTCCAACAAAGCACCATGATCCCTCACAGAGTCCTGGCACAACCCCATTGAAGACCACGGCATGGCTTCCAGCCCTTGAAATAACCAGCAGCATCCTGCCTCCAAGCACCTGAGGATGGGCTCCTGCCTGCCTCTCACCATCTCTAGGCAGGGGGCATGAGCCTTCCCTACTGACAGGTTTTGGGAAGCCATAAAGCACACACCACAAGGGACCATTCCCTCAGTTGGTGATCATACTCTGGCGCTAGGTGCACAGAGGTCTCTAGAGATGTTCCGCCTGGGGCCAAGGAAGAAAACACTGCCTCGATGTGCTCTCTGACTAGAATACAGCTCTAATGAAGGCATGTGAGTGCACCAGATGTGAGCCCATAAATTTGGGGCAGCAGCAGACATTCCTCCTTGGTAGGCAGGAGGTTGCCAAAAGACTACCCTGTACTGCCTGCTGTGAGGGCGGCCAGCCCATAGTTCAAAATTCTCTGGGGCCTATCAGTAGCAACCAAAAGAGCCACTCACTGCGGAACATTCTGGCTGTGGTGAGTCCATTCCAAGGCTTGGCCTGAAACACAAAATTCAAAGCAGAAAGGCTTAAGGAAAGACTCCACCCATGGCTTCAGAACATGTGGGCCCTGGCACTATGGAGCAGGATAGAAAACCAAAGGTGGCAACACATCTTGGATATGTGGAAGCCATCTACACTGGGAGGAGTCTCAAGGGATTTCCTCGAGCGAGAGGCTGCTCCAACACCCACACCCAAACCCACAACCACACCCACACCCAGGGCTCTGCAATGGACCAAAAATGCAGGCCATCCTGCCCCTGGATCCCTCTGTTAGGCCTCAGCGTAATCCTATTGAGCATGATTTTTTGGTCATCAGCTCTCTTCAGGACCATATGAGTTCTCATCATCGACCCAACTGAGGCCCTCCTCACTCACCTGCGCCCTGCCACATGTGAAGGCTTACCTCAGATGCTTCCTGGAAAGAA
This sequence comes from Hippopotamus amphibius kiboko, assembly GCF_030028045.1. Lineage (NCBI taxonomy): Eukaryota > Metazoa > Chordata > Mammalia > Artiodactyla > Hippopotamidae > Hippopotamus > Hippopotamus amphibius. Next base: position 222,429,514 of record NC_080187.1, on the reverse strand, counting down.
GGATGCCTGAAGGGATGTGCCATTCTGTCGAATCCACGTGCTGGGCCAAGGCTCATGGTGATTGCCCTAGGGAACATAGGCCAAACACAGATCTTCATTTCTCTGGGGACGATGGCTGCCAAGAGGTGAGAAGGACAGCTGTGAGAACTCCAACTCCATGCTAGATGCATTGGGGCACGTGTGTGCCACACGCTCATGCATCGAATGATGCTACAAGAAATACCTGCAGCAATACATCCAGGAACATAGGGCCCAAATGTACCTCCACGCAGAGACAGGAACACATAGCTGAAACGCATACAAACAGCTCCCTACATAGCTTCCTTCCTGCCTCCCTTCCTCCAGAATGCTCTAGCTCCCTCCCCTTTGACCCTCGTCCTTGGCTCACTCCCTCCATCCATCCATACTTACAAAGATGAAGGCATGAGTGGACAGGTGGATCAATGCCATCTTATGTACCTTAATACTGTGTCAGGGGCAGATGAAATAACCAGTACGTATATGTCTCCCCAGGGAAGGACTAGCCTCATGGATCCTCCAGGCAGCACAAGGCCTGGCACCAGGTCTGCTTGGTGGGGAAAACACTGGGGGTGTTTCTGGGGGGAATGGAGACATTCCTCTGGGCCCGACCCTGGTGTGGGCAAGCATGTGCTGGCCGATGTCACACTCGGCTTGTCCATGTGCACAACGCCCAGACAATGAGGCCTTTATGTCCCACACAGTGGACATTCACAGGAGCTGGAGGGAGCTCTCTTGGTAGGCAGTGGCTCCCGTAGAGGAAGGCCAGCCCAAGAGATGCCACAGGCCTGTATCTGTATGCAGAACCCATGAAAGGGCCTGTCTGAGTAAACTGGCCTATCTGAGGGCCCATGATCCCTCACAGAGACCTGGGAAACCCCATTCCAGCAAGGGACCAGCCCTTCAGCTCTCACAAGAGCCAAGAGCATCTAGCTGCCAAGTCCCTGATGAAGGGTCCTTGTTGCCTCTCACCACCTCCAGGCCTGGCCCCACATCCTCCCAACCAACACTTCTTGGAAGTCACTCAAGCACACCCCACAACTGACCATAAGCTCAGTCCATCCTCGTGCTCTGCCTCGACATGCACAGAGATCTGCGTGGTTGCTCCCCAGGGCAACACGTCATGAAATGGTGCCTCCATGGTCAGTCTTACTACACTTCAGGTCAATCGAGTTGAATTTCAAGGCCCGCATTCCGATCTGGTGGATGGGGAGCCATGTCAAGCATTCCTCCTTGGGGACCACAGAGATTCCCAAACAGGGCCAATTTCTTCTGTGGCAGCATTCCCTACTGTGGCCCGTGCAAGGCCACCAAACAACAGCCATGCAGCTACGCCCTCCTCAGCCCACATCCCGGGACCACTCCTCCCATTCAGGTCAACAGGGCCTCACGATGGACATGATAACGGGATGCCCAAGGGCTCTGCAAAGCCTTCATGGGGGAATGGACACCCAGAAGCCTTTTCTCCTCTGGAGGGGGCTCTCTGACAAACCAGTGGCTTCCGGAGAGGACGACCAACCCAGGAGAAGCTATGGTCCTGTGTATGCATGCAGACCCCATCAGAGGCCCCATTCGGATCAAGTGGCTCCAACAAAGCACCATGATCCCTCACAGAGTCCTGGCACAACCCCATTGAAGACCACGGCATGGCTTCCAGCCCTTGAAATAACCAGCAGCATCCTGCCTCCAAGCACCTGAGGATGGGCTCCTGCCTGCCTCTCACCATCTCTAGGCAGGGGGCATGAGCCTTCCCTACTGACAGGTTTTGGGAAGCCATAAAGCACACACCACAAGGGACCATTCCCTCAGTTGGTGATCATACTCTGGCGCTAGGTGCACAGAGGTCTCTAGAGATGTTCCGCCTGGGGCCAAGGAAGAAAACACTGCCTCGATGTGCTCTCTGACTAGAATACAGCTCTAATGAAGGCATGTGAGTGCACCAGATGTGAGCCCATAAATTTGGGGCAGCAGCAGACATTCCTCCTTGGTAGGCAGGAGGTTGCCAAAAGACTACCCTGTACTGCCTGCTGTGAGGGCGGCCAGCCCATAGTTCAAAATTCTCTGGGGCCTATCAGTAGCAACCAAAAGAGCCACTCACTGCGGAACATTCTGGCTGTGGTGAGTCCATTCCAAGGCTTGGCCTGAAACACAAAATTCAAAGCAGAAAGGCTTAAGGAAAGACTCCACCCATGGCTTCAGAACATGTGGGCCCTGGCACTATGGAGCAGGATAGAAAACCAAAGGTGGCAACACATCTTGGATATGTGGAAGCCATCTACACTGGGAGGAGTCTCAAGGGATTTCCTCGAGCGAGAGGCTGCTCCAACACCCACACCCAAACCCACACACACACCCACACCCAGGGCTCTGCAATGGACCAAAAATGCAGGCCATCCTGCCCCTGGATCCCTCTGTTAGGCCTCAGCATAATCCTATTGAGCATGATTTTTTGGTCATCAGCTCTCTTCAGGACCATATGAGTTCTCATCATCGACCCAACTGAGGCCCTCCTCACTCACCTGCGCCCTGCCACATGTGAAGGCTTACCTCAGATGCTTCCTGGAAAGAAGGATGCCTGAAGGGATGTGCCATTCTGTCGAATCCACGTGCTGGGCCAAGGCTCATGGTGATTGCCCTAGGGAACATAGGCCAAACACAGATCTTCATTTCTCTGGGGACGATGGCTGCCAAGAGGTGAGAAGGACAGCTGTGAGAACTCCAACTCCATGCTAGATGCATTGGGGCACGTGTGTGCCACACGCTCATGCATCGAATGATGCTACAAGAAATACCTGCAGCAATACATCCAGGAACATAGGGCCCAAATGTACCTCCACGCAGAGACAGGAACACATAGCTGAAACGCATACAAACAGCTCCCTACATAGCTTCCTTCCTGCCTCCCTTCCTCCAGAATGCTCTAGCTCCCTCCCCTTTGACCCTCATCCTTGGCTCACTCCCTCCATCCATCCATACTTACAAAGATGAAGGCATGAGTGGACAGGTGGATCAATGCCATCTTATGTACCTTAATACTGTGTCAGGGGCAGATGAAATAACCAGTACGTATATGTCTCCCCAGGGAAGGACTAGCCTCATGGATCCTCCAGGCAGCACAAGGCCTGGCACCAGGTCTGCTTGGCGGGGAAAACACTGGGGGTGTTTCTGGGGGGAATGGAGACATTCCTCTGGGCCCGACCCTGGTGTGGGCAAGCGTGTGCTGGCCGATGTCACACTCGGCTTGTCCATGTGCACAACACCCAGACAATGAGGCCTTTATGTCCCACACAGTGGACATTCACAGGAGCTGGAGGGAGCTCTCTTGGTAGGCAGTGGCTCCCGTAGAGGAAGGCCAGCCCAAGAGATGCCACAGGCCTGTATCTGTATGCAGAACCCATGAAAGGGCCTGTCTGAGTAAACTGGCCTATCTGAGGGCCCATGATCCCTCACAGAGACCTGGGAAACCCCATTCCAGCAAGGGACCAGCCCTTCAGCTCTCACAAGAGCCAAGAGCATCTAGCTGCCAAGTCCCTGATGAAGGGTCCTTGTTGCCTCTCACCACCTCCAGGCCTGGCCCCACATCCTCCCAACCAACACTTCTTGGAAGTCACTCAAGCACACCCCACAACTGACCATAAGCTCAGTCCATCCTCGTGCTCTGCCTCGACATGCACAGAGATCTGCGTGGTTGCTCCCCAGGGCAACACGTCATGAAATGGTGCCTCCATGGTCAGTCTTACTACACTTCAGGTCAATCGAGTTGAATTTCAAGGCCCGCATTCCGATCTGGTGGATGGGGAGCCATGTCAAGCATTCCTCCTTGGGGACCACAGAGATTCCCAAACAGGGCCAATTTCTTCTGTGGCAGCATTCCCTACTGTGGCCCGTGCAAGGCCACCAAACAACAGCCATGCAGTTACGCCCTCCTCAGCCCACATCCCGGGACCACCCCTCCCCTTCAGGTCAACAGGGCCTCACGATGGACATGATAACGGGATGCCCAAGGGCTCTGCAAAGCCTTCATGGGGGAATGGACACCCAGAAGCCTTTTCTCCTCTGGAGGGGGCTCTCTGACAAACCAGTGGCTTCCGGAGAGGACGACCAACCCAGGAGAAGCTATGGTCCTGTGTATGCATGCAGACCCCATCAGAGGCCCCATTCGGATCAAGTGGCTCCAACAAAGCACCATGATCCCTCACAGAGTCCTGGCACAACCCCATTGAAGACCACGGCATGGCTTCCAGCCCTTGAAATAACCAGCAGCATCCTGCCTCCAAGCACCTGAGGATGGGCTCCTGCCTGCCTCTCACCATCTCTAGGCAGGGGGCATGAGCCTTCCCTACTGACAGGTTTTGGGAAGCCATAAAGCACACACCACAAGGGACCATTCCCTCAGTTGGTGATCATACTCTGGCGCTAGGTGCACAGAGGTCTCTAGAGATGTTCCGCCTGGGGCCAAGGAAGAAAACACTGCCTCGATGTGCTCTCTGACTAGAATACAGCTCTAATGAAGGCATGTGAGTGCACCAGATGTGAGCCCATAAATTTGGGGCAGCAGCAGACATTCCTCCTTGGTAGGCAGGAGGTTGCCAAAAGACTACCCTGTACTGCCTGCTGTGAGGGCGGCCAGCCCATAGTTCAAAATTCTCTGGGGCCTATCAGTAGCAACCAAAAGAGCCACTCACTGCGGAACATTCTGGCTGTGGTGAGTCCATTCCAAGGCTTGGCCTGAAACACAAAATTCAAAGCAGAAAGGCTTAAGGAAAGACTCCACCCATGGCTTCAGAACATGTGGGCCCTGGCACTATGGAGCAGGATAGAAAACCAAAGGTGGCAACACATCTTGGATATGTGGAAGCCATCTACACTGGGAGGAGTCTCAAGGGATTTCCTCGAGCGAGAGGCTGCTCCAACACCCACACCCAAACCCACACACACACCCACACCCAGGGCTCTGCAATGGACCAAAAATGCAGGCCATCCTGCCCCTGGATCCCTCTGTTAGGCCTCAGCGTAATCCTATTGAGCATGATTTTTTGGTCATCAGCTCTCTTCAGGACCATATGAGTTCTCATCATCGACCCAACTGAGGCCCTCCTCACTCACCTGCGCCCTGCCACATGTGAAGGCTTACCTCAGATGCTTCCTGGAAAGAAGGATGCCTGAAGGGATGTGCCATTCTGTCGAATCCACGTGCTGGGCCAAGGCTCATGGTGATTGCCCTAGGGAACATAGGCCAAACACAGATCTTCATTTCTCTGGGGACGATGGCTGCCAAGAGGTGAGAAGGACAGCTGTGAGAACTCCAACTCCATGCTAGATGCATTGGGGCACGTGTGTGCCACACGCTCATGCATCGAATGATGCTACAAGAAATACCTGCAGCAATACATCCAGGAACATAGGGCCCAAATGTACCTCCACGCAGAGACAGGAACACATAGCTGAAACGCATACAAACAGCTCCCTACATAGCTTCCTTCCTGCCTCCCTTCCTCCAGAATGCTCTAGCTCCCTCCCCTTTGACCCTCGTCCTTGGCTCACTCCCTCCATCCATCCATACTTACAAAGATGAAGGCATGAGTGGACAGGTGGATCAATGCCATCTTATGTACCTTAATACTGTGTCAGGGGCAGATGAAATAACCAGTACGTATATGTCTCCCCAGGGAAGGACTAGCCTCATGGATCCTCCAGGCAGCACAAGGCCTGGCACCAGGTCTGCTTGGCGGGGAAAACACTGGGGGTGTTTCTGGGGGGAATGGAGACATTCCTCTGGGCCCGACCCTGGTGTGGGCAAGCGTGTGCTGGCCGATGTCACACTCGGCTTGTCCATGTGCACAACACCCAGACAATGAGGCCTTTATGTCCCACACAGTGGACATTCACAGGAGCTGGAGGGAGCTCTCTTGGTAGGCAGTGGCTCCCGTAGAGGAAGGCCAGCCCAAGAGATGCCACAGGCCTGTATCTGTATGCAGAACCCATGAAAGGGCCTGTCTGAGTAAACTGGCCTATCTGAGGGCCCATGATCCCTCACAGAGACCTGGGAAACCCCATTCCAGCAAGGGACCAGCCCTTCAGCTCTCACAAGAGCCAAGAGCATCTAGCTGCCAAGTCCCTGATGAAGGGTCCTTGTTGCCTCTCACCACCTCCAGGCCTGGCCCCACATCCTCCCAACCAACACTTCTTGGAAGTCACTCAAGCACACCCCACAACTGACCATAAGCTCAGTCCATCCTCGTGCTCTGCCTCGACATGCACAGAGATCTGCGTGGTTGCTCCCCAGGGCAACACGTCATGAAATGGTGCCTCCATGGTCAGTCTTACTACACTTCAGGTCAATCGAGTTGAATTTCAAGGCCCGCATTCCGATCTGGTGGATGGGGAGCCATGTCAAGCATTCCTCCTTGGGGACCACAGAGATTCCCAAACAGGGCCAATTTCTTCTGTGGCAGCATTCCCTACTGTGGCCCGTGCAAGGCCACCAAACAACAGCCATGCATTTACGCCCTCCTCAGCCCACATCCCGGGACCACCCCTCCCATTCAGGTCAACAAGGCCTCACGATGGACATGATAACGGGATGCCCAAGGGCTCTGCAAAGCCTTCATGGGGGAATGGACACCCAGAAGCCTTTTCTCCTCTGGAGGGGGCTCTCTGACAAACCAGTGGCTTCCGGAGAGGACGACCAACCCAGGAGAAGCTATGGTCCTGTGTATGCATGCAGACCCCATCAGAGGCCCCATTCGGATCAAGTGGCTCCAACAAAGCACCATGATCCCTCACAGAGTCCTGGCACAACCCCATTGAAGACCACGGCATGGCTTCCAGCCCTTGAAATAACCAGCAGCATCCTGCCTCCAAGCACCTGAGGATGGGCTCCTGCCTGCCTCTCACCATCTCTAGGCAGGGGGCATGAGCCTTCCCTACTGACAGGTTTTGGGAAGCCATAAAGCACACACCACAAGGGACCATTCCCTCAGTGGGTGATCATACTCTGGCGCTAGGTGCACAGAGGTCTCTAGAGATGTTCCGCCTGGGGCCAAGGAAGAAAACACTGCCTCGATGTGCTCTCTGACTAGAATACAGCTCTAATGAAGGCATGTGAGTGCACCAGATGTGAGCCCATAAATTTGGGGCAGCAGCAGACATTCCTCCTTGGTAGGCAGGAGGTTGCCAAAAGACTACCCTGTACTGCCTGCTGTGAGGGCGGCCAGCCCATAGTTCAAAATTCTCTGGGGCCTATCAGTAGCAACCAAAAGAGCCACTCACTGCGGAACATTCTGGCTGTGGTGAGTCCATTCCAAGGCTTGGCCTGAAACACAAAATTCAAAGCAGAAAGGCTTAAGGAAAGACTCCACCCATGGCTTCAGAACATGTGGGCCCTGGCACTATGGAGCACGATAGAAAACCAAAGGTGGCAACACATCTTGGATATGTGGAAGCCATCTACACTGGGAGGAGTCTCAAGGGATTTCCTCGAGCGAGAGGCTGCTCCAACACCCACACCCAAACCCACACACACACCCACACCCAGGGCTCTGCAATGGACCAAAAATGCAGGCCATCCTGCCCCTGGATCCCTCTGTTAGGCCTCAGCGTAATCCTATTGAGCATGATTTTTTGGTCATCAGCTCTCTTCAGGACCATATGAGTTCTCATCATCGACCCAACTGAGGCCCTCCTCACTCACCTGCGCCCTGCCACATGTGAAGGCTTACCTCAGATGCTTCCTGGAAAGAAGGATGCCTGAAGGGATGTGCCATTCTGTCGAATCCACGTGCTGGGCCAAGGCTCATGGTGATTGCCCTAGGGAACATAGGCCAAACACAGATCTTCATTTCTCTGGGGACGATGGCTGCCAAGAGGTGAGAAGGACAGCTGTGAGAACTCCAACTCCATGCTAGATGCATTGGGGCACGTGTGTGCCACACGCTCATGCATCGAATGATGCTACAAGAAATACCTGCAGCAATACATCCAGGAACATAGGGCCCAAATGTACCTCCACGCAGAGACAGGAACACATAGCTGAAACGCATACAAACAGCTCCCTACATAGCTTCCTTCCTGCCTCCCTTCCTCCAGAATGCTCTAGCTCCCTCCCCTTTGACCCTCGTCCTTGGCTCACTCCCTCCATCCATCCATACTTACAAAGATGAAGGCATGAGTGGACAGGTGGATCAATGCCATCTTATGTACCTTAATACTGTGTCAGGGGCAGATGAAATAACCAGTACGTATATGTCTCCCCAGGGAAGGACTAGCCTCATGGATCCTCCAGGCAGCACAAGGCCTGGCACCAGGTCTGCTTGGCGGGGAAAACACTGGGGGTGTTTCTGGGGGGAATGGAGACATTCCTCTGGGCCCGACCCTGGTGTGGGCAAGCGTGTGCTGGCCGATGTCACACTCGGCTTGTCCATGTGCACAACACCCAGACAATGAGGCCTTTATGTCCCACACAGTGGACATTCACAGGAGCTGGAGGGAGCTCTCTTGGTAGGCAGTGGCTCCCGTAGAGGAAGGCCAGCCCAAGAGATGCCACAGGCCTGTATCTGTATGCAGAACCCATGAAAGGGCCTGTCTGAGTAAACTGGCCTATCTGAGGGCCCATGATCCCTCACAGAGACCTGGGAAACCCCATTCCAGCAAGGGACCAGCCCTTCAGCTCTCACAAGAGCCAAGAGCATCTAGCTGCCAAGTCCCTGATGAAGGGTCCTTGTTGCCTCTCACCACCTCCAGGCCTGGCCCCACATCCTCCCAACCAACACTTCTTGGAAGTCACTCAAGCACACCCCACAACTGACCATAAGCTCAGTCCATCCTCGTGCTCTGCCTCGACATGCACAGAGATCTGCGTGGTTACTCCCCAGGGCAACACGTCATGAAATGGTGCCTCCATGGTCAGTCTTACTACACTTCAGGTCAATCGAGTTGAATTTCAAGGCCCGCATTCCGATCTGGTGGATGGGGAGCCATGTCAAGCATTCCTCCTTGGGGACCACAGAGATTCCCAAACAGGGCCAATTTCTTCTGTGGCAGCATTCCCTACTGTGGCCCGTGCAAGGCCACCAAACAACAGCCATGCAGCTACGCCCTCCTCAGCCCACATCCCGGGACCACCCCTCCCCTTCAGGTCAACAGGGCCTCACGATGGACATGATAACGGGATGCCCAAGGGCTCTGCAAAGCCTTCATGGGGGAATGGACACCCAGAAGCCTTTTCTCCTCTGGAGGGGGCTCTCTGACAAACCAGTGGCTTCCGGAGAGGACGACCAACCCAGGAGAAGCTATGGTCCTGTGTATGCATGCAGACCCCATCAGAGGCCCCATTCGGATCAAGTGGCTCCAACAAAGCACCATGATCCCTCACAGAGTCCTGGCACAACCCCATTGAAGACCACGGCATGGCTTCCAGCCCTTGAAATAACCAGCAGCATCCTGCCTCCAAGCACCTGAGGATGGGCTCCTGCCTGCCTCTCACCATCTCTAGGCAGGGGGCATGAGCCTTCCCTACTGACAGGTTTTGGGAAGCCATAAAGCACACACCACAAGGGACCATTCCCTCAGTTGGTGATCATACTCTGGCGCTAGGTGCACAGAGGTCTCTAGAGATGTTCCGCCTGGGGCCAAGGAAGAAAACACTGCCTCGATGTGCTCTCTGACTAGAATACAGCTCTAATGAAGGCATGTGAGTGCACCAGATGTGAGCCCATAAATTTGGGGCAGCAGCAGACATTCCTCCTTGGTAGGCAGGAGGTTGCCAAAAGACTACCCTGTACTGCCTGCTGTGAGGGCGGCCAGCCCATAGTTCAAAATTCTCTGGGGCCTATCAGTAGCAACCAAAAGAGCCACTCACTGCGGAACATTCTGGCTGTGGTGAGTCCATTCCAAGGCTTGGCCTGAAACACAAAATTCAAAGCAGAAAGGCTTAAGGAAAGACTCCACCCATGGCTTCAGAACATGTGGGCCCTGGCACTATGGAGCAGGATAGAAAACCAAAGGTGGCAACACATCTTGGATATGTGGAAGCCATCTACACTGGGAGGAGTCTCAAGGGATTTCCTCGAGCGAGAGGCTGCTCCAACACCCACACCCAAACCCACACACACACCCACACCCAGGGCTCTGCAATGGACCAAAAATGCAGGTCATCCTGCCCCTGGATCCCTCTGTTAGGCCTCAGCGTAATCCTATTGAGCATGATTTTTTGGTCATCAGCTCTCTTCAGGACCATATGAGTTCTCATCATCGACCCAACTGAGGCCCTCCTCACTCACCTGCGCCCTGCCACATGTGAAGGCTTACCTCAGATGCTTCCTGGAAAGAAGGATGCCTGAAGGGATGTGCCATTCTGTCGAATCCACGTGCTGGGCCAAGGCTCATGGTGATTGCCCTAGGGAACATAGGCCAAACACAGATCTTCATTTCTCTGGGGACGATGGCTGCCAAGAGGTGAGAAGGACAGCTGTGAGAACTCCAACTCCATGCTAGATGCATTGGGGCACGTGTGTGCCACACGCTCATGCATCGAATGATGCTACAAGAAATACCTGCAGCAATACATCCAGGAACATAGGGCCCAAATGTACCTCCACGCAGAGACAGGAACACATAGCTGAAACGCATACAAACAGCTCCCTACATAGCTTCCTTCCTGCCTCCCTTCCTCCAGAATGCTCTAGCTCCCTCCCCTTTGACCCTCGTCCTTGGCTCACTCCCTCCATCCATCCATACTTACAAAGATGAAGGCATGAGTGGACAGGTGGATCAATGCCATCTTATGTACCTTAATACTGTGTCAGGGGCAGATGAAATAACCAGTACGTATATGTCTCCCCAGGGAAGGACTAGCCTCATGGATCCTCCAGGCAGCACAAGGCCTGGCACCAGGTCTGCTTGGTGGGGAAAACACTGGGGGTGTTTCTGGGGGGAATGGAGACATTCCTCTGGGCCCGACCCTGGTGTGGGCAAGCGTGTGCTGGCCGATGTCACACTCGGCTTGTCCATGTGCACAACACCCAGACAATGAGGCCTTTATGTCCCACACAGTGGACATTCACAGGAGCTGGAGGGAGCTCTCTTGGTAGGCAGTGGCTCCCGTAGAGGAAGGCCAGCCCAAGAGATGCCACAGGCCTGTATCTGTATGCAGAACCCATGAAAGGGCCTGTCTGAGTAAACTGGCCTATCTGAGGGCCCATGATCCCTCACAGAGACCTGGGAAACCCCATTCCAGCAAGGGACCAGCCCTTCAGCTCTCACAAGAGCCAAGAGCATCTAGCTGCCAAGTCCCTGATGAAGGGTCCTTGTTGCCTCTCACCACCTCCAGGCCTGGCCCCACATCCTCCCAACCAACACTTCTTGGAAGTCACTCAAGCACACCCCACAACTGACCATAAGCTCAGTCCATCCTCGTGCTCTGCCTCGACATGCACAGAGATCTGCGTGGTTGCTCCCCAGGGCAACACGTCATGAAATGGTGCCTCCATGGTCAGTCTTACTACACTTCAGGTCAATCGAGTTGAATTTCAAGGCCCGCATTCCGATCTGGTGGATGGGGAGCCATGTCAAGCATTCCTCCTTGGGGACCACAGAGATTCCCAAACAGGGCCAATTTCTTCTGTGGCAGCATTCCCTACTGTGGCCCGTGCAAGGCCACCAAACAACAGCCATGCATTTACGCCCTCCTCAGCCCACATCCCGGGACCACCCCTCCCATTCAGGTCAACAGGGCCTCACGATGGACATGATAACGGGATGCCCAAGGGCTCTGCAAAGCCTTCATGGGGGAATGGACACCCAGAAGCCTTTTCTCCTCTGGAGGGGGCTCTCTGACAAACCAGTGGCTTCCGGAGAGGACGACCAACCCAGGAGAAGCTATGGTCCTGTGTATGCATGCAGACCCCATCAGAGGCCCCATTCGGATCAAGTGGCTCCAACAAAGCACCATGATCCGTCACAGAGTCCTGGCACAACCCCATTGAAGACCACGGCATGGCTTCCAGCCCTTGAAATAACCAGCAGCATCCTGCCTCCAAGCACCTGAGGATGGGCTCCTGCCTGCCTCTCACCATCTCTAGGCAGGGGGCATGAGCCTTCCCTACTGACAGGTTTTGGGAAGCCATAAAGCACACACCACAAGGGACCATTCCCTCAGTGGGTGATCATACTCTGGCGCTAGGTGCACAGAGGTCTCTAGAGATGTTCCGCCTGGGGCCAAGGAAGAAAACACTGCCTCGATGTGCTCTCTGACTAGAATACAGCTCTAATGAAGGCATGTGAGTGCACCAGATGTGAGCCCATAAATTTGGGGCAGCAGCAGACATTCCTCCTTGGTAGGCAGGAGGTTGCCAAAAGACTACCCTGTACTGCCTGCTGTGAGGGCGGCCAGCCCATAGTTCAAAATTCTCTGGGGCCTATCAGTAGCAACCAAAAGAGCCACTCACTGCGGAACATTCTGGCTGTGGTGAGTCCATTCCAAGGCTTGGCCTGAAACACAAAATTCAAAGCAGAAAGGCTTAAGGAAAGACTCCACCCATGGCTTCAGAACATGTGGGCCCTGGCACTATGGAGCAGGATAGAAAACCAAAGGTGGCAACACATCTTGGATATGTGGAAGCCATCTACACTGGGAGGAGTCTCAAGGGATTTCCTCGAGCGAGAGGCTGCTCCAACACCCACACCCAAACCCACACACACACCCACACCCAGGGCTCTGCAATGGACCAAAAATGCAGGCCATCCTGCCCCTGGATCCCTCTGTTAGGCCTCAGCGTAATCCTATTGAGCATGATTTTTTGGTCATCAGCTCTCTTCAGGACCATATGAGTTCTCATCATCGACCCAACTGAGGCCCTCCTCACTCACCTGCGCCCTGCCACATGTGAAGGCTTACCTCAGATGCTTCCTGGAAAGAAGGATGCCTGAAGGGATGTGCCATTCTGTCGAATCCACGTGCTGGGCCAAGGCTCATGGTGATTGCCCTAGGGAACATAGGCCAAACACAGATCTTCATTTCTCTGGGGACGATGGCTGCCAAGAGGTGAGAAGGACAGCTGTGAGAACTCCAACTCCATGCTAGATGCATTGGGGCACGTGTGTGCCACACGCTCATGCATCGAATGATGCTACAAGAAATACCTGCAGCAATACATCCAGGAACATAGGGCCCAAATGTACCTCCACGCAGAGACAGGAACACATAGCTGAAACGCATACAAACAGCTCCCTACATAGCTTCCTTCCTGCCTCCCTTCCTCCAGAATGCTCTAGCTCCCTCCCCTTTGACCCTCGTCCTTGGCTCACTCCCTCCATCCATCCATACTTACAAAGATGAAGGCATGAGTGGACAGGTGGATCAATGCCATCTTATGTACCTTAATACTGTGTCAGGGGCAGATGAAATAACCAGTACGTATATGTCTCCCCAGGGAAGGACTAGCCTCATGGATCCTCCAGGCAGCACAAGGCCTGGCACCAGGTCTGCTTGGCGGGGAAAACACTGGGGGTGTTTCTGGGGGGAATGGAGACATTCCTCTGGGCCCGACCCTGGTGTGGGCAAGCGTGTGCTGGCCGATGTCACACTCGGCTTGTCCATGTGCACAACACCCAGACAATGAGGCCTTTATGTCCCACACAGTGGACATTCACAGGAGCTGGAGGGAGCTCTCTTGGTAGGCAGTGGCTCCCGTAGAGGAAGGCCAGCCCAAGAGATGCCACAGGCCTGTATCTGTATGCAGAACCCATGAAAGGGCCTGTCTGAGTAAACTGGCCTATCTGAGGGCCCATGATCCCTCACAGAGACCTGGGAAACCCCATTCCAGCAAGGGACCAGCCCTTCAGCTCTCACAAGAGCCAAGAGCATCTAGCTGCCAAGTCCCTGATGAAGGGTCCTTGTTGCCTCTCACCACCTCCAGGCCTGGCCCCACATCCTCCCAACCAACACTTCTTGGAAGTCACTCAAGCACACCCCACAACTGACCATAAGCTCAGTCCATCCTCGTGCTCTGCCTCGACATGCACAGAGATCTGCGTGGTTGCTCCCCAGGGCAACACGTCATGAAATGGTGCCTCCATGGTCAGTCTTACTACACTTCAGGTCAATCGAGTTGAATTTCAAGGCCCGCATTCCGATCTGGTGGATGGGGAGCCATGTCAAGCATTCCTCCTTGGGGACCACAGAGATTCCCAAACAGGGCCAATTTCTTCTGTGGCAGCATTCCCTACTGTGGCCCGTGCAAGGCCACCAAACAACAGCCATGCAGCTACGCCCTCCTCAGCCCACATCCCGGGACCACCCCTCCCCTTCAGGTCAACAGGGCCTCACGATGGACATGATAACGGGATGCCCAAGGGCTCTGCAAAGCCTTCATGGGGGAATGGACACCCAGAAGCCTTTTCTCCTCTGGAGGGGGCTCTCTGACAAACCAGTGGCTTCCGGAGAGGACGACCAACCCAGGAGAAGCTATGGTCCTGTGTATGCATGCAGACCCCATCAGAGGCCCCATTCGGATCAAGTGGCTCCAACAAAGCACCATGATCCCTCACAGAGTCCTGGCACAACCCCATTGAAGACCACGGCATGGCTTCCAGCCCTTGAAATAACCAGCAGCATCCTGCCTCCAAGCACCTGAGGATGGGCTCCTGCCTGCCTCTCACCATCTCTAGGCAGGGGGCATGAGCCTTCCCTACTGACAGGTTTTGGGAAGCCATAAAGCACACACCACAAGGGACCATTCCCTCAGTTGGTGATCATACTCTGGCGCTAGGTGCACAGAGGTCTCTAGAGATGTTCCGCCTGGGGCCAAGGAAGAAAACACTGCCTCGATGTGCTCTCTGACTAGAATACAGCTCTAATGAAGGCATGTGAGTGCACCAGATGTGAGCCCATAAATTTGGGGCAGCAGCAGACATTCCTCCTTGGTAGGCAGGAGGTTGCCAAAAGACTACCCTGTACTGCCTGCTGTGAGGGCGGCCAGCCCATAGTTCAAAATTCTCTGGGGCCTATCAGTAGCAACCAAAAGAGCCACTCACTGCGGAACATTCTGGCTGTGGTGAGTCCATTCCAAGGCTTGGCCTGAAACACAAAATTCAAAGCAGAAAGGCTTAAGGAAAGACTCCACCCATGGCTTCAGAACATGTGGGCCCTGGCACTATGGAGCACGATAGAAAACCAAAGGTGGCAACACATCTTGGATATGTGGAAGCCATCTACACTGGGAGGAGTCTCAAGGGATTTCCTCGAGCGAGAGGCTGCTCCAACACCCACACCCAAACCCACACACACACCCACACCCAGGGCTCTGCAATGGACCAAAAATGCAGGCCATCCTGCCCCTGGATCCCTCTGTTAGGCCTCAGCGTAATCCTATTGAGCATGATTTTTTGGTCATCAGCTCTCTTCAGGACCATATGAGTTCTCATCATCGACCCAACTGAGGCCCTCCTCACTCACCTGCGCCCTGCCACATGTGAAGGCTTACCTCAGATGCTTCCTGGAAAGAAGGATGCCTGAAGGGATGTGCCATTCTGTCGAATCCACGTGCTGGGCCAAGGCTCATGGTGATTGCCCTAGGGAACATAGGCCAAACACAGATCTTCATTTCTCTGGGGACGATGGCTGCCAAGAGGTGAGAAGGACAGCTGTGAGAACTCCAACTCCATGCTAGATGCATTGGGGCACGTGTGTGCCACACGCTCATGCATCGAATGATGCTACAAGAAATACCTGCAGCAATACATCCAGGAACATAGGGCCCAAATGTACCTCCACGCAGAGACAGGAACACATAGCTGAAACGCATACAAACAGCTCCCTACATAGCTTCCTTCCTGCCTCCCTTCCTCCAGAATGCTCTAGCTCCCTCCCCTTTGACCCTCGTCCTTGGCTCACTCCCTCCATCCATCCATACTTACAAAGATGAAGGCATGAGTGGACAGGTGGATCAATGCCATCTTATGTACCTTAATACTGTGTCAGGGGCAGATGAAATAACCAGTACGTATATGTCTCCCCAGGGAAGGACTAGCCTCATGGATCCTCCAGGCAGCACAAGGCCTGGCACCAGGTCTGCTTGGCGGGGAAAACACTGGGGGTGTTTCTGGGGGGAATGGAGACATTCCTCTGGGCCCGACCCTGGTGTGGGCAAGCGTGTGCTGGCCGATGTCACACTCGGCTTGTCCATGTGCACAACACCCAGACAATGAGGCCTTTATGTCCCACACAGTGGACATTCACAGGAGCTGGAGGGAGCTCTCTTGGTAGGCAGTGGCTCCCGTAGAGGAAGGCCAGCCCAAGAGATGCCACAGGCCTGTATCTGTATGCAGAACCCATGAAAGGGCCTGTCTGAGTAAACTGGCCTATCTGAGGGCCCATGATCCCTCACAGAGACCTGGGAAACCCCATTCCAGCAAGGGACCAGCCCTTCAGCTCTCACAAGAGCCAAGAGCATCTAGCTGCCAAGTCCCTGATGAAGGGTCCTTGTTGCCTCTCACCACCTCCAGGCCTGGCCCCACATCCTCCCAACCAACACTTCTTGGAAGTCACTCAAGCACACCCCACAACTGACCATAAGCTCAGTCCATCCTCGTGCTCTGCCTCGACATGCACAGAGATCTGCGTGGTTGCTCCCCAGGGCAACACGTCATGAAATGGTGCCTCCATGGTCAGTCTTACTACACTTCAGGTCAATCGAGTTGAATTTCAAGGCCCGCATTCCGATCTGGTGGATGGGGAGCCATGTCAAGCATTCCTCCTTGGGGACCACAGAGATTCCCAAACAGGGCCAATTTCTTCTGTGGCAGCATTCCCTACTGTGGCCCGTGCAAGGCCACCAAACAACAGCCATGCAGCTACGCCCTCCTCAGCCCACATCCCGGGACCACCCCTCCCCTTCAGGTCAACAGGGCCTCACGATGGACATGATAACGGGATGCCCAAGGGCTCTGCAAAGCCTTCATGGGGGAATGGACACCCAGAAGCCTTTTCTCCTCTGGAGGGGGCTCTCTGACAAACCAGTGGCTTCCGGAGAGGACGACCAACCCAGGAGAAGCTATGGTCCTGTGTATGCATGCAGACCCCATCAGAGGCCCCATTCGGATCAAGTGGCTCCAACAAAGCACCATGATCCCTCACAGAGTCCTGGCACAACCCCATTGAAGACCACGGCATGGTTTCCAGCCCTTGAAATAACCAGCAGCATCCTGCCTCCAAGCACCTGAGGATGGGCTCCTGCCTGCCTCTCACCATCTCTAGGCAGGGGGCATGAGCCTTCCCTACTGACAGGTTTTGGGAAGCCATAAAGCACACACCACAAGGGACCATTCCCTCAGTTGGGGATCATACTCTGGCGCTAGGTGCACAGAGGTCTCTAGAGATGTTCCGCCTGGGGCCAAGGAAGAAAACACTGCCTCGATGTGCTCTCTGACTAGAATACAGCTCTAATGAAGGCATGTGAGTGCACCAGATGTGAGCCCATAAATTTGGGGCAGCAGCAGACATTCCTCCTTGGTAGGCAGGAGGTTGCCAAAAGACTACCCTGTACTGCCTGCTGTGAGGGCGGCCAGCCCATAGTTCAAAATTCTCTGGGGCCTATCAGTAGCAACCAAAAGAGCCACTCACTGCGGAACATTCTGGCTGTGGTGAGTCCATTCCAAGGCTTGGCCTGAAACACAAAATTCAAAGCAGAAAGGCTTAAGGAAAGACTCCACCCATGGCTTCAGAACATGTGGGCCCTGGCACTATGGAGCAGGATAGAAAACCAAAGGTGGCAACACATCTTGGATATGTGGAAGCCATCTACACTGGGAGGAGTCTCAAGGGATTTCCTCGAGCGAGAGGCTGCTCCAACACCCACACCCAAACCCACACACACACCCACACCCAGGGCTCTGCAATGGACCAAAAATGCAGGCCATCCTGCCCCTGGATCCCTCTGTTAGGCCTCAGCGTAATCCTATTGAGCATGATTTTTTGGTCATCAGCTCTCTTCAGGACCATATGAGTTCTCATCATCGACCCAACTGAGGCCCTCCTCACTCACCTGCGCCCTGCCACATGTGAAGGCTTACCTCAGATGCTTCCTGGAAAGAAGGATGCCTGAAGGGATGTGCCATTCTGTCGAATCCACGTGCTGGGCCAAGGCTCATGGTGATTGCCCTAGGGAACATAGGCCAAACACAGATCTTCATTTCTCTGGGGACGATGGCTGCCAAGAGGTGAGAAGGACAGCTGTGAGAACTCCAACTCCATGCTAGATGCATTGGGGCACGTGTGTGCCACACGCTCATGCATCGAATGATGCTACAAGAAATACCTGCAGCAATACATCCAGGAACATAGGGCCCAAATGTACCTCCACGCAGAGACAGGAACACATAGCTGAAACGCATACAAACAGCTCCCTACATAGCTTCCTTCCTGCCTCCCTTCCTCCAGAATGCTCTAGCTCCCTCCCCTTTGACCCTCGTCCTTGGCTCACTCCCTCCATCCATCCATACTTACAAAGATGAAGGCATGAGTGGACAGGTGGATCAATGCCATCTTATGTACCTTAATACTGTGTCAGGGGCAGATGAAATAACCAGTACGTATATGTCTCCCCAGGGAAGGACTAGCCTCATGGATCCTCCAGGCAGCACAAGGCCTGGCACCAGGTCTGCTTGGTGGGGAAAACACTGGGGGTGTTTCTGGGGGGAATGGAGACATTCCTCTGGGCCCGACCCTGGTGTGGGCAAGCGTGTGCTGGCCGATGTCACACTCGGCTTGTCCATGTGCACAACACCCAGACAATGAGGCCTTTATGTCCCACACAGTGGACATTCACAGGAGCTGGAGGGAGCTCTCTTGGTAGGCAGTGGCTCCCGTAGAGGAAGGCCAGCCCAAGAGATGCCACAGGCCTGTATCTGTATGCAGAACCCATGAAAGGGCCTGTCTGAGTAAACTGGCCTATCTGAGGGCCCATGATCCCTCACAGAGACCTGGGAAACCCCATTCCAGCAAGGGACCAGCCCTTCAGCTCTCACAAGAGCCAAGAGCATCTAGCTGCCAAGTCCCTGATGAAGGGTCCTTGTTGCCTCTCACCACCTCCAGGCCTGGCCCCACATCCTCCCAACCAACACTTCTTGGAAGTCACTCAAGCACACCCCACAACTGACCATAAGCTCAGTCCATCCTCGTGCTCTGCCTCGACATGCACAGAGATCTGCGTGGTTGCTCCCCAGGGCAACACGTCATGAAATGGTGCCTCCATGGTCAGTCTTACTACACTTCAGGTCAATCGAGTTGAATTTCAAGGCCCGCATTCCGATCTGGTGGATGGGGAGCCATGTCAAGCATTCCTCCTTGGGGACCACAGAGATTCCCAAACAGGGCCAATTTCTTCTGTGGCAGCATTCCCTACTGTGGCCCGTGCAAGGCCACCAAACAACAGCCATGCAGCTACGCCCTCCTCAGCCCACATCCCGGGACCACCCCTCCCCTTCAGGTCAACAGGGCCTCACGATGGACATGATAACGGGATGCCCAAGGGCTCTGCAAAGCCTTCATGGGGGAATGGACACCCAGAAGCCTTTTCTCCTCTGGAGGGGGCTCTCTGACAAACCAGTGGCTTCCGGAGAGGACGACCAACCCAGGAGAAGCTATGGTCCTGTGTATGCATGCAGACCCCATCAGAGGCCCCATTCGGATCAAGTGGCTCCAACAAAGCACCATGATCCCTCACAGAGTCCTGGCACAACCCCATTGAAGACCACGGCATGGCTTCCAGCCCTTGAAATAACCAGCAGCATCCTGCCTCCAAGCACCTGAGGATGGGCTCCTGCCTGCCTCTCACCATCTCTAGGCAGGGGGCATGAGCCTTCCCTACTGACAGGTTTTGGGAAGCCATAAAGCACACACCACAAGGGACCATTCCCTCAGTGGGTGATCATACTCTGGCGCTAGGTGCACAGAGGTCTCTAGAGATGTTCCGCCTGGGGCCAAGGAAGAAAACACTGCCTCGATGTGCTCTCTGACTAGAATACAGCTCTAATGAAGGCATGTGAGTGCACCAGATGTGAGCCCATAAATTTGGGGCAGCAGCAGACATTCCTCCTTGGTAGGCAGGAGGTTGCCAAAAGACTACCCTGTACTGCCTGCTGTGAGGGCGGCCAGCCCATAGTTCAAAATTCTCTGGGGCCTATCAGTAGCAACCAAAAGAGCCACTCACTGTGGAACATTCTGGCTGTGGTGAGTCCATTCCAAGGCTTGGCCTGAAACACAAAATTCAAAGCAGAAAGGCTTAAGGAAAGACTCCACCCATGGCTTCAGAACATGTGGGCCCTGGCACTATGGAGCAGGATAGAAAACCAAAGGTGGCAACACATCTTGGATATGTGGAAGCCATCTACACTGGGAGGAGTCTCAAGGGATTTCCTCGAGCGAGAGGCTGCTCCAACACCCACACCCAAACCCACACACACACCCACACCCAGGGCTCTGCAATGGACCAAAAATGCAGGCCATCCTGCCCCTGGATCCCTCTGTTAGGCCTCAGCGTAATCCTATTGAGCATGATTTTTTGGTCATCAGCTCTCTTCAGGACCATATGAGTTCTCATCATCGACCCAACTGAGGCCCTCCTCACTCACCTGCGCCCTGCCACATGTGAAGGCTTACCTCAGATGCTTCCTGGAAAGAAGGATGCCTGAAGGGATGTGCCATTCTGTCGAATCCACGTGCTGGGCCAAGGCTCATGGTGATTGCCCTAGGGAACATAGGCCAAACACAGATCTTCATTTCTCTGGGGACGATGGCTGCCAAGAGGTGAGAAGGACAGCTGTGAGAACTCCAACTCCATGCTAGATGCATTGGGGCACGTGTGTGCCACACGCTCATGCATCGAATGATGCTACAAGAAATACCTGCAGCAATACATCCAGGAACATAGGGCCCAAATGTACCTCCACGCAGAGACAGGAACACATAGCTGAAACGCATACAAACAGCTCCCTACATAGCTTCCTTCCTGCCTCCCTTCCTCCAGAATGCTCTAGCTCCCTCCCCTTTGACCCTCGTCCTTGGCTCACTCCCTCCATCCATCCGTACTTACAAAGATGAAGGCATGAGTGGACAGGTGGATCAATGCCATCTTATGTACCTTAATACTGTGTCAGGGGCAGATGAAATAACCAGTACGTATATGTCTCCCCAGGGAAGGACTAGCCTCATGGATCCTCCAGGCAGCACAAGGCCTGGCACCAGGTCTGCTTGGTGGGGAAAACACTGGGGGTGTTTCTGGGGGGAATGGAGACATTCCTCTGGGCCCGACCCTGGTGTGGGCAAGCGTGTGCTGGCCGATGTCACACTCGGCTTGTCCATGTGCACAACACCCAGACAATGAGGCCTTTATGTCCCACACAGTGGACATTCACAGGAGCTGGAGGGAGCTCTCTTGGTAGGCAGTGGCTCCCGTAGAGGAAGGCCAGCCCAAGAGATGCCACAGGCCTGTATCTGTATGCAGAACCCATGAAAGGGCCTGTCTGAGTAAACTGGCCTATCTGAGGGCCCATGATCCCTCACAGAGACCTGGGAAACCCCATTCCAGCAAGGGACCAGCCCTTCAGCTCTCACAAGAGCCAAGAGCATCTAGCTGCCAAGTCCCTGATGAAGGGTCCTTGTTGCCTCTCACCACCTCCAGGCCTGGCCCCACATCCTCCCAACCAACACTTCTTGGAAGTCACTCAAGCACACCCCACAACTGACCATAAGCTCAGTCCATCCTCGTGCTCTGCCTCGACATGCACAGAGATCTGCGTGGTTGCTCCCCAGGGCAACACGTCATGAAATGGTGCCTCCATGGTCAGTCTTACTACACTTCAGGTCAATCGAGTTGAATTTCAAGGCCTGCATTCCGATCTGGTGGATGGGGAGCCATGTCAAGCATTCCTCCTTGGGGACCACAGAGATTCCCAAACAGGGCCAATTTCTTCTGTGGCAGCATTCCCTACTGTGGCCCATGCAAGGCCACCAAACAACAGCCATGCAGCTATGCCCTCCTCAGCCCACATCCCGGGACCACCCCTCCCCTTCAGGTCAACAGGGCCTCACGATGGACATGATAACGGGATGCCCAAGGGCTCTGCAAAGCCTTCATGGGGGAATGGACACCCAGAAGCCTTTTCTCCTCTGGAGGGGGCTCTCTGACAAACCAGTGGCTTCCGGAGAGGACGACCAACCCAGGAGAAGCTATGGTCCTGTGTATGCATGCAGACCCCATCAGAGGCCCCATTCGGATCAAGTGGCTCCAACAAAGCACCATGATCCCTCACAGAGTCCTGGCACAACCCCATTGAAGACCACGGCATGGCTTCCAGCCCTTGAAATAACCAGCAGCATCCTGCCTCCAAGCACCTGAGGATGGGCTCCTGCCTGCCTCTCACCATCTCTAGGCAGGGGGCATGAGCCTTCCCTACTGACAGGTTTTGGGAAGCCATAAAGCACACACCACAAGGGACCATTCCCTCAGTGGGTGATCATACTCTGGCGCTAGGTGCACAGAGGTCTCTAGAGATGTTCTGCCTGGGGCCAAGGAAGAAAACACTGCCTCGATGTGCTCTCTGACTAGAATACAGCTCTAATGAAGGCATGTGAGTGCACCAGATGTGAGCCCATAAATTTGGGGCAGCAGCAGACATTCCTCCTTGGTAGGCAGGAGGTTGCCAAAAGACTACCCTGTACTGCCTGCTGTGAGGGCGGCCAGCCCATAGTTCAAAATTCTCTGGGGCCTATCAGTAGCAACCAAAAGAGCCACTCACTGCGGAACATTCTGGCTGTGGTGAGTCCATTCCAAGGCTTGGCCTGAAACACAAAATTCAAAGCAGAAAGGCTTAAGGAAAGACTCCACCCATGGCTTCAGAACATGTGGGCCCTGGCACTATGGAGCACGATAGAAAACCAAAGGTGGCAACACATCTTGGATATGTGGAAGCCATCTACACTGGGAGGAGTCTCAAGGGATTTCCTCGAGCGAGAGGCTGCTCCAACACCCACACCCAAACCCACACACACACCCACACCCAGGGCTCTGCAATGGACCAAAAATGCAGGCCATCCTGCCCCTGGATCCCTCTGTTAGGCCTCAGCGTAATCCTATTGAGCATGATTTTTTGGTCATCAGCTCTCTTCAGGACCATATGAGTTCTCATCATCGACCCAACTGAGGCCCTCCTCACTCCCCTGCGCCCTGCCACATGTGAAGGCTTACCTCAGATGCTTCCTGGAAAGAAGGATGCCTGAAGGGATGTGCCATTCTGTCGAATCCACGTGCTGGGCCAAGGCTCATGGTGATTGCCCTAGGGAACATAGGCCAAACACAGATCTTCATTTCTCTGGGGACGATGGCTGCCAAGAGGTGAGAAGGACAGCTGTGAGAACTCCAACTCCATGCTAGATGCATTGGGGCACGTGTGTGCCACACGCTCATGCATCGAATGATGCTACAAGAAATACCTGCAGCAATACATCCAGGAACATAGGGCCCAAATGTACCTCCACGCAGAGACAGGAACACATAGCTGAAACGCATACAAACAGCTCCCTACATAGCTTCCTTCCTGCCTCCCTTCCTCCAGAATGCTCTAGCTCCCTCCCCTTTGACCCTCGTCCTTGGCTCACTCCCTCCATCCATCCATACTTACAAAGATGAAGGCATGAGTGGACAGGTGGATCAATGCCATCTTATGTACCTTAATACTGTGTCAGGGGCAGATGAAATAACCAGTACGTATATGTCTCCCCAGGGAAGGACTAGCCTCATGGATCCTCCAGGCAGCACAAGGCCTGGCACCAGGTCTGCTTGGTGGGGAAAACACTGGGGGTGTTTCTGGGGGGAATGGAGACATTCCTCTGGGCCCGACCCTGGTGTGGGCAAGCGTGTGCTGGCCGATGTCACACTCGGCTTGTCCATGTGCACAACACCCAGACAATGAGGCCTTTATGTCCCACACAGTGGACATTCACAGGAGCTGGAGGGAGCTCTCTTGGTAGGCAGTGGCTCCCGTAGAGGAAGGCCAGCCCAAGAGATGCCACAGGCCTGTATCTGTATGCAGAACCCATGAAAGGGCCTGTCTGAGTAAACTGGCCTATCTGAGGGCCCATGATCCCTCACAGAGACCTGGGAAACCCCATTCCAGCAAGGGACCAGCCCTTCAGCTCTCACAAGAGCCAAGAGCATCTAGCTGCCAAGTCCCTGATGAAGGGTCCTTGTTGCCTCTCCCCACCTCCAGGCCTGGCCCCACATCCTCCCAACCAACACTTCTTGGAAGTCACTCAAGCACACCCCACAACTGACCATAAGCTCAGTCCATCCTCGTGCTCTGCCTCGACATGCACAGAGATCTGCGTGGTTGCTCCCCAGGGCAACACGTCATGAAATGGTGCCTCCATGGTCAGTCTTACTACACTTCAGGTCAATCGAGTTGAATTTCAAGGCCTGCATTCCGATCTGGTGGATGGGGAGCCATGTCAAGCATTCCTCCTTGGGGACCACAGAGATTCCCAAACAGGGCCAATTTCTTCTGTGGCAGCATTCCCTACTGTGGCCCATGCAAGGCCACCAAACAACAGCCATGCAGCTATGCCCTCCTCAGCCCACATCCCGGGACCACCCCTCCCCTTCAGGTCAACAGGGCCTCACGATGGACATGATAACGGGATGCCCAAGGGCTCTGCAAAGCCTTCATGGGGGAATGGACACCCAGAAGCCTTTTCTCCTCTGGAGGGGGCTCTCTGACAAACCAGTGGCTTCCGGAGAGGACGACCAACCCAGGAGAAGCTATGGTCCTGTGTATGCATGCAGACCCCATCAGAGGCCCCATTCGGATCAAGTGGCTCCAACAAAGCACCATGATCCCTCACAGAGTCCTGGCACAACCCCATTGAAGACCACGGCATGGCTTCCAGCCCTTGAAATAACCAGCAGCATCCTGCCTCCAAGCACCTGAGGATGGGCTCCTGCCTGCCTCTCACCATCTCTAGGCAGGGGGCATGAGCCTTCCCTACTGACAGGTTTTGGGAAGCCATAAAGCACACACCACAAGGGACCATTCCCTCAGTGGGTGATCATACTCTGGCGCTAGGTGCACAGAGGTCTCTAGAGATGTTCTGCCTGGGGCCAAGGAAGAAAACACTGCCTCGATGTGCTCTCTGACTAGAATACAGCTCTAATGAAGGCATGTGAGTGCACCAGATGTGAGCCCATAAATTTGGGGCAGCAGCAGACATTCCTCCTTGGTAGGCAGGAGGTTGCCAAAAGACTACCCTGTACTGCCTGCTGTGAGGGCGGCCAGCCCATAGTTCAAAATTCTCTGGGGCCTATCAGTAGCAACCAAAAGAGCCACTCACTGCGGAACATTCTGGCTGTGGTGAGTCCATTCCAAGGCTTGGCCTGAAACACAAAATTCAAAGCAGAAAGGCTTAAGGAAAGACTCCACCCATGGCTTCAGAACATGTGGGCCCTGGCACTATGGAGCACGATAGAAAACCAAAGGTGGCAACACATCTTGGATATGTGGAAGCCATCTACACTGGGAGGAGTCTCAAGGGATTTCCTCGAGCGAGAGGCTGCTCCAACACCCACACCCAAACCCACACACACACCCACACCCAGGGCTCTGCAATGGACCAAAAATGCAGGCCATCCTGCCCCTGGATCCCTCTGTTAGGCCTCAGCGTAATCCTATTGAGCATGATTTTTTGGTCATCAGCTCTCTTCAGGACCATATGAGTTCTCATCATCGACCCAACTGAGGCCCTCCTCACTCACCTGCGCCCTGCCACATGTGAAGGCTTACCTCAGATGCTTCCTGGAAAGAAGGATGCCTGAAGGGATGTGCCATTCTGTCGAATCCACGTGCTGGGCCAAGGCTCATGGTGATTGCCCTAGGGAACATAGGCCAAACACAGATCTTCATTTCTCTGGGGACGATGGCTGCCAAGAGGTGAGAAGGACAGCTGTGAGAACTCCAACTCCATGCTAGATGCATTGGGGCACGTGTGTGCCACACGCTCATGCATCGAATGATGCTACAAGAAATACCTGCAGCAATACATCCAGGAACATAGGGCCCAAATGTACCTCCACGCAGAGACAGGAACACATAGCTGAAACGCATACAAACAGCTCCCTACATAGCTTCCTTCCTGCCTCCCTTCCTCCAGAATGCTCTAGCTCCCTCCCCTTTGACCCTCGTCCTTGGCTCACTCCCTCCATCCATCCATACTTACAAAGATGAAGGCATGAGTGGACAGGTGGATCAATGCCATCTTATGTACCTTAATACTGTGTCAGGGGCAGATGAAATAACCAGTACGTATATGTCTCCCCAGGGAAGGACTAGCCTCATGGATCCTCCAGGCAGCACAAGGCCTGGCACCAGGTCTGCTTGGCGGGGAAAACACTGGGGGTGTTTCTGGGGGGAATGGAGACATTCCTCTGGGCCCGACCCTGGTGTGGGCAAGCGTGTGCTGGCCGATGTCACACTCGGCTTGTCCATGTGCACAACACCCAGACAATGAGGCCTTTATGTCCCACACAGTGGACATTCACAGGAGCTGGAGGGAGCTCTCTTGGTAGGCAGTGGCTCCCGTAGAGGAAGGCCAGCCCAAGAGATGCCACAGGCCTGTATCTGTATGCAGAACCCATGAAAGGGCCTGTCTGAGTAAACTGGCCTATCTGAGGGCCCATGATCCCTCACAGAGACCTGGGAAACCCCATTCCAGCAAGGGACCAGCCCTTCAGCTCTCACAAGAGCCAAGAGCATCTAGCTGCCAAGTCCCTGATGAAGGGTCCTTGTTGCCTCTCACCACCCCCAGGCCTGGCCCCACATCCTCCCAACCAACACTTCTTGGAAGTCACTCAAGCACACCCCACAACTGACCATAAGCTCAGTCCATCCTCGTGCTCTGCCTCGACATGCACAGAGATCTGCGTGGTTGCTCCCCAGGGCAACACGTCATGAAATGGTGCCTCCATGGTCAGTCTTACTACACTTCAGGTCAATCGAGTTGAATTTCAAGGCCTGCATTCCGATCTGGTGGATGGGGAGCCATGTCAAGCATTCCTCCTTGGGGACCACAGAGATTCCCAAACAGGGCCAATTTCTTCTGTGGCAGCATTCCCTACTGTGGCCCGTGCAAGGCCACCAAACAACAGCCATGCAGCTACGCCCTCCTCAGCCCACATCCCGGGACCACCCCTCCCCTTCAGGTCAACAGGGCCTCACGATGGACATGATAACGGGATGCCCAAGGGCTCTGCAAAGCCTTCATGGGGGAATGGACACCCAGAAGCCTTTTCTCCTCTGGAGGGGGCTCTCTGACAAACCAGTGGCTTCCGGAGAGGACGACCAACCCAGGAGAAGCTATGGTCCTGTGTATGCATGCAGACCCCATCAGAGGCCCCATTCGGATCAAGTGGCTCCAACAAAGCACCATGATCCCTCACAGAGTCCTGGCACAACCCCATTGAAGACCACGGCATGGCTTCCAGCCCTTGAAATAACCAGCAGCATCCTGCCTCCAAGCACCTGAGGATGGGCTCCTGCCTGCCTCTCACCATCTCTAGGCAGGGGGCATGAGCCTTCCCTACTGACAGGTTTTGGGAAGCCATAAAGCACACACCACAAGGGACCATTCCCTCAGTTGGTGATCATACTCTGGCGCTAGGTGCACAGAGGTCTCTAGAGATGTTCCGCCTGGGGCCAAGGAAGAAAACACTGCCTCGATGTGCTCTCTGACTAGAATACAGCTCTAATGAAGGCATGTGAGTGCACCAGATGTGAGCCCATAAATTTGGGGCAGCAGCAGACATTCCTCCTTGGTAGGCAGGAGGTTGCCAAAAGACTACCCTGTACTGCCTGCTGTGAGGGCGGCCAGCCCATAGTTCAAAATTCTCTGGGGCCTATCAGTAGCAACCAAAAGAGCCACTCACTGCGGAACATTCTGGCTGTGGTGAGTCCATTCCAAGGCTTGGCCTGAAACACAAAATTCAAAGCAGAAAGGCTTAAGGAAAGACTCCACCCATGGCTTCAGAACATGTGGGCCCTGGCACTATGGAGCAGGATAGAAAACCAAAGGTGGCAACACATCTTGGATATGTGGAAGCCATCTACACTGGGAGGAGTCTCAAGGGATTTCCTCGAGCGAGAGGCTGCTCCAACACCCACACCCAAACCCACACACACACCCACACCCAGGGCTCTGCAATGGACCAAAAATGCAGGCCATCCTGCCCCTGGATCCCTCTGTTAGGCCTCAGCGTAATCCTATTGAGCATGATTTTTTGGTCATCAGCTCTCTTCAGGACCATATGAGTTCTCATCATCGACCCAACTGAGGCCCTCCTCACTCACCTGCGCCCTGCCACATGTGAAGGCTTACCTCAGATGCTTCCTGGAAAGAAGGATGCCTGAAGGGATGTGCCATTCTGTCGAATCCACGTGCTGGGCCAAGGCTCATGGTGATTGCCCTAGGGAACATAGGCCAAACACAGATCTTCATTTCTCTGGGGACGATGGCTGCCAAGAGGTGAGAAGGACAGCTGTGAGAACTCCAACTCCATGCTAGATGCATTGGGGCA
The DNA here is from genome assembly GCF_030028045.1 of Hippopotamus amphibius kiboko. NCBI lineage: Eukaryota > Metazoa > Chordata > Mammalia > Artiodactyla > Hippopotamidae > Hippopotamus > Hippopotamus amphibius. The sequence continues at coordinate 222,400,880 of NC_080187.1, read as the reverse complement.
CGTGTGTGCCACACGCTCATGCATCGAATGATGCTACAAGAAATACCTGCAGCAATACATCCAGGAACATAGGGCCCAAATGTACCTCCACGCAGAGACAGGAACACATAGCTGAAACGCATACAAACAGCTCCCTACATAGCTTCCTTCCTGCCTCCCTTCCTCCAGAATGCTCTAGCTCCCTCCCCTTTGACCCTCGTCCTTGGCTCACTCCCTCCATCCATCCATACTTACAAAGATGAAGGCATGAGTGGACAGGTGGATCAATGCCATCTTATGTACCTTAATACTGTGTCAGGGGCAGATGAAATAACCAGTACGTATATGTCTCCCCAGGGAAGGACTAGCCTCATGGATCCTCCAGGCAGCACAAGGCCTGGCACCAGGTCTGCTTGGCGGGGAAAACACTGGGGGTGTTTCTGGGGGGAATGGAGACATTCCTCTGGGCCCGACCCTGGTGTGGGCAAGCGTGTGCTGGCCGATGTCACACTCGGCTTGTCCATGTGCACAACACCCAGACAATGAGGCCTTTATGTCCCACACAGTGGACATTCACAGGAGCTGGAGGGAGCTCTCTTGGTAGGCAGTGGCTCCCGTAGAGGAAGGCCAGCCCAAGAGATGCCACAGGCCTGTATCTGTATGCAGAACCCATGAAAGGGCCTGTCTGAGTAAACTGGCCTATCTGAGGGCCCATGATCCCTCACAGAGACCTGGGAAACCCCATTCCAGCAAGGGACCAGCCCTTCAGCTCTCACAAGAGCCAAGAGCATCTAGCTGCCAAGTCCCTGATGAAGGGTCCTTGTTGCCTCTCACCACCCCCAGGCCTGGCCCCACATCCTCCCAACCAACACTTCTTGGAAGTCACTCAAGCACACCCCACAACTGACCATAAGCTCAGTCCATCCTCGTGCTCTGCCTCGACATGCACAGAGATCTGCGTGGTTGCTCCCCAGGGCAACACGTCATGAAATGGTGCCTCCATGGTCAGTCTTACTACACTTCAGGTCAATCGAGTTGAATTTCAAGGCCTGCATTCCGATCTGGTGGATGGGGAGCCATGTCAAGCATTCCTCCTTGGGGACCACAGAGATTCCCAAACAGGGCCAATTTCTTCTGTGGCAGCATTCCCTACTGTGGCCCGTGCAAGGCCACCAAACAACAGCCATGCAGCTACGCCCTCCTCAGCCCACATCCCGGGACCACCCCTCCCCTTCAGGTCAACAGGGCCTCACGATGGACATGATAACGGGATGCCCAAGGGCTCTGCAAAGCCTTCATGGGGAATGGACACCCAGAAGCCTTTTCTCCTCTGGAGGGGGCTCTCTGACAAACCAGTGGCTTCCGGAGAGGACGACCAACCCAGGAGAAGCTATGGTCCTGTGTATGCATGCAGACCCCATCAGAGGCCCCATTCGGATCAAGTGGCTCCAACAAAGCACCATGATCCCTCACAGAGTCCTGGCACAACCCCATTGAAGACCACGGCATGGCTTCCAGCCCTTGAAATAACCAGCAGCATCCTGCCTCCAAGCACCTGAGGATGGGCTCCTGCCTGCCTCTCACCATCTCTAGGCAGGGGGCATGAGCCTTCCCTACTGACAGGTTTTGGGAAGCCATAAAGCACACACCACAAGGGACCATTCCCTCAGTTGGTGATCATACTCTGGCGCTAGGTGCACAGAGGTCTCTAGAGATGTTCCGCCTGGGGCCAAGGAAGAAAACACTGCCTCGATGTGCTCTCTGACTAGAATACAGCTCTAATGAAGGCATGTGAGTGCACCAGATGTGAGCCCATAAATTTGGGGCAGCAGCAGACATTCCTCCTTGGTAGGCAGGAGGTTGCCAAAAGACTACCCTGTACTGCCTGCTGTGAGGGCGGCCAGCCCATAGTTCAAAATTCTCTGGGGCCTATCAGTAGCAACCAAAAGAGCCACTCACTGCGGAACATTCTGGCTGTGGTGAGTCCATTCCAAGGCTTGGCCTGAAACACAAAATTCAAAGCAGAAAGGCTTAAGGAAAGACTCCACCCATGGCTTCAGAACATGTGGGCCCTGGCACTATGGAGCACGATAGAAAACCAAAGGTGGCAACACATCTTGGATATGTGGAAGCCATCTACACTGGGAGGAGTCTCAAGGGATTTCCTCGAGCGAGAGGCTGCTCCAACACCCACACCCAAACCCACACACACACCCACACCCAGGGCTCTGCAATGGACCAAAAATGCAGGCCATCCTGCCCCTGGATCCCTCTGTTAGGCCTCAGCGTAATCCTATTGAGCATGATTTTTTGGTCATCAGCTCTCTTCAGGACCATATGAGTTCTCATCATCGACCCAACTGAGGCCCTCCTCACTCACCTGCGCCCTGCCACATGTGAAGGCTTACCTCAGATGCTTCCTGGAAAGAAGGATGCCTGAAGGGATGTGCCATTCTGTCGAATCCACGTGCTGGGCCAAGGCTCATGGTGATTGCCCTAGGGAACATAGGCCAAACACAGATCTTCATTTCTCTGGGGACGATGGCTGCCAAGAGGTGAGAAGGACAGCTGTGAGAACTCCAACTCCATGCTAGATGCATTGGGGCACGTGTGTGCCACACGCTCATGCATCGAATGATGCTACAAGAAATACCTGCAGCAATACATCCAGGAACATAGGGCCCAAATGTACCTCCACGCAGAGACAGGAACACATAGCTGAAACGCATACAAACAGCTCCCTACATAGCTTCCTTCCTGCCTCCCTTCCTCCAGAATGCTCTAGCTCCCTCCCCTTTGACCCTCGTCCTTGGCTCACTCCCTCCATCCATCCATACTTACAAAGATGAAGGCATGAGTGGACAGGTGGATCAATGCCATCTTATGTACCTTAATACTGTGTCAGGGGCAGATGAAATAACCAGTACGTATATGTCTCCCCAGGGAAGGACTAGCCTCATGGATCCTCCAGGCAGCACAAGGCCTGGCACCAGGTCTGCTTGGCGGGGAAAACACTGGGGGTGTTTCTGGGGGGAATGGAGACATTCCTCTGGGCCCGACCCTGGTGTGGGCAAGCGTGTGCTGGCCGATGTCACACTCGGCTTGTCCATGTGCACAACACCCAGACAATGAGGCCTTTATGTCCCACACAGTGGACATTCACAGGAGCTGGAGGGAGCTCTCTTGGTAGGCAGTGGCTCCCGTAGAGGAAGGCCAGCCCAAGAGATGCCACAGGCCTGTATCTGTATGCAGAACCCATGAAAGGGCCTGTCTGAGTAAACTGGCCTATCTGAGGGCCCATGATCCCTCACAGAGACCTGGGAAACCCCATTCCAGCAAGGGACCAGCCCTTCAGCTCTCACAAGAGCCAAGAGCATCTAGCTGCCAAGTCCCTGATCAAGGGTCCTTGTTGCCTCTCACCACCTCCAGGCCTGGCCCCACATCCTCCCAACCAACACTTCTTGGAAGTCACTCAAGCACACCCCACAACTGACCATAAGCTCAGTCCATCCTCGTGCTCTGCCTCGACATGCACAGAGATCTGCGTGGTTGCTCCCCAGGGCAACACGTCATGAAATGGTGCCTCCATGGTCAGTCTTACTACACTTCAGGTCAATCGAGTTGAATTTCAAGGCCTGCATTCCGATCTGGTGGATGGGGAGCCATGTCAAGCATTCCTCCTTGGGGACCACAGAGATTCCCAAACAGGGCCAATTTCTTCTGTGGCAGCATTCCCTACTGTGGCCCGTGCAAGGCCACCAAACAACAGCCATGCAGCTACGCCCTCCTCAGCCCACATCCCGGGACCACCCCTCCCCTTCAGGTCAACAGGGCCTCACGATGGACATGATAACGGGATGCCCAAGGGCTCTGCAAAGCCTTCATGGGGGAATGGACACCCAGAAGCCTTTTCTCCTCTGGAGGGGGCTCTCTGACAAACCAGTGGCTTCCGGAGAGGACGACCAACCCAGGAGAAGCTATGGTCCTGTGTATGCATGCAGACCCCATCAGAGGCCCCATTCGGATCAAGTGGCTCCAACAAAGCACCATGATCCCTCACAGAGTCCTGGCACAACCCCATTGAAGACCACGGCATGGCTTCCAGCCCTTGAAATAACCAGCAGCATCCTGCCTCCAAGCACCTGAGGATGGGCTCCTGCCTGCCTCTCACCATCTCTAGGCAGGGGGCATGAGCCTTCCCTACTGACAGGTTTTGGGAAGCCATAAAGCACACACCACAAGGGACCATTCCCTCAGTTGGTGATCATACTCTGGCGCTAGGTGCACAGAGGTCTCTAGAGATGTTCCGCCTGGGGCCAAGGAAGAAAACACTGCCTCGATGTGCTCTCTGACTAGAATACAGCTCTAATGAAGGCATGTGAGTGCACCAGATGTGAGCCCATAAATTTGGGGCAGCAGCAGACATTCCTCCTTGGTAGGCAGGAGGTTGCCAAAAGACTACCCTGTACTGCCTGCTGTGAGGGCGGCCAGCCCATAGTTCAAAATTCTCTGGGGCCTATCAGTAGCAACCAAAAGAGCCACTCACTGCGGAACATTCTGGCTGTGGTGAGTCCATTCCAAGGCTTGGCCTGAAACACAAAATTCAAAGCAGAAAGGCTTAAGGAAAGACTCCACCCATGGCTTCAGAACATGTGGGCCCTGGCACTATGGAGCACGATAGAAAACCAAAGGTGGCAACACATCTTGGATATGTGGAAGCCATCTACACTGGGAGGAGTCTCAAGGGATTTCCTCGAGCGAGAGGCTGCTCCAACACCCACACCCAAACCCACACACACACCCACACCCAGGGCTCTGCAATGGACCAAAAATGCAGGCCATCCTGCCCCTGGATCCCTCTGTTAGGCCTCAGCGTAATCCTATTGAGCATGATTTTTTGGTCATCAGCTCTCTTCAGGACCATATGAGTTCTCATCATCGACCCAACTGAGGCCCTCCTCACTCACCTGCGCCCTGCCACATGTGAAGGCTTACCTCAGATGCTTCCTGGAAAGAAGGATGCCTGAAGGGATGTGCCATTCTGTCGAATCCACGTGCTGGGCCAAGGCTCATGGTGATTGCCCTAGGGAACATAGGCCAAACACAGATCTTCATTTCTCTGGGGACGATGGCTGCCAAGAGGTGAGAAGGACAGCTGTGAGAACTCCAACTCCATGCTAGATGCATTGGGGCACGTGTGTGCCACACGCTCATGCATCGAATGATGCTACAAGAAATACCTGCAGCAATACATCCAGGAACATAGGGCCCAAATGTACCTCCACGCAGAGACAGGAACACATAGCTGAAACGCATACAAACAGCTCCCTACATAGCTTCCTTCCTGCCTCCCTTCCTCCAGAATGCTCTAGCTCCCTCCCCTTTGACCCTCGTCCTTGGCTCACTCCCTCCATCCATCCATACTTACAAAGATGAAGGCATGAGTGGACAGGTGGATCAATGCCATCTTATGTACCTTAATACTGTGTCAGGGGCAGATGAAATAACCAGTACGTATATGTCTCCCCAGGGAAGGACTAGCCTCATGGATCCTCCAGGCAGCACAAGGCCTGGCACCAGGTCTGCTTGGCGGGGAAAACACTGGGGGTGTTTCTGGGGGGAATGGAGACATTCCTCTGGGCCCGACCCTGGTGTGGGCAAGCGTGTGCTGGCCGATGTCACACTCGGCTTGTCCATGTGCACAACACCCAGACAATGAGGCCTTTATGTCCCACACAGTGGACATTCACAGGAGCTGGAGGGAGCTCTCTTGGTAGGCAGTGGCTCCCGTAGAGGAAGGCCAGCCCAAGAGATGCCACAGGCCTGTATCTGTATGCAGAACCCATGAAAGGGCCTGTCTGAGTAAACTGGCCTATCTGAGGGCCCATGATCCCTCACAGAGACCTGGGAAACCCCATTCCAGCAAGGGACCAGCCCTTCAGCTCTCACAAGAGCCAAGAGCATCTAGCTGCCAAGTCCCTGATGAAGGGTCCTTGTTGCCTCTCACCACCCCCAGGCCTGGCCCCACATCCTCCCAACCAACACTTCTTGGAAGTCACTCAAGCACACCCCACAACTGACCATAAGCTCAGTCCATCCTCGTGCTCTGCCTCGACATGCACAGAGATCTGCGTGGTTGCTCCCCAGGGCAACACGTCATGAAATGGTGCCTCCATGGTCAGTCTTACTACACTTCAGGTCAATCGAGTTGAATTTCAAGGCCTGCATTCCGATCTGGTGGATGGGGAGCCATGTCAAGCATTCCTCCTTGGGGACCACAGAGATTCCCAAACAGGGCCAATTTCTTCTGTGGCAGCATTCCCTACTGTGGCCCGTGCAAGGCCACCAAACAACAGCCATGCAGCTACGCCCTCCTCAGCCCACATCCCGGGACCACCCCTCCCCTTCAGGTCAACAGGGCCTCACGATGGACATGATAACGGGATGCCCAAGGGCTCTGCAAAGCCTTCATGGGGGAATGGACACCCAGAAGCCTTTTCTCCTCTGGAGGGGGCTCTCTGACAAACCAGTGGCTTCCGGAGAGGACGACCAACCCAGGAGAAGCTATGGTCCTGTGTATGCATGCAGACCCCATCAGAGGCCCCATTCGGATCAAGTGGCTCCAACAAAGCACCATGATCCCTCACAGAGTCCTGGCACAACCCCATTGAAGACCACGGCATGGCTTCCAGCCCTTGAAATAACCAGCAGCATCCTGCCTCCAAGCACCTGAGGATGGGCTCCTGCCTGCCTCTCACCATCTCTAGGCAGGGGGCATGAGCCTTCCCTACTGACAGGTTTTGGGAAGCCATAAAGCACACACCACAAGGGACCATTCCCTCAGTTGGTGATCATACTCTGGCGCTAGGTGCACAGAGGTCTCTAGAGATGTTCCGCCTGGGGCCAAGGAAGAAAACACTGCCTCGATGTGCTCTCTGACTAGAATACAGCTCTAATGAAGGCATGTGAGTGCACCAGATGTGAGCCCATAAATTTGGGGCAGCAGCAGACATTCCTCCTTGGTAGGCAGGAGGTTGCCAAAAGACTACCCTGTACTGCCTGCTGTGAGGGCGGCCAGCCCATAGTTCAAAATTCTCTGGGGCCTATCAGTAGCAACCAAAAGAGCCACTCACTGCGGAACATTCTGGCTGTGGTGAGTCCATTCCAAGGCTTGGCCTGAAACACAAAATTCAAAGCAGAAAGGCTTAAGGAAAGACTCCACCCATGGCTTCAGAACATGTGGGCCCTGGCACTATGGAGCACGATAGAAAACCAAAGGTGGCAACACATCTTGGATATGTGGAAGCCATCTACACTGGGAGGAGTCTCAAGGGATTTCCTCGAGCGAGAGGCTGCTCCAACACCCACACCCAAACCCACACACACACCCACACCCAGGGCTCTGCAATGGACCAAAAATGCAGGCCATCCTGCCCCTGGATCCCTCTGTTAGGCCTCAGCGTAATCCTATTGAGCATGATTTTTTGGTCATCAGCTCTCTTCAGGACCATATGAGTTCTCATCATCGACCCAACTGAGGCCCTCCTCACTCACCTGCGCCCTGCCACATGTGAAGGCTTACCTCAGATGCTTCCTGGAAAGAAGGATGCCTGAAGGGATGTGCCATTCTGTCGAATCCACGTGCTGGGCCAAGGCTCATGGTGATTGCCCTAGGGAACATAGGCCAAACACAGATCTTCATTTCTCTGGGGACGATGGCTGCCAAGAGGTGAGAAGGACAGCTGTGAGAACTCCAACTCCATGCTAGATGCATTGGGGCACGTGTGTGCCACACGCTCATGCATCGAATGATGCTACAAGAAATACCTGCAGCAATACATCCAGGAACATAGGGCCCAAATGTACCTCCACGCAGAGACAGGAACACATAGCTGAAACGCATACAAACAGCTCCCTACATAGCTTCCTTCCTGCCTCCCTTCCTCCAGAATGCTCTAGCTCCCTCCCCTTTGACCCTCGTCCTTGGCTCACTCCCTCCATCCATCCATACTTACAAAGATGAAGGCATGAGTGGACAGGTGGATCAATGCCATCTTATGTACCTTAATACTGTGTCAGGGGCAGATGAAATAACCAGTACGTATATGTCTCCCCAGGGAAGGACTAGCCTCATGGATCCTCCAGGCAGCACAAGGCCTGGCACCAGGTCTGCTTGGCGGGGAAAACACTGGGGGTGTTTCTGGGGGGAATGGAGACATTCCTCTGGGCCCGACCCTGGTGTGGGCAAGCGTGTGCTGGCCGATGTCACACTCGGCTTGTCCATGTGCACAACACCCAGACAATGAGGCCTTTATGTCCCACACAGTGGACATTCACAGGAGCTGGAGGGAGCTCTCTTGGTAGGCAGTGGCTCCCGTAGAGGAAGGCCAGCCCAAGAGATGCCACAGGCCTGTATCTGTATGCAGAACCCATGAAAGGGCCTGTCTGAGTAAACTGGCCTATCTGAGGGCCCATGATCCCTCACAGAGACCTGGGAAACCCCATTCCAGCAAGGGACCAGCCCTTCAGCTCTCACAAGAGCCAAGAGCATCTAGCTGCCAAGTCCCTGATGAAGGGTCCTTGTTGCCTCTCACCACCCCCAGGCCTGGCCCCACATCCTCCCAACCAACACTTCTTGGAAGTCACTCAAGCACACCCCACAACTGACCATAAGCTCAGTCCATCCTCGTGCTCTGCCTCGACATGCACAGAGATCTGCGTGGTTGCTCCCCAGGGCAACACGTCATGAAATGGTGCCTCCATGGTCAGTCTTACTACACTTCAGGTCAATCGAGTTGAATTTCAAGGCCTGCATTCCGATCTGGTGGATGGGGAGCCATGTCAAGCATTCCTCCTTGGGGACCACAGAGATTCCCAAACAGGGCCAATTTCTTCTGTGGCAGCATTCCCTACTGTGGCCCGTGCAAGGCCACCAAACAACAGCCATGCAGCTACGCCCTCCTCAGCCCACATCCCGGGACCACCCCTCCCCTTCAGGTCAACAGGGCCTCACGATGGACATGATAACGGGATGCCCAAGGGCTCTGCAAAGCCTTCATGGGGGAATGGACACCCAGAAGCCTTTTCTCCTCTGGAGGGGGCTCTCTGACAAACCAGTGGCTTCCGGAGAGGACGACCAACCCAGGAGAAGCTATGGTCCTGTGTATGCATGCAGACCCCATCAGAGGCCCCATTCGGATCAAGTGGCTCCAACAAAGCACCATGATCCCTCACAGAGTCCTGGCACAACCCCATTGAAGACCACGGCATGGCTTCCAGCCCTTGAAATAACCAGCAGCATCCTGCCTCCAAGCACCTGAGGATGGGCTCCTGCCTGCCTCTCACCATCTCTAGGCAGGGGGCATGAGCCTTCCCTACTGACAGGTTTTGGGAAGCCATAAAGCACACACCACAAGGGACCATTCCCTCAGTTGGTGATCATACTCTGGCGCTAGGTGCACAGAGGTCTCTAGAGATGTTCCGCCTGGGGCCAAGGAAGAAAACACTGCCTCGATGTGCTCTCTGACTAGAATACAGCTCTAATGAAGGCATGTGAGTGCACCAGATGTGAGCCCATAAATTTGGGGCAGCAGCAGACATTCCTCCTTGGTAGGCAGGAGGTTGCCAAAAGACTACCCTGTACTGCCTGCTGTGAGGGCGGCCAGCCCATAGTTCAAAATTCTCTGGGGCCTATCAGTAGCAACCAAAAGAGCCACTCACTGCGGAACATTCTGGCTGTGGTGAGTCCATTCCAAGGCTTGGCCTGAAACACAAAATTCAAAGCAGAAAGGCTTAAGGAAAGACTCCACCCATGGCTTCAGAACATGTGGGCCCTGGCACTATGGAGCACGATAGAAAACCAAAGGTGGCAACACATCTTGGATATGTGGAAGCCATCTACACTGGGAGGAGTCTCAAGGGATTTCCTCGAGCGAGAGGCTGCTCCAACACCCACACCCAAACCCACACACACACCCACACCCAGGGCTCTGCAATGGACCAAAAATGCAGGCCATCCTGCCCCTGGATCCCTCTGTTAGGCCTCAGCGTAATCCTATTGAGCATGATTTTTTGGTCATCAGCTCTCTTCAGGACCATATGAGTTCTCATCATCGACCCAACTGAGGCCCTCCTCACTCACCTGCGCCCTGCCACATGTGAAGGCTTACCTCAGATGCTTCCTGGAAAGAAGGATGCCTGAAGGGATGTGCCATTCTGTCGAATCCACGTGCTGGGCCAAGGCTCATGGTGATTGCCCTAGGGAACATAGGCCAAACACAGATCTTCATTTCTCTGGGGACGATGGCTGCCAAGAGGTGAGAAGGACAGCTGTGAGAACTCCAACTCCATGCTAGATGCATTGGGGCACGTGTGTGCCACACGCTCATGCATCGAATGATGCTACAAGAAATACCTGCAGCAATACATCCAGGAACATAGGGCCCAAATGTACCTCCACGCAGAGACAGGAACACATAGCTGAAACGCATACAAACAGCTCCCTACATAGCTTCCTTCCTGCCTCCCTTCCTCCAGAATGCTCTAGCTCCCTCCCCTTTGACCCTCGTCCTTGGCTCACTCCCTCCATCCATCCATACTTACAAAGATGAAGGCATGAGTGGACAGGTGGATCAATGCCATCTTATGTACCTTAATACTGTGTCAGGGGCAGATGAAATAACCAGTACGTATATGTCTCCCCAGGGAAGGACTAGCCTCATGGATCCTCCAGGCAGCACAAGGCCTGGCACCAGGTCTGCTTGGCGGGGAAAACACTGGGGGTGTTTCTGGGGGGAATGGAGACATTCCTCTGGGCCCGACCCTGGTGTGGGCAAGCGTGTGCTGGCCGATGTCACACTCGGCTTGTCCATGTGCACAACACCCAGACAATGAGGCCTTTATGTCCCACACAGTGGACATTCACAGGAGCTGGAGGGAGCTCTCTTGGTAGGCAGTGGCTCCCGTAGAGGAAGGCCAGCCCAAGAGATGCCACAGGCCTGTATCTGTATGCAGAACCCATGAAAGGGCCTGTCTGAGTAAACTGGCCTATCTGAGGGCCCATGATCCCTCACAGAGACCTGGGAAACCCCATTCCAGCAAGGGACCAGCCCTTCAGCTCTCACAAGAGCCAAGAGCATCTAGCTGCCAAGTCCCTGATCAAGGGTCCTTGTTGCCTCTCACCACCTCCAGGCCTGGCCCCACATCCTCCCAACCAACACTTCTTGGAAGTCACTCAAGCACACCCCACAACTGACCATAAGCTCAGTCCATCCTCGTGCTCTGCCTCGACATGCACAGAGATCTGCGTGGTTGCTCCCCAGGGCAACACGTCATGAAATGGTGCCTCCATGGTCAGTCTTACTACACTTCAGGTCAATCGAGTTGAATTTCAAGGCCTGCATTCCGATCTGGTGGATGGGGAGCCATGTCAAGCATTCCTCCTTGGGGACCACAGAGATTCCCAAACAGGGCCAATTTCTTCTGTGGCAGCATTCCCTACTGTGGCCCGTGCAAGGCCACCAAACAACAGCCATGCAGCTACGCCCTCCTCAGCCCACATCCCGGGACCACCCCTCCCCTTCAGGTCAACAGGGCCTCACGATGGACATGATAACGGGATGCCCAAGGGCTCTGCAAAGCCTTCATGGGGGAATGGACACCCAGAAGCCTTTTCTCCTCTGGAGGGGGCTCTCTGACAAACCAGTGGCTTCCGGAGAGGACGACCAACCCAGGAGAAGCTATGGTCCTGTGTATGCATGCAGACCCCATCAGAGGCCCCATTCGGATCAAGTGGCTCCAACAAAGCACCATGATCCCTCACAGAGTCCTGGCACAACCCCATTGAAGACCACGGCATGGCTTCCAGCCCTTGAAATAACCAGCAGCATCCTGCCTCCAAGCACCTGAGGATGGGCTCCTGCCTGCCTCTCACCATCTCTAGGCAGGGGGCATGAGCCTTCCCTACTGACAGGTTTTGGGAAGCCATAAAGCACACACCACAAGGGACCATTCCCTCAGTTGGTGATCATACTCTGGCGCTAGGTGCACAGAGGTCTCTAGAGATGTTCCGCCTGGGGCCAAGGAAGAAAACACTGCCTCGATGTGCTCTCTGACTAGAATACAGCTCTAATGAAGGCATGTGAGTGCACCAGATGTGAGCCCATAAATTTGGGGCAGCAGCAGACATTCCTCCTTGGTAGGCAGGAGGTTGCCAAAAGACTACCCTGTACTGCCTGCTGTGAGGGCGGCCAGCCCATAGTTCAAAATTCTCTGGGGCCTATCAGTAGCAACCAAAAGAGCCACTCACTGCGGAACATTCTGGCTGTGGTGAGTCCATTCCAAGGCTTGGCCTGAAACACAAAATTCAAAGCAGAAAGGCTTAAGGAAAGACTCCACCCATGGCTTCAGAACATGTGGGCCCTGGCACTATGGAGCACGATAGAAAACCAAAGGTGGCAACACATCTTGGATATGTGGAAGCCATCTACACTGGGAGGAGTCTCAAGGGATTTCCTCGAGCGAGAGGCTGCTCCAACACCCACACCCAAACCCACAACCACACCCACACCCAGGGCTCTGCAATGGACCAAAAATGCAGGCCATCCTGCCCCTGGATCCCTCTGTTAGGCCTCAGCGTAATCCTATTGAGCATGATTTTTTGGTCATCAGCTCTCTTCAGGACCATATGAGTTCTCATCATCGACCCAACTGAGGCCCTCCTCACTCCCCTGCGCCCTGCCACATGTGAAGGCTTACCTCAGATGCTTCCTGGAAAGAAGGATGCCTGAAGGGATGTGCCATTCTGTCGAATCCACGTGCTGGGCCAAGGCTCATGGTGATTGCCCTAGGGAACATAGGCCAAACACAGATCTTCATTTCTCTGGGGACGATGGCTGCCAAGAGGTGAGAAGGACAGCTGTGAGAACTCCAACTCCATGCTAGATGCATTGGGGCACGTGTGTGCCACACGCTCATGCATCGAATGATGCTACAAGAAATACCTGCAGCAATACATCCAGGAACATAGGGCCCAAATGTACCTCCACGCAGAGACAGGAACACATAGCTGAAACGCATACAAACAGCTCCCTACATAGCTTCCTTCCTGCCTCCCTTCCTCCAGAATGCTCTAGCTCCCTCCCCTTTGACCCTCGTCCTTGGCTCAC